>NC_044930.1:4576777-4673816 GCF_003576645.1 Ipomoea triloba
AATAATAATAATAATAATAATAATAATAATAATAATAATAATAATAATAATAATAATAATAATAATAATAATAATAATAATAATAATAATAATAATAATAATAATAATAATAATAATAATAATAATCGGACAAAAATTATTGCAACATCCTAACTTTATAACTCTGACTGACTTACCATTACATCTTTTTTAAAGCATGGGAAATAATAATGGATGTTAAACAGTTAAAGCGTCCTTATGTTTGGCCATGACAAGGAGATTGAAGAACGACAAAGGCATATATCCATGAAATCGCATGTGGAAGTCGTTGAGCTTATTTATAATAAGTATATATATACCATTATAATTTTGAACCCAAACTTAAAAGCTCTTACCAATCATTATATTGGGGACTATGATCCAGGTTAATCACTCATATAAAGTACATTTATAATATATGGAAGATTCAATTTTATTATACTAAAATTTCTATCTTTTTTGAAAGTTAATTTTTAAGTATACTTGCATGTTGCTTAAAAATGAACGTTCAATTTACTAGAAATGAACATTTATCTGTAATCCACTGTCCAATGTGAACTATGGTCTACAATATAATTTTGCTCACTCATGCTCTTGAGACGGGTGAAGGGGTAGGTATATAACATTATGACAAATTTGGTGGGTGCATGTTTACAAAAAATTAAATTGTATCACCAATCAAATCTTATACATAAAATGGGACAAGAAGAAATATATTAAATGAGGTGTATATAAAAAATAATAATAATACTTGGACGAAATATATTAAAATATGAGGTGTATATAAAAAATAATACTCCCTCCGTCCCATTTTATCTCTTACTAGTCATGGGTCAAATAAACTATTTTTTTTATTTTCTTTATTATTTTTTTTACTTATTTTTAAATTTAATTTTTTGTGTTCAATAGTACTTTTAGTGTAGTTCTTAAATATATAAATTTTGTATATTAATATTAAACTTAATATTATGAAAATTTGAATTTAAAATAACTTTATTCAAGCCTCGTTAACCGAATCAGATACATAAAATGAGGTAGAGTGAGTAATAATACTTGGACAAAAAATATTCATCTTTTATAAAGCCTGAGAAATGGATGTTAAAGCATCCTTATGTTTGGGCATGACAATGAGATTGCAGAATTGATAGGCATCCATGCATGAAATCGCATGTATACCATTATAATTTTGAACCCAAATTTACTGGCCACTATTTTTTTTAGTACTATTGACTCTGTTATAATGTAGTATATGTTCATACATACTTTCTCAATCTACTAAAGCACAAAGGCCACAGTTATGCCGCTTGATCACAATTCTTAGTTTATGATATTTATATTAGTTTATTTTGTTTGGCATTCAAATGGATTTGAACTAGCATTTTCTTTTACTTTCAATAATTTGTCAATCCTAAATCCTAAATCATCATAGCTAGAAATGTATTCTATTTGCTGTTAATAGTGTTGGTGCTACAGGAACACCCTACATGAACAGGATTGACTTATTTTGTTAGCATGCATTGATTAAAGTGGGAGATATTGACAAATTATAGCCAAGTCAAGAACTATTCATGACATAATTGTTGTGTACATCTCATATGTTACTAAGAGATGGTATGTGTTAGAGCATAACAAGTGGAGCAGAACAGAGCAATATAATATCAATTGTACGTCTATGTAGTTTGAACCCGTAACCGAGTTCAACTCCTACTTTCACTTTTGTGGATGTAGGCTCTTGATTGAACCACATAAAATCTTTAACTATATATTCTTCTTTCTTCTTTGTTTTCGTTCACTTCTCAACAATAACAATGCACCTATACATTTTATGTTTTACTCCCAATATAAAGTGAGTAAAGATGAAAAATTAAAAAATGAAGTCATAGAAGGCCAACCCATATTTATGCTAGCTAGCTAGTTTTTCATGTTTTTTTTTTTTTTTTTTTTTACAATCTAACATATACATAGTATCTGCTCAAACAACATGAGCATGTCAACATCCTTAATTGGGGTGGGACTCAAACTTGGGGCCTTCCGTTTGGAATGATAACAGTGATGCCATCGGATCATAAGGTACTTGGCATGCTTGCTAGCTAGTTAATACAAACAAGATGGTTAATTTAGCATAAGAGCCATTATTCATACACAATTATTACACTAGGTTTGCTTCAAACCTTGAACATATATAGGTAACATGATTTCCCTTACTCATGTACAGTACATAGTAACTGGCAAATCAAAACAGGTAATAATTACCAACAAATTGTCTCACATTCTGGACAATCTTGTAGCCAAACTGTTATCATAAACTTTGAGGAAAAACCGAGCCCTGGGAATGGAGAAATGGTTGTCCAAAATTGAACTAATTGAAGAAATGAGCTCACTCTTAGCCTCTGAATTGATGCCTCCTATGGATACAACCTCACCTAAAGCAGCTGGTTCCTCGTTCTCCCTCAATGTTATGGTTGCTGATCCTTTTAGTACAACCATCACCGACTGTGTACAAATAATTTACTCAACTTATATCACAATTATAATCAATCGATTCAAAATCATATAAGATAATGAGAGAATAAAGGAGATCTGATTTAAAGTTGGCTTTCCCTAACTTTACTTTTAGAAACAAATACAATGTCACAATCAAAGTGAAATAAGAGGTTATTGAAAGTAAGACGATCATTGTCAACTAGCTTTACAATCATTGTTATCAATAAGAGATTATGAAAAACTGAACTGAAATAAGAATTTGTCTGACCAACTATCTTATGCAAGTAGCTCAAACAACCATCAAGATATAGTTCAATGTGTATAGATTCAAGGACTAAAGAAGAGGAGGAAACAAGAAAAGCAAGCTATCAAGTCACCTCAATTCAACTTAAAGAAAACCAAACGGAGAGAGTCAATCAAGCAAGCAATTTGCAGTGAAACCTAGCTCAGTTTGAACCGATTGTGCACATAAAATTGGTATGTTTAACTGGGCATGGAATTTAAAAAAAAAAAATTGTTTTATTTTTCAAAAAATAAATCTTGTTTTCTAAATGTATTGTTTACGGCCTTGTTTCTTAATAAGCATACAATAAAAGTAAATACGGAGTACATAACATTGAAAAACTTGAAACAAAAACGACTCGCTAAACATGTTCATTTTCGTCGTTCTCAACATCTAATAAAGGGAATAAATTTGATTATGAAACCTCTAATTTAGAGTTTGGATGCCCACACACATAATTCCCCACCTTTGTACTAAATCAAAGGACCAAACCTTGTCAATTTCTATTAGAAAATTAAAAATGAAAAGCACAATTTAGAATTAACTCATGATTTGCATAATTTATAAGTGCTATATAATCTAGACTGTACTATTTATGGAATAGATGAAGAGCAAGTTGTATATGGAAATTATATTGAGCATACCTAGTCTATGTCAAGTAGTGACTTAATTTTTTTTCATACAAAATATGACAGAAACGCATAAACACTTTTCACCAAGAATTTCTTTACATCACAAATAGTGAGGTTTGGAAATTATTCACATACTTATATATAAAGATAGAGGCCGGGATCGGAGTTGGGGTGGGAGAGGAGGAAGCTAAGGGTACCTTTTCAGGTTTTCCGGTGATGTTGGCAACGGCGGTGGCGGCTTCTCTGAAGAATGAATCAACATCCACTCCCTCAAGGTTGACATTAGTAGATATATCAAGGCAAGGCATTTTCTTCCTTAAACTATATATATTTTGTAGGAGTAGCAAGGTTATTATGGGGAGACAAGAATGTTCAGAATGCTACTTTCTTGGAGCTTCAACTAAATAGGCCTTTTCTATTTATAGTTGCGAGTACGGACTATCAGACTATGGTTATTTTAGCATATACTCTTTTTTTTTTCTTTTTTTTTTTTAAAAAAAAAAAAGAAAAAAGAAGAAGCATATACTCCGTAATAAAAACGAGGAATCTTAACGATTCCTGGCTTTCCTGCTTGCCACAGTTTTTTTTTTCCTAGCATCATCAATTAACGATTCGTACATCAATTTTATCATATAATTTAAATAATAGTAAATGCATTTCCAACAAAATTATTTTGACAAAATCTCCTATGATATCATCTCACGAATCTTCATCCCTGAGGTGAGTCGAATTTTTTATATAAAGTATTATAATTTCAGTCATAATTATTAAAAAAAAAATTCATAAGTAACACATAACTCATAATATTACATTTTGATTTAAAAGTATTACATTTTCAATCAAAAATATCAAATTTTTTCTCATAAGTACTACAGAGTCCATTTTTTTTCCCATAAGCAATAATCAATCAGTTTATCCCTGATTAATATTATATTTTCTCATAAGTAACTATTCAAGCTCTAAATATTATATTTTGATTTAAATTTATTATATTTTTTTTTATCAAAAGTATTACATATTTTTCTCATAAGCATCAATCAATCAATTTATTCTTGATTAGTGTTTCATAAATAATTGTTCACCCCTTAAATATTACATTTTAATTAATTTCAAAGTATCACATTTTTCAACAAAAATATTATGATTTTCCTTATAAGTAACAACCAATTTATTCCTAATTAATATTACATTTTTCTAGCACAAGTATTATATTTTTATTTTGACTCGACTCATATCATGAATAAAAATCTGTGAGACCGCCTCACTAGATGTTAACCCTTCTCTATTTAGTTGTATATATAGTTGTATCACACTTTTAATGTCCTCAATAATTTTACATTTTACTCACTTTATAGCATAAAGTGGCTTAACATTAAACATAATTTAATTAAAATTATTATTATTATGAGAACTTGAGAAGTGTGAATTGACGCAAGTACATACGCAACCAAAGAATAAATAAATAAATAAACAGGTGGATTGTATATCTCATGCTTTTGTCTTACTTTACTATTTATTATCACAAATCAATTATAATTTATTTTTTATATAATTTTTACAATAATTTTTAATTTAAAATTTATATTTAATAGTACTCTTAATATAATTTTTAAACAATATAAATTGAGTTAATTCCATTTTTGGTCCTAGATTTATATGTGACATTCCACTTTTAGTCATTTTTTATCAGAACATCCACTTTTAGTCCTAGTATTATTGTGATATGACCAGTTTTGGTCCTCTGTCAACAAAATCGTTGGAATTTCGTTAAATACAATGATATTTAGATCTTTTTTATACAAAGTATGTTGACCCACTATATTTTTTATGTTTATTATTTTGAAACAATTCATAATTGAAGATCAAAATGTCGTTGTATTTAACGAAATTTGAACTATTTTGTTGATAGAGGACCAAAAATGGTCATGCTACAATAATATTAGGATCAAAAGTGGATGTTTTGATAAAAAGGGACTAAAAGTGGATTGTCACCTATAATTCTAGGACAAAAAATGGAATTAACTCATATAAATTTTATATATTAACACTAAATTAAATATACAAAAAATTAAATTGTAAATAATTTGAGTTAAGTATCAATGTATCATAAATCAAATCTTATACATAAAATGAGATAAGAAGAAATCTATTAAAATATAAGGTGTATACAAAAAAATAATAACACTTGGACAAAAATTATTGCCACATGCATCCTAACTTTATAAAGCATGAGAAATAATGGATGTTAAAGCGTCCTTATGTTTGGGCATGACAAGGAGATTGCAGAACGACGTCAAAGCTAGCCATCCATGAAATCGCATGTGGATGTCGTTGAGCTTATATTTATAATAGTATATATACCAATTATAATGTTGAAACCAAAACTTAAGAGTACTTACCCATCGTTATACTGAGAACTATGATCTATCTACATTGTAAGGTTAATCACTCATATAAAGTACATTTAATTTGTAACATATTGAAGATTCAGTTTTAGTATATTAAAATTTTCTTTTTGAAAGTTAATTTTTAAGTACACTTGCATGCTGCTTAAAAATGAATATTCAATATACTAAAAATGAACTTTATCATGTAATTCACTATCCAATGTGAACTATGGTCTACAATATAATTTTACCACTCATGCTGTTGAGACGGGCAAAAGGGTAGGTATATAACATTATGACAAATTTGGTGGGTGTTTACAAAAAATTAAATTATAAATAATTTAAGTATCACCAATCAAATCTTATACATAAAATGAGACAAGAAGAAATATATTAAAATACGAGGTGTATATAAAAAATATAATAGTAATACTTGGACGAAATATATTAAAATATGAGGTGTATGTAATAATAATAATAATAATAATAATAATAATAATAATAATAATAATAATAATAATAATAATAATTGGACAGAAAATATTGCCACATCCTAACTTTATAACTTTGAGTGATTTAATTACCCATACATCTTTTATAAAGCATGAGAAATTGATGTTAAAGCATCCTTATATTTGGGCATGACAATGAGATTGCAGAATTGATGAACGGCAAAGCCATCCATGAAATAGCTTATATATAATTTTGAATCCAAACTTACCGCTACTCTTAAGTCTTACCTATCATTATACTGGGGCTATGACACGCATTTTAAGTGGATCACTGATATAAAGTATATTTGTGAAATATTGAAGATTCAATTTCAGTATACTAAAATTTCTTTTTTTTTTTTGAAAGTTAATTTTAAGTATATATATTTGTATGCTGCTTAAAAATGAACATTTGAATACTAAAATGAACATTATCCGTGGTCCACCGTCTAATGTGAATATGGTCTATAATATAATTTTTCCTACTCATTCTCTTGAGACTGGTGAAGGGTAGGTATATAATATTATGACAAATTTGGTAGGTATAATTGATGACAATTAATGGTCTGCTTGGTTGGTGAGTTTAGGCATAAAGTATGGGTATTATAGTGATTGTTATTGTTTGGTTGATAAGTTTTTAGAATACTACTATAGGTTTGGAATACCACAGACCCATACCCTAATGAAATAAGGGCTTCATTTTCCTTCCTTATTTCTTTCCAAACTATTAATAATCATTCTCATTCCACCCTACTACCAAACATGCAAAATACTTTCACCAAAACCTATCATCCTTACCAAGTATTTGATACCCATATATTTTGATCCCTATGTGCGAACCAAGCACACCCTAAGTAAATACAATAGTCCATAAAGAATAGGATTATATATCTTAAAATGATTGGCCTTGTGTGAGATTGTATAACAGTCTCATACAAAATTTTGTAATTCTAAAAAGGCTTATTGATGATGAAAGAGAAGCATATTAAATTTATTGAGTAATGCTACTAATCCCTCCAAACTTTTTGTCTTTTAACATAATACTTTTTCATGCCAAAGATCTTGTGGTCAAACGGCACATGGTGTACACTCTCATGTGGAAAGGAGTGGGTTTGAGCCTATCTGTTGATTCTTTGTGCTTTAATACTTTGAGATAGTAGCTATGAACGATTATAAGTTATGTAAGAAGGGATTTTAGAAGAAGAAAATTTTGGGTTTATTATTACTGATTGTTTTATCAATAAAAAAAATACATGCTTTAATTATAATATTAATTTATTGTCAAATTAAAATTATCTTTTTTGAGAAGTAAAAAAAAAGATAATTTTATATATTGAAGTGATAAGATCGTAAGAAAACACAGTCATCTAATCACTTCTGAAAAAGATGCTAGAAATCTTTTATTATGATTTCCATCACCTGCCAAATAAAAAAAAATACCAGTTGATATGAAAATTACCATTCTCATGAGTTTACGTATGAGATTAATTAAGAGAATTAAAAATGTGCGTGTTCATATTGAGCATTATGTTGTGCGCATATTAAATATGTCTTATGTTGTACACAATACATGTTTAATATACACATAGCATAATACTTTATATGTACATACATGTTTTTTATTTCCCAACTAATCTCATCCATATATTTGTTATTTTAATGTACTAGATTAATTTTCGTGGACTCATGGTGATGGTGGTTCTCATAAGATGTATGCAGGTATTGGATCAAATGAGAATAAATCCTAGGGAAAAACTAATAACTAATCTTAGCCTTACATTTGAAAATATTAAATCGGACAAATAAGATCAGATATAAAAATAAAAAAAAATATTGTGGCTTTTTCGTAATTATCACTAATTTTACTATACAATCTAGAACAATAAAAATCTGCACTTTACATAATTTTTTAGGATGTACATTTAGTTGTTACAAAATACGCATTTAGTATTAACAAAGTGCACGTTCAGTATTAAAAAGTTGCACTTACAGAATGCAAAAGTGCGTTGAACTTTTTTTACTCTATTACAATGCAGTATCTGTTCATAACTACTTTCTCAACTTATTTAAGCACAAGAGTCAATATTGACTCCACTGAGGCTCGACTTTCTCAACCTATTTAAGCACAAGAGTCAGTATTGACTCCACCTCCCGTATAAAGGGAAGGGTTTGATGCCACTGGACCACAAGGTCCTTGGCAAGTGTGTTGAACTTAGAGTTTGAGTTTTAGAGTTTATGATTGAATTTTGTTTAGGAGTTCACTTTTTACTACTTAGGTTTTAAATTTACGATTTATATTTAAAATTTAGTTTTGTTTATTGATTTTTTAAAAGCTATCCATGAATGATATTTAGTTGTCACGAAGTGCATAGTATAGTGATCTAAGTCGTAAAGTGAAGTTGATGATAAATACGAAAATTTCATTACATTTTTAAAAAAATCTAATATGATCTGTCCAATTTTTTTGTATAGATGTAAGGCTGAGATTGATTATTAGTTTTCTCTTGAGGGTGTGTTATCATGGGATCCTAAGCCTAGTATGTGTGTGTGTGCGCGCGTGTATATATATATATATATATATATATATATATATATATATATATATATAGAGAGAGAGAGAGAGAGAATTCAGTTCGTGTGCAGTTGATCTTTTCAGGTGCGATTGTGCGGTGAGAGGAGAGCCATTGATCTTGTCAAGATTAACGCCCAGGAATAACAACATTTAAATATAAAAAAATACGCGGTGGCAATTTGGTCATTTTCCATATGAGGCAAACTTAAAGTGCGTAGGGTTTGTGCCTAAGGTGCGTGGGTCTTGTGCTTAAGGTGTGTCGTGTTCCTTCTTTAGGTGCATGTTGTTTGTGCTTTCGGTCTGTGCAGTTGGGAACTTAAGGTGCCTAAATTTGTGCTTAAGGTGCGTGCAGTTGAGAACTTAAGGTGCGTAAGTTATGTGCTTAAGGTGCGTAGTTTCTGTGGTTAAGGTGCGTCTTTGTATCACTTAAGGTGCGCCATTGTTATAAATTGAATGTGCGCGATGTTAAGACTTAAGATGCGCTATTTTAATACTTAAGGTGCGTGTCTCTAACACTTAAGGTGCGTCATTTTTAGCTTATGATTCTTCCTTCCAGACGCGTATTTTTTTTAATTCATTAATTTGAGTCATTGATCTAGATTTGATCAACAACTCAGACCTAACCCTACAACCGCACATGAGACCTCTTGCGCATTTGAACTCATCCCCACATCAATAAAAAACCACAATTTAATTTTTTATTCTGAAAAAAAAAAAAAACCTTCAAAAATCCACAAGCGTGTATGCTCTATTGGGGAAAAAGGTTTTTGGGATTAGGTGAGATAGTGCATGATGAGGTGGATGCTTGGACTGACAAAAAATTTGAGAAAACTCAAACTATCGAGGAGAGCCTAAATTAGATTTCCTTACTCAGTCTCTCTTTGCGTTGCTTGGCTTTACTAATAAATTTAATATATTAATTAGTAAAATATTTTATATTATATTAATAAATTTATTTATTATACTGAATTTTTGTGTGAAAATAATATAAATAAATAATAAAACTATGTTAGAATTCTTATATTATAAATTAAATTAAATTTATTTTTATTTATATGTTAAAATTTTAAATAAAAATCAATCTATTACGGAGTAATACAAGAAAAAAATATTATCTATATATTTAATGCAAATGCCCATAATGATAATTTAACATTTCAATTTCACCACCACTATTATTTTTCTAAACAAACACTTTTTTTCGTAACTCTAATTATTATAATTGTTATTGCTCCAATTTAACTGCCACCACTCCAATCTTACTTTTGTCGCTCTAACTACTATAATCTCACTACTCTCCCAAACATAGTCTTAGTTGATTTCTCTATTGCCCTTACTATTGACATTGCAATGGGCCTATTTGTCTAGGCTAATTACTCATACGTTTTTTTAGTTCACCTTTTTGATATCTTTGCTCTTGGTTGAAATAGATTACGTTGTTGACTCAATAAATCAAATTTACTATTCTGTATTTTCTAGTTAAGGCTCACTAGCTCAGGCCTAGTAGGTAGGTGTATATATCTAACATTATGTAATATATTTATTATTATCTTATTTTGAAACTTTTTTTGAACTTAATGTAAGCTAAGTAATAAATAAATAAATAAAAAGAACTTTGTTTAGTTATATTAAGCTTTCTTGCAGGCATATACATCTCCTTTAAATGGATTTTGTTCTTGTGACTAGAATCATGATCGCTTTTTCTAGTTTTATATACAAAGATGTGCCATATATCTATAATTTATTCAACCAATTGAATGAAATGCTTATACAACCAACATTGATTTCGGCAAGTACAGTAATGCTAGTTGCTATATTGGAGGGTTAATATTAAGTAAAATTAAATCAAATTTACGAATGAAAAAATTCATAAACAAATTACTGAAATCAATAGATATTTAATTTATTTTGTTGGTAAAATATTGAAATTCATAGATATTTAAGCTATAACAATTTAATACATTGCTAAATTTGTTGATATTTTGGTTTTTCTTTTCTTAGTAATACCAAAAAAAACTAATGCATCACAATTAACACTAGTAATACGCGTTATAAGTGGAAAAGGTAGGATTCATTCATACGTCTGTATATAATAGTGCTGTCAACAATATCTGAATTTGGGGATCAAATTCCTCGTACCATACGCCTAAACGAAGTCTTAATCCGTTTGATTTGGTCATTACAATGCCAAATTAAGAAACTCTTAAATAAATAATTACTGAAAAGTAGACGCCGCGTAAATTTCCCATCTTCCTCGACCGGCGAAAGTTCATTCTCTTTTCTCCATCCCAGAAACGTATCGATTAAGAAAAAGCTCTCATCTTTCCGTATAAAATTCCTAATTCCTTCTCGTTTCTCGATCTCTATGTATTCACGCAGTATATTTTGATTTATTTCTCTGGAATTGGAACAGATCAGATCCCGTCGTTTTTTCTGAATCAACCGGAAACAATGGCCAATTCGTCGCCGGCGATTCTCCCGATTTCTAGCTCGCAACCCGCCGTAGCTTCTGACAGCGCCGTGGGACCCACCCCTGCGTTTCGTTCTTTCATCAATAACATATCTGATATTGTCCGTCACGGCCTTTCCAACCGCCGTCCCTGGGCGGAGCTAACTGATCGCTCCGCCATGTCGAAGCCGGAGTCGTTCGCCGATGCCACGCTCCGAATCCGGAAGAATTACGCGTATTTCCGGATCAATTACCTCGCTCTGATCGCCGTCGTGCTCGGCGTGTCCCTAATCACAAACCCTTTCTCGCTAATTTTCCTCGCCGGTCTCTTAGCGGCGTGGTTCTTCCTCTACCTCTTCCGCCCCTCCGATCAGCCGCTCGTCCTCTGCGGCCGCCAATTCTCCGACAAGGAAACCCTCGGCGGCCTAATTGTCACCACAATCATCGTGATTTTCCTCACCAACGTCGGCTCCGTCCTCGTCTCCGCTCTCCTGGTCGGCGTCGCCGCCGTCTGCGCCCACGCCGCTTTCCGGGACCCGGAAGATCTCTTCCTCGACGAGCAAGAGCCTCCCACCGTCGGCTTCCTCTCTTTCTTGACCGGCGCCGCCACAACCGCCTCAGCTCCCGGCGTCGCCCCGAGGATTTGAAAATTGCATCGCCGCCGCTCATTCTCGCCGCCGTTTCATATAAATTCATTAAATTTTTAGTTTTTAGTCGATAATCAGAACATACAGAGAGAATCAATTGAATTCATTAGTCATATTATTCATGGCATTCTTGTTTTTTGTTGATATCAATTAATGAGAATCGTTAGTTTTTTTTATTTGTTGAATCAAGAAATCAGAGAACATAGTTTGTGATGTATTGGGAGACAATGAAATTCAACAATTCGTTGGTTGCATGTGTAGATGAGCTTTTTTGTGTTTGTGATTACAAGAAAATGATGATTGTGATATCCTTTTGTACTACATCCCATTTGGCCCTGGGAATGATTTGACCTGCGCATCATTGTTGCCAACTCACTTATGCTGCGCCAATGATGAACAATAATGAGTTTGGGATGCCAATAATTAATCTTCCCAAGTTTTTTTTTTTTGTTTTTTTAGTACTACTGATCCGGTTACATTGTAGTTAATAATACAGTATTAAGTTGGGAGTTATTTTTAATTTTAATCTTTTAATTATTATATTTTTTAATTTTGGTTATCAAGTTCAATTTTATCATATTCATTACTTGGTTATTGAAAATGTGATGGCCAACAAATTATATTTGGTCAATTTTGAATTCAATGGTAAAAATGAAATATATAATATACTCAGAGAATTAAAACTATAATTAACCCTATGTTGGGCAAGTTGAGAATACCAACAAATGGTGGTGAACATTTAGTTGTTTTGTTCATGTTCATCAAATTTATAAACTATTCATCTTGTTTTCACACAAGAAACTATCAACAAAATTTAGAACAAAAATACTTCAAACTTTTATCAAGTGTTAGGTGACAAGGGTAAGATACTAAGATCTTCCAACTCAAACCTACCTCATTTTCACCCATATGAGATTTGGTGGCCATTTTCTCAACTTAGATGATAAAGTTAGATGAAATGATTTGCCTCTTTTGATTAGCAAGTCTTTGGACAAAATGTTTTGATTAGTATAAATATCTCCTGCTTAAACACTTCTAGTTAATATGTCTTTTCATTGGTCTTTTCTATTATGAGACCTCTTTTGATTTTTTTTATCGACTTGAACTTAGTTGATCTTGCTTGATTTTTTTTTTCAATTAATAAATTTTCTAAACAAAAAAATAAGTGAATTAATTGAAAAAAAAAATTAAGAAAGAGATCATGCTTCTTGTTTACAAAAAAGCACATTTGAATTTATCCAACACATGGAAAGTGCAATATAAACCGGGGAAAGAAAAAAAAGTTGGTTTAAACAATATAACCACTAACCAAAGAGGCAAAGACCATTTATAAGAAGTTTAAGAGATTAAGAAGGATTTGTCTGCATGGACAATTCAGTCGGTAACAAGGGTAAAGTTTGAGAAGAAATACTAGGGATCGAGAAGTGAGTTTGTGTTGAGTTACCATAATTTATATACTCTCAGATGTTTTATGGGGTTAGGGTATCGAGACCCTTGAAGAGTTGGGATTGGGGATTCAACCTTACCGGGAAGAAAGAGTTTAAGAAGGATTTGTTAAGACATGCTTAATTGTACCACAAGACAAAGTGTTGCATTCTTAGTCTAATCAAAACCTATACTAAATCATTGCCATTTCTAACTTTTGAAAGACTGTAAAGTGTCACGTGAGTATCATTGCAATTACCTAACTAAGTTTGTGTTTAGTCAGAAGTGCAAAAGTGCTAGCTATAATACGGAGTACCAGGTTTCTCCTTTAGCTGCAGTCATATTTTTATTTTCAAATTTTGGCCACACATTTTAATCTTGTAAACACTGTACTCGATATTTTTTAATTAATTAAATGCATTCTATAATCTTTCAAAATACTGTTATTTTGGCTAAAATTTATCATTTATTATATAAGAACGGATAATATTACATGTACTTTCATTTTTTTCTTTTTATTGCATGTTAACATGACATGTTTTAATTGATTAACGAAAAAGACGTGTTGCCGTTTTTTATTCATTTTCTTATATTTCTTCAATAAAATGTTAACATGTAATGAGATTTTTTACTTCATGTGAACATATTTTTCTATAAGGACATCTTAAATTTTTTAAACTAAATTTAATTGATCCGAAAAATCAAGGATTGAAATTTGTCTTATTTATTCAGATTTACCATCCTATTTTTGTTCATTGGTCTAACTAGCTCTTCATTAATGGTTTATTTTTTAAAAAATTTATAATCTTAAATTTTTTTTTCTTTGTTTAATAGTAATCTTAATGTAATTTATAAGTATATAATTTTACATATTAATATTAAATTAAATATTACAAAAAAATAAAATTTTTATAATTAGAGTCAAGTTTCATTATTCACACTTAACACATCAAATTTACAAAGAGTAAACTTGATAAAGAATAAATTTTATTTTTTGTTCATCAACTACACTTATATTTTTTACTCTTTTCTTCCTATTTTCTTTTTGTTCTCTTTTATGCAATAAGCATTATTTGCCCCATCATTTGTTTGTTTGTTTTTTTTTTTTTTTTGGGTAAAAACCAATTAAATTGCTAATTGGCATATAACATGATTAATTTTGAAATGTGGGTGCTTCATGAATATTACATGACATTGACGTGTCAAACTAAATCTAAAATTTATTTTAACTATTGTTGAAAATTTTAAGTTTTAAAAAGTAACTTGAAATGTGAGTGCATCATCATGTGTATGAGTTTTAAAGAAAAAGACGATAATAACGATTGTCTTCTTTGTTATCATTATGAATGTATACTCTCATTATGACGAGGAAGCAAACACCGTATTTTCTTTGCTAGTCAAATTGGTTGGCTTCACGTTTCTATTCTCTTATTTTTAATAATATACTCTGTATTAGATTATATTTATCAAGTCATTAAAAAAAGCATGTTATACATCAAATAGAATGCCAAATCATTAGTTATTGGATGCTTGTATAATTACCACAAACAATGATAATTTCACAAACTTTTATGTGCTAAATGCATGTGTCAATTGCACATCCTAAGTGACTATTTGACATGTTAATTGATCATTAATTTTAAAAGATTTTTTTTTATATCATGTTCAACCAATATAGGTCATATAACGAGAGTATACATGCATTATTTTCATGTCCTCAAAAGATAAAATTTCTCATCCTAAGTGTTTTCACACCCTAACAGGCCTAACTCGATAAAATAATAAATGAATACATCATGATAATTAAATGGCGTGAGCGTAACACTTTAACTAATATTTTTCATTTTTTCAAAACGTTACCTATGTGACCAACTAAAGCGTCTATGTAATAATAATTTTCTTGAATAAGGTGTTGTAGGTAGGCTTCATCACTGCATGAGTGGGTCCCTTTTAATTAACGTATAGGAGACAGATAAGTGGGGGTTGGAAGGGGACATAATACGTTACAAGTTATAACGTATGAATATTGAATACTTTATTCAGTCCAAATAAATAAAGTCTGAATGTTCATTAACTGTTTCCCTCTAAATATAGCCGTTGGACCCCTGAAACAAAGAAAGAACAATCAACGAACTAAAAGACGAATAAAAACAGCAAAAAAAAAGTCTTCCCATTCCGACTAGCCGTTACAGGGGAGGAGAAGACTAAACGTGAAAATCCTCAAACACACGGTATACGTTCGCCACCTCCATTGTTAAACCTCCTAAGATTCTCTCTCTCTCTCTCTTCAGTAAGATCCCCACATGCTTTGTTCAGTCCCACCTCTTCCTTATTTCTCTCTCTTCTCTTAGTATTTAGTATATCTCTTCTCTTGTTATCACTCACTTAGTTTTCTGTATAGATTCTATTCTCTCTTCTTCTTCTTCTTCAGTTTCAGTTAAACCAAGAAAAGCTTGAATCTTTAGAGTGGGAGAGGAAAAGAGAGGAAAAAAAACCAAGATTCTTTCTTTCTCTTGTAAACCCTTTGTTCTTGCCCAAAGTTTTATGGATAAACTGGGGAAATGGAGCCACATTGTGTTGTTTACTGTGTTTTTGAGTTTTCAGGTTGCTTGGAGTAAGGGCTGGGATGGGGTTGTGGTTACTGAGGCGGATTTTCAGGCGCTGAGTGCTTTGAAGCATGAATTGGTTGATTCCAGGGGGGTTTTGAGGAGCTGGAATGATAGTGGAGTTGGGGCTTGTTCAGGGTGGGTGGGGATAAAGTGTGTGAATGGGCAGGTGATTGCTATTCAGCTCCCATGGAAGGGTTTGGGGGGCAGAATCTCTGAGAAAATTGGGCAATTCCAGGCTCTCAGAAAGCTTAGTCTCCATGATAATGTTCTTGTTGGCCCTGTTCCCACCTCTCTGGGATTCCTTCCTAATCTCAGAGGCGTTTATCTCTTCAATAATCGGCTTTCGGGTTCGGTTCCGGCCTCAATTGGGAGATGCCCATTGTTGCAGACTCTTGATTTGAGTAACAATCAGCTCAGTGGCTCTATCCCTCCCAGTCTTGCACAGTCCACTAGGCTGTACCGTTTGAATCTCAGCTTCAATGCCATTTCTGGCTCAATCCCAGTAAGTCTCACTCAATCCCCTTCTCTTATTTTTCTTGCTCTTCACCATAACAATCTCTCTGGCTCTGTTCCTGATTCTTGGGGTAGTAAGGTTGCAAGAAACACTTCTTATAAGCTCCAGTTCTTGACCCTGGACCACAATCTCCTCTCTGGAAAAATCCCTATTTCTCTTAGCAAGTTGAGTCTGCTTGAACAGATTAGCCTTAGCCATAACCAAATTTCTGGTACCATACCTGATGAGCTAGGTAGTTTGTCTAAGCTTCTGGTTCTTGATTTCTCTGATAATGCCATTAATGGTAGCTTTCCTTCTAGTTTCTCCAACCTCACTGCTCTTAGCACCCTGAATCTGGGGAACAATATTCTGGATAATCATATCCCGGATGGGATATCTGGGATGAAAAATCTCTCGGTGTTGAACTTGAATAACAACAAGTTTACAGGCCAAATCCCTGATTCCATTGCAAACATTTCTGGCCTAACTGTTCTTGATTTGTCCAAGAACAACTTCAGTGGCGAAATCCCGGATTCTCTTGATACATTGTCAAACCTAACTTCTTTCAATGTTTCATATAACAATCTCTCTGGTTTAGTCCCATCTCTGCTTTCCAAGAAATACAATTCCAGTGCTTTTGTGGGGAATCTTGAGCTGTGTGGATACAGTTCTTCCACTCCCTGCCCTTCTCCCCCACCTCAAAATCTCCCTTCTCAGGGGCCTTCCAGGCCCCACCGCCGGAAACTCAGCGCAAAAGACATTATTCTAATAGCCGCCGGAGCCCTTTCCATAATTCTCCTTCTCCTCTGCTGCGTTTTGCTCTGCTGCTTGATCAAGAAGAAGGTGAGTTCAAGCCCTAAGAATGGGAAAACCAGCGGGGCGGCGGCTTCCTCTGCCAGGGCTGCAAAACCGGCTCTAAGTGGCGGCGCTGCTGAAACTGAACCGGGCGGCGAAACTGGGGGAAAGCTTGTCCATTTTGATGGCCCTTTCGTGTTCACCGCCGATGACTTGTTGTGCGCCACGGCCGAGATCATGGGGAAGAGCACTTATGGGACGGCCTACAAGGCTACATTGGAGGATGGGAACCAAGTTGCGGTGAAGAGGCTAAGAGAGAAGATCACAAAAGGGCAGAAAGAGTTTGAACATGAAGTTGCAGAGCTTGGGAAGATTAGGCATCCCAGTATTTTGGCTCTTAGGGCTTATTACTTGGGACCTAAAGGAGAAAAGCTTCTTGTCTATGATTACATGTCCAATGGCAGCCTTTCCTCTTTCCTTCATGGTAAAAAAGAATCTATTATTGTTCCTCCAATTTTCTTTTTTTTAATATTATTAACAATGCAGTATCTATTCATAAAAATCGAATTTTTGCTTATGATGTTTTTGTTGTTTCAGCTCGAGGGCCCGAGACAGCTATAGACTGGGCAACAAGGATGAGCATTGCGATGGGGATAACCCGGGGGCTATGTTTCCTCCACACTAAGGAAAACATTATCCACGGAAACCTCACCTCAAGCAACATACTTCTCGATGAGAAGAACAGTCCGAGGATTGGAGATGTCGGCCTGTCGAGGCTAATGACCAGTGCAGGCAACACGAACGTGATAGCCACGGCTGGCACGCTAGGCTATCGCGCCCCGGAGTTATCCAAGCTGAAGAACGCGAGCACGAAGACAGATATATACAGCCTGGGGGTGATAATCCTGGAGCTTCTGACCGGGAAATCCCCGAGCGAGGCGACGGACGGGCTGGATTTGCCGGCCTGGGTAGCGTCGATCGTGAAGGAGGAATGGACTAATGAAGTGTTCGATGTGGAGCTGATGAGAGATGCGCCTAATATCGGAGAAGAGCTGCTCAACACCTTGAAACTCGCCCTGCACTGCGTGGACCCTTCCCCGGCTGCCAGGCCGGAATCTCAGCAGGTTCTTGAGAAGCTGGAGGAGATTAAGCCGGAGATTGCTGCGAATCCCAGTTGTTCTGGAGATGATGGCGCACCAGCTGAAGAAAAAGTTGGAGATGAAGAATAAATTTTTTAATGGTTGCCTTGTGGGATTGCTTTTAGTTTTCTGCATTTCTTGGAATCTAGTTATAGATAGGTTATTGATTCATTCATTTAATTTATTCATCTCATCTGCTACAAACAGAAGTGCTGTGTTTCTTTTTGTTTACAGCTTTTTTTGGTTACTAAATTGTATATATAAGATAAGAGTGAACTCTATATATAGATTGTTTTTATCAATTCCTTTTGTTTGCTCTATTTGTAATAAACAAGAAAGTTCTTTCTTTGGCTTCAATGTCTGTAAATATCAAAGTTGGTTTTGGTCTTTTGGATATAAATATAGAGTTTTTGACCGTTGTAATTTTAAATAAAAAAAATTGGGGGGTTTCTTTTTTTTTTTTTTAATAGAATGGAAAACAGAAAAAGTATCAAATAAGAATTACATAAAATTGGACCAACCAACCAACCCATCAGTAAAGATAATAGGTTTAAATCCTTTGTAGGAACATAGTAGTTTTTTACTTTTTGTAGTCTTACGAGTATAGGGATCGTGTTGATACTTAACACAACTATTGAATTTTCTATGAATATGTTTTATTGAGCAATACTACTCTTGTTGCATAACCACTTCTATAACTCCAAGAAGACACACTTGAATACTAATTTGGTTGTATAACCTCTTTTATAGATCGAAGAATTGAAGAAGACACAAGTGATGATTTTTTGAATTTTGTGTTGTTTTGATCTTTCGTATAGCAAACAAGAGTTACTCTCAAGTTTCACACTACAAAAATCATATCCCAACAAAATAATAGACCTTAATACTCTCATCTACTTTGAAGTTTGATCTCATCCTATAAAAATTTCATGTTTAAATTTAATCTTGGAAAAGATTATTTTCCTAGACCCTTGCACCATAGAAGCCAGACTCATATAACAAGAAAAGAAAGAAAAAATTGGAGTAACAAGAAATTTGAGTAAATAGTTAATACTAAGGAGTCCCCAAGAAATAGTTATTCCTTGCAAAGAGAATAGTTCATTCCAGAGAATGTTATTTTCAATAATAAAATGATAAAACAAAAGATGGAATAAGTCTATTCTTATGAATGGTATTTCATTCCCGATCTATTCCATTAACTAAATAGGCTTGTAATATTTATTTGGCTATCTTATCTGGAATAATACTTTGTTATTTGGATTTTTCTTTGGATATTATCCCACCCTAAAAACAAAACTTGACCAAATCCTAAAAATATACTCCGTTGCTTTTTGGCATTTTCGATAAACACCGATTAGAAGGAATAAATATTAATACAATTGATTATTAAGAGCTAATGACTTGATGTAGTAATAAATGTTTTTGCTGTTTGAAAAAAAAAATATCTGGCTCAATGTCATTATCTTGAATTTTACAATAATACTTATAAATTAAATTTTGATTTTAAAATTTTCATAATATATTATAAAACTATTCATTCAAAAACTAATAGTATATCCTCTCATCGAACGGTTCCTTTGCTGCCGCTGCCAACGGACCATTATCACGGTGCATAAGTCTTTTAATGGCAGAATCCATGGCATGTAAGAAAGCTTTAACATGGTTGAAAAATTGGTGTGGTCGATTCGTTTACGGTCGGATTGTTTTACTCTTTGTCAAGACTTGTCGGATCCTGCAACTTTATTTAGATCTTATGTTGGCAATGTCATTACTGAGTGTATGTCTCTCATGAGTTCATTTGTTTCTTTTTCTATTCAATTTATTCCTCTATCATCTAATACTTTAGCATATTCTTTAGCTACACAAGCCTACTCTCTGGCAAACAGTTAGTCCCTCCTAATTTCATTTCTATGCCTTAATAAATCTATAGTTACCTTGCTTTCAAAAAACTAATGGCATATTGGTTCAATTAACAACACATGTTAATTATACATTTGAATTTTCTTTAAAATTAATCGTTTTGGATCTTCTATATATTATTCTCTGTCTAACTTAAAATTTCATTTCTTGTAAAGTACTTACAATGAATTTTGAGCGAGCATATCTTTTGTTGCGAGCCAATTTAAGTAAAAAATTGAAAACCATAATGGTATTTCTACATTTATTTATTTAATATTTACACCATATATAGGGTGTGTTTGGTTAACAGCTTATCCGCCAAATTTTGGCGGTTTTGACCAACTTTAGCGGTTTGACCAAGTCAAACCGCTGAAATCCCAAACACTACTAATAGCAGCGTTTGGGATTGACGTTTTGGGGAAGAATAATTCTTCCCCAAAACACCCTCCATTTTATTAAAAAAAATAAATTCCTACGTTATTTAGAAGCATGAGGCAGCAGCCTCAGGCTTCTCTTCTCTTCTCTTGCCCATTGGTAGGCAAGAGAAGAATAAGGGGCGTTAAAAGGGAGCTCAAGGCCCCTTTTTTTAACAACTTACGACATCTTTTTAGTTTTTTTTTTTTTTCTTCTTTTGGTTTCTTTTTTTTTTTTTTTGATTTATTAATAATAACAATATTATTATTATTATTATTATTATTATTATTATTATTATTATTATTATTATTACGGAGTAGTATTATATATACCCGTTTGGTCATTTTACATGTTAACCGCTAATCTAAACAGCTAATTTTACTAAACATCTTTTTACAAACCGTTAATACATTTCGCTGGTCAAACTCGCTAATACAATCTGCTCAAATAATCGCTAACACAACCCGCTACCGCTAAAGAGAAGAAGTTTGGTGAGCAATTGGGTTCAGACAGGGAGTAACAGTTGCATAGTATATCGTCAAACTCAAACCCTTGGGACAATAGTAGGGGCTTTCCAGTTTCAGAGAAGCCATGGACGATTTGGGAATTGAGAAGATTCAAATCTCCGGCCCAACCCTCGCCTCCCTCCTCAATCGCTTATCCGCCTCTCCCGGTGACCTTCACGGCCTTCTTTACGGCCACGTGTCTTTCTCCACCACCACCTCCCTCTCCGACGACACCTCCTCCGCTTCCACTTCCGCCGCCGCCGACGGCGCCAATGCCCCGATCCTCACTGCAATCGTCACCTCCTTCACCTCCGTGCCTTCTCACCTCGCCCTGCCCCATCAATCGCACCCTCAGGATTCGTCCTCAACCCTCATCGGCTGGTTCTCCGGCCGCCGGAGGACTCCTCTCCGCCCCTCGCTTCACGACTCCACCGCCACTTTGTCTCTCAACTCCTCCACCTCTCTGTCTTTCACTCCGCAAAACTCGCCTCATTCCGTTTCGCTACCCCCGTCTCTCTTCCTTCTACTAACGACGCCGTTTCAGGACCAGCTCATTCACACTCATGAGTACAAGGCTTTCCAATACCGGATTTCTACGTCTTCTTTCGAGCCCAAGAGCCTCGATATCATCAACATTGGTCCGTATTTCCGATCTCATTACGAGTCTTTCACCCCAAACTCTCCATTCCCTCCTTTGACCTGTGATTTGAGGTCCTCCAATGCAATGGTTGAGGACGAGAATACTGAGAACTCGGCTGGTATTCAACGAAGCCTGAAAGATCAGAAGGAATTGGATGTGTGTGCCCAGGGATTTGAAGTTGCCAGATTCAGCAAGTTAATGGGATCGAATGCCGCCAATTACACTGCTGAAGTAGAAGAATTGTATGATAAAATGCTTGCCAAGCTTGATAGCTTGGCCAGACTGGTGGAGAAGAGTTCTGCCAAAGTTCTTGAGCAGGTGAGCATATAGTAAAAGAAAGAATACCTTTTCTGCTGCGTTCAAGCATTTTATGTGCACCAATTTTGGTTGTTTTCTCAAATTTGATTGCATCTGCTACGCTACACTCAGAATGATTGACAAAAGGATTTTGTTATGTTGACAGGAAAGTCATAATATGAAACTGAGGTGCAAGGTTGCTGGCTTGGAATGAATTTCTTTTGTTGCTTTTGTCATCCAATCCTTGGATTTTTAAAGGTACAATGGTCTTCCTTCTAACTCTTAAGAATGCTGCCCTTTGAGTATACTTTCTATATTGTCTGGTTCCTATTTCTGATACATCTGCTCTTGAATTGAAAAAAGAAAAAAAAAAAAAGAAAAGAAAGGATCAATGACCTTTTGTGTGTAGTTGGGTATTGAATTAGCTGTTAAGTCTGAAACTATATGATATATTTTGCAATTTGGGGTCTGCTCTATCCTATTTTACTTTCTAATTGTTAGTTTTATTGTCCTTTCATGAATAGATGCATAGATCACATCAGTGACCAGGGATAAGATTTATTCCTGTCTGTTTGTACAAGATGAGAGCAGAGTAGGCTGTTAATGCTATATGGTATTTGTCTACCCTTAGGAATGTCATTGCTTTTGTCTATCCGTAAATACATGGCTGAAATGACAAAATGGTCTAAGGATTATTAGTTATTGCTATTAGATTCATCAGAGCCATTTTGAGGGTACCTCCACTGAAAACCTATTTGCACCATTACAGTATCAGCTATTCAGCTTTCATCTATTCTTTTTGTTTTCATCTAATACATACATATATAACCATAAATATAGACACACACATACATATTCCTCTTCCTATTTTTGACTTTTAATTGTTTTCTTTTTGAGTGGCATGCGCTTACCTTTCTTCCAATTCTTCCTTGGGATGGTGCGTTTATATTTCTATTAATTCACCTTCCATTAGTTAATTTATCTTTGTTTTATGGGAAATGCTGACAAGTGCCCTTAGTTAAGGCATTAAATGGTCACTTTCTTTCTACTTTTGGCCACCTGTGAAAACGACACTTGTTAGTATAGCCCTTAATTTATTAACCCAATCATTTTTTGTAGTTTGTACTACCTTTTTCCTATTATGGTTTTGGGAGTTATGTACCCTCTGTGCCCCTTTAATCTTGGAGGTGAGAATTGTGTCTTATCCCTAATAGCTTGGAAACAAATATTCTTTTGAGACAATTTCCCATAAAAGGAACTATGAAGTACTCAGAATTGACATGTACTTGTAAAAGCTAAAATCTTATACTTTGTGAAATTTTCTCTGTTTAGCAATGGAAAATTTTTTCAATTTTCCTGAAAAATAAAAACTATAATGGAAAAGTGGAGTTCCTGTTCGAGTTGAAATATTTTCCAGACTGGGAACTGGTCTAACTTCGTTAGCAAAGTGGGAAAACAACTCCATTTTGTTTTCCAACTGAAAAACAGGCAGTTCATTTTACTGTCACCTGCCTTTTGCTTTTTGCCTGTTCAACTGCTATTGTTTTTTTATTTTTTATTTGTTTTCCCCAATTCTCCAATTGGAGAATGAAAAACATTTTCCATTATTAAACTGGCCCTTAGCTTCAATGTTTCAAAAATCGCCTCCAAACTTCTAAAGGATTGCTTTAGAATATCTGTCTGTACTCCTTTTGCATTCCAACTGTTGCTATTGCATTAGCCACAACTTACTGTATATTTCTGTTTTGTCCTAATATTGAATAAGCTGTTCTCTCATTGCTTCCATGCTCTTTTACAGTTCTAGTCTTCTAGACTTCTAGTAATGTGATAAGAGAGGATTCCTCTTCTTTCTCTCTCTCTCTCTCTCTCTAACTTGTATGGAAGACTAAGCAATTTTTAGGCTCTGCTGCCAAATTGATGGCACACAGTAAGGGAGAGAAGAGAAGTCTGAGAGATGGAAGAAAGGGGAAATAGAAACTAGTGTTGGGATAAATTTATTAGATTCTCAATATTCCAGAATGTTTTTTTTTTCCTGATATGTAGGCTATAGGAAATTAGTGACATTGCAAATAAATTATTGCAAAAGGTTTGTGATGTTTTATTTGACCCTAATAAATTTTTGTACATGTTGAGGTACTATTTTTTCAACTCTTAACATAAACATGTCTAAGTTCCTCGGAGTTGTCTTATCCCTCGAGTTTTTGGGTTTTTGCCTTTTTGGACAACACAATCCAGGTATAAGGGAGCATATGAAAGAGGACCATAGCTTGAAAACCAATCCAATTCTTTTGATATTATTTCATGAACTATGAACTATGAAGTACACAATTTACATTTACATGTTAAAGCCTAAATCTAATACTTATGAAATTTTTAGTTTCAATGTTCTTGAATTTGCCTCTTTAAGCATTTAGTTATTGCATCTTAATCGATGTGTAAGTGTACTCTTTTGCATTCTAATTTCTAAAACACTATTGCTCTCACATTAGCCATGAAATAATAAAGTCCATTGTTGTCCTAACCTTGCATACTTGTTTCTTCCTGCTTCCCTCACTTTATGATGGCCCTCCATATATTGAAAACCAGTCCAATTCTGCTGAGAAACTATCTTTGCATGAAGTAGTCAGAGTTGGCCTAAATTTTAACATTTTTATTTTTTAGGTTTAGTGTTCTTGAAATGGCCTATTTAAGCTTTTCAGGTATTGAATCAGATGGATGTATAAGTGTACTTGTTTTTCCTTTTAAATTACTATTGTTGTGTCATTAACCATGACATGTCACATGCTATGAAATCCATTGTTTTCCATGATTGCATGGATGACTCTGTGTGCCTCCACATTTTCAGGCTCTCATTGTATCATGCCCCTTTAAGCTTGTGATACTAGCTAAATTAGATACTATTCCCTTTCTGTACTCCATTTTTGCATTTCATGAATTAACAGTTGTAGCCCAGGAGAGAGAAAAAAGGTGATTATGAGTGCATAGACTTCAAAATTTCAATGGATAGTAACTTGGCTTGGGGCAGTGTGGATCTGACATTCTTTTTTATATTATTTTTGGTAGCATAATACTATGATGGAAATGTTAAATCCGTGGACTGAATTGATTTGTCAGTCTCATAGAATCATGCAGTTTGCAAATCGATGGTAAATTTTATAGCCATTGAGTTTTTCCTATTCTATTCTAATGGAGGAGAGGAAATCTAGGTGAAATCAATTAGTTTATATACAATTCTTTTTTATGCATTAAGAATTTAAGATAGTATGGATTTTTCACTTAAATATTACGGAGTAACATCTTGAGATAGTTCCATTAAGCTATCTTTTCCTTTGCAATGGCCTTATGCTGGGATTATGAATTTCTTTTTTGGCCAACGTAAAGTATTCAAGCTTGGTCTTAGTTTTTTGTCATGTTATTATAAAAACTCCAACTAACTTGTAACACATAACCCCCTTCAAAGTTAAGAAGGGGCTTCTAGTGTTTTTATCATAGTTTTGCAGAAAAGAAAAGGTTGAAATATGTACTTGTCTTCATTCTTTACACTCTGTTGTTTCACTAAAATTTTATCATCTGTTTTTGTAGATCACTTGTTGGCGGAGAATGATTCGTGATCTGTCAGCATCGATGCCTAAGAACACACTACTACTACTACTCTCAACCTCATTTTGTTGTTCTCTATAGGTAGGGCATTTTTGATTGATGTGCAATGAATCTCAATCTCCTCCTCAATGTACACTTACCTGGTCTGGTGTTGTTTCACTATAATGTTTTTGGTAGATGTAGATTTGCCCATTTTGTTCATATCCCCTACCCCTAGTAGCTAATATGTATAATTTCTGCTCCAATCTCCATGCTGAGGAGGGTTTTGTTTCAGATCAAAAGTGAAAAATGGTTGAATTCAATGGATTTTGGTGCTGCCTTGCCTTCCCTCTCTTCTCTTCTGTTCCCTCCCTCATTCACTTTATTTTGTACTATAATAATTCTCTTACCTTTTTTTTTTTTTCCCAGTTTTTCATATTTATTAAATACTTGTTAATTAATGAATTATATAATGAGGTGGAGGCTAGGGAGTTAAGAAAGTATAAAATTTGTTACAAAAAATTTGGTTACTGAAAGATGAGGAAGTTGCGCATAATTGCCACCACCGTCATTAGGGCTGTCAAGTAGGGCCGAAGCCTGCGGGCCGGCCTGCACCCGCCCCGCAGTGGGGCGGGCTAGGGCCGGCCTGCACCCGCCCCGCAGTGGGGCGGGCTAGGGCCTCCAAAAAGAAGGCCTGCCAATTAGCGGGCCTAACGGGCTTTGCCCGCGGAAGCCCGCAGCCCGCGCGGGCTGATCCGCGCGGGTCGCGGGCCGGCCCGTGGGCCATGCTATTAAAAAAAATTAATATATATAATTAATTATTAATTATAGATGATATATATTATGTTGTCTGTTCTGTAACTGTTGGCAATATTATATTAATCTAATATTAGTGGACTGTGAACAGTGTGAAGTTTGTTATATTATATTAATCTAATATCATATATTTTATTTTAAATATTATTTAATATTTAATTTTAGATTTTTTTAATATTAATTAGTAGGCCCGTGGGCCAGCCCGCCAAACCCGCAAGCCCGCACGGGGCGGGCTTGGGCTGTATACTTCCCAGCTCGCGGGCTTCGTGGGCCGGCCCGCATAAGCCCGCGAAAATAAAAGCCCGCAGCGGGCCGGGCCTAATGGGGCGAGCCGGCCCGCTTTGACACCCCTAACCGTCATAAAGAATCAATAGAATAAAAAATTTAAAGGTATTAAATTTAAACTTTTAATTAGTTTTTAAAAGTAGTATTTGAATTATACTAAGTTTTCTATATTGTTTTGTATTAGGACTTTAATGCTTTTTTATTCTCTAATATACATAATTGAAATTCATGTTCCAAAGTTATGAACTTTCTTTTCGCATCAATCAATCAGATTTTTCTTCTGTTCCATCAAATTTTACGGTATGTTTGATTGCATTCATAGATACGCATATGCTTTGAGTTTTGCAAATAATATATACTAGTAATTTTATTATAATTTTAAATGTTTGTACTTTGAAATAAATTCCTGTTCGTCGTGGTTCATACTATTTTTCTATTGCGAACAACTACCAAATGCCTTTGGCTGCTGTTCACAATAGTACCTCCACCTACAATGTTTTAAACGTGATTTTTTTGGTAAAATTATAAATTTTCTCATTGAAAATTATATTATAATCATATGTTAATTGCCAGTTATTGACTTATTCTTATTAGCTTATGAAATCGTAGTGTGATTCACGTATTTGTGCGAAGTTATGTTGAATTTTTTTCAAACATTGCTAGAAGGATAAAGATTTTTTTATTAGTTGTCCTATTGTTATTAAATTGTTTTCGTCACTTATAAGAAAGTTTATCTATAATCTATGGTAGTAATCAATGGAAGGTTCTCAACAAGGAAATAGCAAGGAAAAGAATAAAGTAGTTGGAAATTATACATTGTGGACGCGGGAGGAGAGTAATGAGTTGCTACGTCTTATGGTTAATGCGGTAAAAAATGGATGTCGTGGTAGTAGTGGAGTCTTAAGCAAGGCAACTGTGGAAAGAAAGATACTTCCTCTTCTTAATGAAAAATTTGGTTGTCAAAGATCATATGCACACTACCAAAGTCGATTGAAATGGTTTAGAAGACGTTTTCACAAATTTTCTCAGCTTATGTGTCATAACTCTGAATTTCGGTGGGATCCAACAACAAAAAGGTTCATGGCTAGTGATGAAGTGTGAGAAGATTATTTTAAGGTGAGTTTTTTAGGTCATTAAAATAGATTTTACTTTGAATTTTATATTTCAAATAAATTATTAACTACTTTTTTTTCTTTTCTTTTCTAGTGTTATTCTACTCATAAGAACCTACGCACATGTACTATTGCTGACTATGAAGATTTGGCAATTGTATTTGGGAATACTAATACCACAGGAAGTGATACAGATGCAAAAACCTACAATGCGAAAGAAGATAAACAACATAACATTGATGAGCTACAATTTGACTCTGGCAATGATGAATTCATCCTAAATGATGCATATGTAGCATCCCAAGATCCCCAACCCTTACAATATACTTCGTCAATACCTCAAGAGATAAATGAAGCAACTTCAACAAAGTATTTTAGCAAAAAAAGAAATAGAACAGAGTCGTGTGATGAGAATAGTTTAGTTGAAGACCAATCTAACATCTTGGAGAAACTATCTATTTGTTTAGATTCAATTGCTGCTAATTTTCATAGCTTAGTGCAAAAGAGGGAAAAAGGAAATAATTGTTGGAATGCTATCAAGGAACTCCCAGGCTTGAATAATGACACCCGTTTCAAAGCTATTGAATGGTTGAACACGGAAACAAAGAAGAATATCTTTCTAGAAATGTCACCACAAAATCGTTACAAGTGGATAATATTTAAATTGTCTAAATGAGAGTTTATATCGTTTTACTTTATATTTAGTTTCAAACATTTTGCTTTATCCATAACTTGTAAGGATCTTTGAAAGTATTTTATTTGAATTATTTAATTTAATGTAAGTTCTATTATTATTATTATTATTATTATTATTATTATTATTATTGTCACTGTTATTTCTCTTGTTATATGTTACTCATAGAAAATATGAATTTTCATATGAAATAATTTTGTTTGTAAGTGCTTATTAATACCGTTTAGGTAATTGACATATAATATTTTGTTCTAATTTGATTATTATCAATACTCTCCCAATTGACTTGTTATACAAGATCTTTTTAGCATGATTTATTTCTCCTATGTGGTTTGTAAATATTATGTAGGAGTAGAGTAGTAATTTATATCGTAGACCACGGTGCACAATGCATTGCGCACCCCGTACCAAAATGAGTTTTGTGTATTCTAGGTAATCGTTCTGTGTATTTTAAGCAATCATTCTATGTATTCTAGGCAACCGTTTTGTGTATTCATGTTAGTAACACATGCTCTGATGTGTTTGTGCATTCGCATGTTTAGGAGGATGAGTTTGTGTATTTTGTGTCAATATTCTGTGTATTCATGTTATTAACACATGTTGTAATATGTTTGTGCATTCGAATGTTAGGAGATGAGTTCTGTGTATTTTATGTCAATATTCTGTGTATTCTGGGCAAATATTATGTGTATTCTAGGCAAACGTTCTGTGTATTCTAGATAATGATGATGTGTATTATAAATAATGAATTTCTTGGAGTCATTCGCGTCCGCGCCCACTAACATTGAAACGACGTCGTTTTGGATCAGGGTCTACAGTACACTGTGGGGCGTGATCCACGATATAACGATTGGAGTAGAGTTTACTCGGTGTATACCATTGGATAGCGACTACGAATTTCCTTTGTCCCTAAATAATAATAATAATAATAATAATAATAATAATAATAATAATAAAGTTGGGGTGGAGGAAGAAACATACAAAAAAAAAAAAAAACGAATTGAATGAGATACTAAAGAGAGTTATGAAATCATTAAACATACAAAATGAATGTTTTATATTTGTATGTTTTGATTTACTCAACATTATATTGAAAAGTGAGATTGATTTTAAATTTATAATAAAATATATTTTTGTAGCAACTAACTTTGATTAATCTTTTCATTGCAATAAATAAATTTATTTAAGGTTATTAAAAATATATAATATATTATAAACGTTTTAAAAGAAATTATAAATTATAGTATCAATAAAATTTTGTAAAAGTGTATACAATTTAAAAGTTTAATGACTATTGTAGATTTTTTTAATAAGACTATAAAAGTTTATAAATATTTTGTGATATAAGATTTTTATATGCTCTTACAAATCTACCAAGTCTGCCATTTAAAATTAAAATTTATAAAATTTTAATAATGCAAAATATTTTTCCCACTATATTCTTTTTATTCACATATATGCTCGTTATTTAAGGATAGTGGTGGTCAACCGTTAACTACCCAAGAGTCATAAAACCAACCGAATACACCCTCCTTAAACTGTATTTACTTCAATTCTTTATTTTCAATTTTATAAATTTGTAGTCTATATTCTATATTTTCTATTTATCCTTAAAAATTGGAAAATTTTCTAATTAGTAAACATAATCTCAAGCCAAAATGGAGTTGAACACTCATGACGTACTGGTACACGAATGATGCTCCACCCACTCAACCACTCCTTTCAAGACAATCTGATATTATTTCCCACCTTATAAACTTGGGCATTAAGAAAAAAGAGCACGCTTTATTTGTTTCCAAACATTAAAACTGATTTCCTTGGCCCCCAAGGTTTATTTGGTCTGTTACCCGAACAAGTAATATACCACCAACGTACGCAATTTAAAGTTATTAGCTAAAAAAAACATCCTCCATCTCCATCTCTATCTCAGAGAACACTTCAACAATTTCATCAAGAATCTGTCTTCTCAGAATCTTCATCTTTACTGATTACAATGGCATATTCTGGGAGCAGCAAGACGAGAAAAAGGCGGAATGGGGGTGAATCAGTGGAGGAGATGTTGTTAAGATGGAAAGCTTTGAACAATGAAGCTGCAACTAGTAATAGTTCTGCAACTGCACCAGATGGTGCTAGGAAGAAGAAGAGGAAGTTTCAGGCTAAGGGATCGAGAAAGGGGTGTATGCGCGGGAAAGGTGGACCGGAGAATTCAGGGTGCAGCTATAGGGGTGTTAGGCAGAGGACTTGGGGGAAGTGGGTTGCAGAAATCCGGGAACCGGTTTCTGCAACCGATGAATGTAACAGTGAAAGGCACCGTCGTAGATTTTGGCTGGGAACGTTTTCCACAGCTGTTGAAGGTGCCCTTGCTTATGATATGGCTGCACGGGTAATGTATGGCCCGAACGCCATACTTAACTTCCCCGGCGCATTCTTGCAGAATGCATCGGGTGGTGGTTTGAGGGTAAACTATGAGGGGGAATCCTCAGCAGCATCTGTCAACAATGATGTTCCTAAGGATGTTTCTAAAGCACAGGAATTAAATGTTTTGAGAAGAAATGATTCTAGTTCCCCAATTTGCTCAACTGGGGAATCAAGGGTTGTTCCCATAGTAAAAGAATTAGAGGATCTTGTTGAACCTGAGCTGCCAGCATATTCTTATGTTAAAAAGGTTAATGATGATATCACAGAGCTTGAAGATTCAAAGCTCTTTAATGGCTCCAATGGAGCCAATATATCATGTAATGTAGATGCAGGAATGCAGAATATAGAGACTAAAGTGGATGCAGAAGAGCGACGGCTGGATTTCAACTGTTCAGAATACGAAAGATCAGATGATAAAAGGTTTAGCCAGGACGAGAATCGGGATTCAGATGAGCGAAAACCTGAGTTGCAGAGCCAACTCGACTACTTTCTGAAAATTTTGTTGGAAGACAATCATTCTACAGAAAATATGAACATATCAGAAACCTTCAGCTTAATGGAGAACCATGAAGGAAGCGACTTTTTCAAGAACCTCTTAAAAGAAAGTTTCAGTAAGGATCCAATACTTGAGCTCAACACAGATGACACAGAAGTGAAACAAGATGGAAAGGATGAACCGAGCAACCATTCTACCCTAGTGGATTGATTATACAAGGAACTAGCTTCCATCCGACTATTACTATCATATAAACAAAAAGCGTGGAAAACACCCTGCAGAACCAACAATCACAAGAAACTACTATGGTGCGACATACCTTGGTAGCCATGGCGGAAGTCAAGATGTTCCAATAACACAGATCATATGGATGCAGTGCACTGGAATTCTCTCCCCTGTAGTAAGATTATAACTTGCAAATTTTCAAGATATTAGTGTATTAGGTAAATCGATTTTATTATACAATAGACTAAGTTTTGTGAAAGTATATACTATATAGTATGTTGATTATTAAAAAAGAAGAGACAGAAGAATATTGATTATTGACAAGACTTTATGCATTGTTGTAAGTAACTTACGATTTTGTTTTACCATAATGTGCTGTCAATGGAAAACATGAGAATTCAACTAATAAATCATGAAAAACATCTCCTTTACATTCAGCTCTATCTGCCTTTGTTCAAGAATCTTCAATTCTTCACAAAATTTATGTTCTATAACAGAAAGCTACTGAATTTACAAGTGGGAAGCTTGGAAAGCTTAACAGCATTACTTTTCGACTCTTAGGAAGTAAATACCATGAAAATGAAGTACTTACTAGGTTTAACTTAGAGCTGTTTAGTCGTGGTTAGAGATGCTGTAGCATGCTGGTTAATCCTGAAGACGAGGGTGATGGAAGTAACTGTTAATGATCTTTTGCGTTCCCAAGCTGGACTTATCATATGCTCACCAACATATTGTCTGAGCCATAGTTTTCAGTAAGGGGTCAAGAATCCAAAACCCAGATTGAAAGCATTAATGCAAGTCAGCCGCTAGAAGGCAGCAAATTTCGTGAGCAAGTCTTCATCATATGACATAAGCCTATTCATGTTTTGGCTTTTTGTGCGTTGACAACTCATCAAGTGCATCGGTACTGTCCCGTTCAATATCAGACCAGAGGAATTTCCAGGGTCCAGTTCTTGTGCCTAGTCTGTTATCATTAGTACGTAAAATGAACAAATGCAGATTACCATAAAAACAAACTAGAAGCAGAGAGTAAATTTATGTCAGAATGTGGCGTGATGTTCTAAAAGCAAAACCCAATATTTCATTTACTAGAATAGCTGATTTTAACATATGAAACCAATGAAAATGCAAGATTCATAAGAGAAATCATGTATCAAAAATAAATAAGGGAAATATATGCCCTGGTTCTTGAACTAGAAAGAGAGAGAGAGAGAGAGAGAGAGAGAGAGAGAGAGAGAGAATGCACCTCAGGCATCCAGCTACCACACGCAAAGCCATTAAGAGAAACAGGCCTGCCCAAACTCCAGCAAGACCAAAGAAAGGAGTAGCCACCCATAAGAAAACGGAGGAGATCATTCCAATTAGCAACTACTCATCACAAGTAAAGAATAGTATCAGAACAGAAAAAGTGAAAAACAAGACAATAAGGATTAGTCAAGATAAATAGAGATCAACTACAATTTACCATTGAGTAAGCAGCAAATTCAAAGTCTGAGACCCCATAATAAAGTCCATCAAGAACAAAAGCAATGGCGTTCACTGGTTGAGATCCAGCAACAAACTAGGCAATGATAAAAAATACACATGATGAGTCACAGTAGCATCTTGTGATAACCAGATGCTCAATCCTTAGGGAGCAAAAACCACTTCTTTTATCTTTGAAGAGAAACCTCAAAGTAGATAATACAATATTGTGTTTTAAATTTTTTTTACTATCTTTTGAATTCTTTAGAAGAGCCTGTTACAAGGCTGTATAGATAGAACCATATCATGGAATATCAGCAAGTAATCAACTTGCAAGAAAAAATATGCATGAAATGGAAGGCAAAGCAAGAACAGCTTCTACCAATGCATTCATTGTGAATATGCAATTCACTATTCAAGTCTTGAAGGAAATCTATTCAAAAAGTGCATCCTTACCAAAGTACCATAACTGGCAATTTCTAGAACCTCAGAGTCTGAGCTGAATAAGCTGGACAGTGCTCCAAACCACAAGAGCAAGCTCACACCTAAGGTCAGTCCAGTTGCCATACCAATCTGAAAAAGTAACATTTAAGAAGTTGGCATGTCCGTATTTCTTGAAAAGCTAGATCAAGGCTATTACACTAGGAGAGGCTGTCAACCTGCAGGACTTTGTAAACCACTTCACGTGCTCGAGTATAATTACCTTGAGAATAATCACTGGCAAGGAGAGCCTTCAAAAAAGTAAAATAAGAGTAAGAAAACATTGATAATAAGTAAACATGATTTGATTTTTAAAATATGGAAATTCATAATATACTGAGAAATCACTAAATACTTCAACAGTTCAACAAAGCCTAATATTAACACTATGGAGCAGTTGAGTAACTGCAGAAGATATTCAGCTCATTCCAGTAATTGTGGGCAATGCTGTTACATATTAGCAGAAGTTCATGATATTTACTTGGCCTGCCAGTGCTAAAGCATCAGTAAGCATAGACAATGCCAACCAAACTTGGAAACAGATTTGATGACCAGCCATAGGTATGGGACCCTCTCTAGCTGCCAGGGATGTTGCCAGTGTCGTGGTTACAAACACTGCCAAAGTTCTCCCAGTAAGAAGAGCACCTGCAACACGATATGAGCACATTGAGCATAAGAAAGATTGTACATCCAGAGTAAAGAGGATGAAGAAAGTTATATCTTGAGTGCACTATAACAATTGTTTGCTTCTTGAGGCATATGTAGAGTAATGTATTTTAACATTTTTGAAGTCGCCATAAGTATCAGATGTGTTGCAATATGAAAGGATTAATAGCTAAACCTTGAACACTGTAAAGACGGGCATATGTAATCATATGCAAAATTTCTATTGACTTGTACAGCAGACATGTCCAAACATCAGGTCATAAATTCAGTACTCAGGTATTAGTTTCTGTTAATTTTTGGTGCAAAGCCACAGCTGGGCACTGCCTAGATTGACAACTATCCATCAAAATGTCTCAACTAAACCAAGTAAATTCCTCTTAGCAAAGGAATTAGTATATAGGTCAGAAGAGAATGATAATGACCAATACAGCCAGAGCAAAAGAAACATGGAGATGCAAATTTTCAATTTACATCCTTAATGCCAAATTGGCCCATGGCATACAGGCCTAAAAAGTGGTCATTGATGGTTGCATTAGCTGACAGTGCATTTCTTAGATATACAATCTACTTTGCTATGCTTGCAATATGGGGTGGATCTCTCAATCTCTGATAAAACATGTTAGTCTCTACAATTGTATAAAAGTCTTTTAGCAAGCTAGACTACATATGGCATTAAACGGCCTGCAATTTCCTGTTTGAGATTCACTGTGTATGCCTTTTCAAAGCAGCATAACCACATATTGAACAGGAAGTGCAACCACAAGAACTAACTTCAGCTTTGAGAAGAATCATAGTATGATCCAGAATGGCCCATGCCAAGCATGTTAAAATTTTCAATGCAGATTATCAAATATTAGATAACATATTTCTCAGGAAATACCAGATTTCAGATATCGAACAACCCTTTCCCCATCAATGTCTGGAGCAATAAGAAGGACTTTGTCATTTAACTTGAAAAGCAGGATGAAAGCAATCAAGTACCTGATTAACAGAATGCATAAGGAAAAAAGGAAGTTAGGAAAAGTTACTGCTGGCTTATAGATCTATAAAAGTCACATCCAAATTAATTACAGAATTAGTTTTACCACATTTTCGACGTACTCAGAAATCACAGTAGCAATAGCAGCACCACTTATGCCAAAACCACAAGAGAATATCAAAAGTGGATCCAATATTGTATTCAGCAAGCTACCAGCTCCTAGAACACCACAAATAATTTTATGACCAAACTGGAAGATATAGTGACATCAAAGATTTATAGGTTTCCAAGGAAAAAACGAAATCAAGTTTCTGAAACTTTCAATTTATATGCTCCATCAGTTTAAACAAGTATTAAATATTACTCATCAATCTCTTATATTATCCTACACAGTAGTAAACAACTAATACAAAATTTAAAATCAGTGAAGGATTGTTTTAACTATGGAAAGTTAGAGAAGCAACATTATCAAGCCAATTAACGTAATAGACTGCTTAAGCTTCTTCATTTACTTGAGGTTTCTGTGTCTAAGATGATTTAGCTCGAGAGTGATAATATTTTTATAGAGAAATTTAGGAATTAGCAATACTTGCCAACTGCATAAAGAGGTGTCTTCGTGTCCTTAAACCCACGAAATGTTCCCTGAGCAGCAAGTGCTATTACAATTGCTGGAGCACCAAACGCCCTCATGGTAAGAAATTGTTCAGCAGGTGAGCGCATTGGTGAATCCTATAACACATAAGTTCTGAATGAGCAAACTCCAGAAACTTTTTAAAAGAAATCAGTGAGGCACGAGATGCACATCATGTTTAAAGTTTAAATATATACTTCCCCTTCTTGTGGACCACATATTCACATCCATCCCGCCAAAACAAGGAAAAAAAATCCCCATATTACTCATTATATCCTCATACATGTAAATGCTATGATTAATTTACATATTCTCTGAATAAAAGGTTACTGAGTACATGTTTGTGAATATGTTATGATCTGTTAACCAAGATATCATATTAGCATTCTCTAGAACCTTGAGAATAGAGATGGAGGGAAAAAAATCCTGTTGGGAAAAATAACACATACAGCAGCTATACCCATTGCATTCATCAGAAAACTGGAACCAACGGAAACTGCAATAGCTTCTGCAATGCCAAGGCCAGTAGCAAGTGCTAAAGAAGTTGATACTGAAGGAAGAATAATCTTGCTCTTCTGTTCTGCCCCACCATCTATCCAAACAAACACAGACCAAACCACAAGAGTTGATTCCATTGCCATTCCAAATGTAAAACACAGCATCAAAGAACACGAAATAGATATTTATATACTGGAATAGGCGCACATAAAAGAATCACCACTATATGTCTGCCCTGGCTGATCAGAACCCTTGCTGAGTACTGCCTGCTCTTCAGCTACAAAAGAAGTTGTAATATTGAGTAGGGGAACATTGAATAATTTGGACACAAGGTTGAACACTGATGCCGAAACTCCTACTGCTGCCAATTCAACCGATCCTACACAATTCCAGAGCATTGAATTATGGCCATAGGCACATAGCTTATACTTATAAACATGGATAAATTATACTCCGTATTACAATACCATCAATCAAAACATACTTGCACCAGTGGCACAAAATGAAGTTAAAGTCGAAATCTTTAACAAACAGAAGTACCTAAATGGCCGACGAATGCAGTATCAATAAGCGAAGCAATGGGATCAGCAGCCAGAGCCAATGCAGCAGGCAATGCAATTGACAAAATCTCTCGACCCAATCCATCCACTTTGAATCCCTCCCTGCAAAATCTCAAACAAAACAGTAAAAAGGAAAATGTGAGTAACAACCTAATAATAAAAACCAAAACGACATCACTAGAAATATTGATGAAGGGAACCGAAGATTGTACAATATCGAAGAGGCTGAACTCCAGAGAGACAACCCGGATGGATGATCCGGGTCGGGTTCCCGGACCCGGTTATCTGAAATCACCGAAGAATCGGGGCTTGTTTTGGAACCGTCAGCTGCTTTCTCCGGCAGAATGCTGGCGCTTTTGTTGGGAGAAGATTTGGCGGTAGTTCGAATGCGAAGTGAAAGGCGATTGTTTCGAAGATTCAGCGGAGCGAGAGGAGAGGGAGAGAAACAGGTGTGTGTGCTATGGAGAAGCGATTGCGTTGAGAAATGGTTGCGGCAGCGAAGCTGTGAGAGGCTAGACGCCACCGCCATTGTTGTGTTGCTGAAGTTTTGAATTTGGATTTTGAAATAATAAAAGCGAATCTATGTTGTTGTCTAGGGTGGAATCCAAATATCAACCGAATTAACGGCTGGCAATAGAGTTGGAAACTAAAATATCTGGAAAATTGTTTTTGAAGGGGAAGGAGTGTACTAGTAGTTACGTTACTCTGTACTAGCGTGTACTTCATATAATTCGTAAGTAACTTCTATAACTTCCAAAAATATTTTGGATATTAGCCACAAAAACAATTTGTGTGATTGAATTTTTGACATATTCAAATTTGCATAGTTCGTTAGTTTTATAAAATTGATTTTTTAAAATTAAATTAGAAGGACAACCACATATCAACGTTGTTAGCTAAGGAGATTCAATGACTAAGATCCTCATTATATTGTGAATATGATATTTACCAACAATCTCACCGCGTGACATGCGCCCTAAATTGTCTTGATCAATTAGGAGCGTGACATTAGCTTCCCTCCCATTTGTACATTGTCTTAACTGTATTTACGATGTGTTTTGTGAGTGATTTAAGCAATACATTTATAGTTTTAACCTTTAGAGTTTTAACTAAGCGGAATTTTATTTTATTTTTAATAATAAAGTCCAATGAGAGCACTATGATTAAAATGGTCTAACTAATCATTCTAAGAGTAATACGGAGTATCATTATGTTCTTTCTTTATTAGCATGCCCTCATTAATTCATTCAAGAAAAAAAATGGATTGTAGTTTTTTATTCATATCTTTCTCTTTAATTAATACAATCATGACATAGAAGCTAGTTTTATTCCATAAAAATATTATTTTATCGATTTTGTTCTAACCACTCTATTCTCTAAATGGAAATTGATATGATCTCAAATTGTTATTATAAGAGAGTATGATAAAATATTTATGTTTAAAAAAAAAATCTCTTAACTCACGTACTCAACTAGTATTTTGAGATGAACACTTAATCCAAAGAAGTAATTAAATATTTATTATAATAACTCTCAATAATTACTATAAGATTTTGAAGACATGCATCTTGAAAACAAAAATATTGATTAGATTACAGCTATACCAAAACCTTTTCAAAGACAAAATTTCAACGTATAGTACTTAAAGCACTAATTACCAGAAATGAGAAATCAGAACAATCAAAGCTAAGCCATCTCAGAAATTGAATTTTCAAAGCAGTCATTGATTATAAGTGGACATATACTTGGAGAGCAAGCAAGATAAACCGAGAGCTAACTTCACGCTCAACATCAAAATGTTTTACTCCTGAGTTACACACACTGACATAAACATTTTAATTTTATTTCCAAATTATTCTACTTTTACATTACTATTACTATTATTATAATATTTGAATATAATAACAGTGCAATCACCTCTCTCGTATAGTCGAACGGTTAAAATTGAGTTTTAAAAACCAAAATAGGGTCATTTTGATATATTCATTATTATATCAGATCAATTCTAAGTACTAAAAACTCTATCAACCTTACACATACTTAATTATATCAAATACACTTATAGATTTTCAATTAAAAAGTAGTCGTTAAGAATTTAATTTAAATCCCTTTTGTGAGAAACAAAATTTTAACTATCTAATGTTTGTTTAAATCTTTTACAGTAAAATAGTATTAAATATATTAATATTAGGTAACACTTGTGTTAGACCGTCTCACGGATTGAGATCCGTGAGATGGGTCGAATATTTGATTAATGAGTCGAACTTTTGACGTCCTCATTAATCAAATATTTGACCCATCTCACATATTGAGACCAGTGAGACGGTCTTACACAAGCTTTTGCCATTAATATTTTAAACTAAAATGTAATATATATTTTATGAACACAAAAATTACATTTGTACTAAAAAGCAACATTAGTCAATATAAAATAATCGAAGAGTTAATACTATTTTTAGTTCTTTGATTATAGTGATTTTGAAACTTTTTGTATTCAACTTTAAAATGGATTAACATTAATCATCAAACTATTGATTTTGTGTCACTTTTGTCATTGGTGATTTTTTGACAAATCATTTGAGATAATGTCAAAAACATAATATTGTTTTTCAATCCACCTAAATCATTCCAAATTCAAAGGAAAAAAACCATAAATCATAAATCATCCCAAACTAGGAAACCCTAAATTCTGCATAGAGTCACATGTGAAATTTATTATAGTTGCAATTCCTAATTTTGAATGATTTAAGGGAATTGATTAATGAAATTATGCTTTTGATCACTCGGTCTGCCATGACCATTTGAGAGAATATCTATTGGAGAACCAAAAGTAACAAAATAAATACTTGAAGGACCAAAGTTGGTCAATTTAAAATTGATGATAAAAGTGACAAAATTACCCTATTTAGAAGACTAAAAATGGTATTAGCTCTAGAATCCAGCTTTTAACATGTAATTTTGACCGTTTACTTCATAACCACAAAATTTTAAATTCGACTTCACATAAGAAACTATCTATTGGTCTTATTCTTGATTTTATCTCTTTGTTATCTTTTGCCAACCTAGTCGTGATCACATCTTTCGACTTTGGGTAGAAGTTACTGACTTTCTGCTTAATTAAAATATGTATTTTAGCTTAAAAGAGAAGGTAGTCCTCAATCATTTCTTTAATGAAACTGAACTCTACATCATTTATGATGCTAAAGGATGAAAATTCATTGATTAATATTACGTACTGTTTCCACTGTTAATGCATGCTGGCTTCAAGAAATATACATATATTATACGTGAATCTCAAGTCATCACTTCATGACATCGCCAACTGACACAATAGTTTTCAAAGTTTTTTTTTTCTTCTTTTTTTGCAAACAATAGTTTTCAAAGTTAAACTTCTTTTATCAATTGATCAATTCCAACACTACTTCATAATTTTTTTCAACCTATTTTTAAACAAAGTCTAAAGTACTAGAATATAATATTAATATCTATATCATGGAATGCATCTATATAAAATTTAAGGTAAAGTCGATGAGACAAGAGAAATGCGTACTCCGTGATGAATAATGGAGGAGACCAAAATATGGATGCGAAGGGACAATACACCCATTTTTGGTACTTGGTAGTCAATTAAATTGGAAAAATTAGGACAAAAAACGTGGAAACATAGTCACCACAAAACAGGGAAGAAAAAAAAAAAAGAAAAACAAGGAAAAATATTTCACGTGCACGTCGGAATGTATTCAATCTACTGGTCTCCACCACAACCTCAAAACCCCAAACGTACGCCATTCATAGTTTCAGATCTAAACCCACTCCTTACCTAACCTTTATGTTCAACTACAAACAGTATTAATAGTATTGAGTACAATAAAAAAATAATATATATATATTGCAATTGTTATACCATAGACAAAGATTCATCTTACATTGTGGACGTTAATTCAAAAATCATGGGGTTACAATTAATGTATTATGTGTCATCTGTGTATAAATTAATATATTAATAACACAAAATGTTTTAACTGCATATTATGTGCTACTAGACACATGATATGAATATTATTTTAGACTAGAGTACACAATATAACATTTGATAAATTGTATAATTTGCCTATATATTGTGAAGGAGTTTATTTTTTTATTACTTTATATTTGGATAATGCTTAATATAATGCTTTCTCAGTGTCTGGCATAAATAGAAAAGAAAACTATTGGCCCATTGCATATATACAGTAGATTTGGCAAAGGTCAACGTTATGGTCATTCATTCTGCCTGTTATAATCAAATGTATCTTCTACAGTTCTACTACTGACAGTAGAGATTCCTTGTACCTGCTCTTAAATTTAAAAAAAAAAATAACAAAAAAGAAAAACTAAAGATACACCAGATATAAAATACTGTAACAAAAAGAAAATGGCTACTTTTTTATTTTTTTTTGGGGGGGGGGGGGGGGGTTTATTATACGGAGTACTAGATAATCATTTGGTCCAGGTTTAATTAAGAAGAAAAAAAGGTTATTTAATTTATACTTAACAAAGTTGTACTTATCTCACTTTGACCTAACAAAGCAGAGCTAAGTGCGTCAGAAAGATGCAAACTTTAAGGACAAATATACAGCAAACATAATTTTAAGAATCAACAATAATAAATGCATATTTAGTTTTATGCATGAAGGAAAAACAAAACAAATTAAAAGTATTAAAGTAAGCAGTGAACATGGTACAACATTACTTAGTACCCATATATATATGATGATGGTGCCTTGAAGAAGAAGATCCAGATCGATCATAGCAGCATGAAGAAGCCATGAAACTCAGGATGGATAGCGCTGTAGACGATCAAAAAGCCCGTGAAAATTAAACAGAAGCTATAATATGATCATCCATGGTGCTATCCCTCCTGAGCTTTACAGATTCTCCACACATTTTGCAATAACGTGTCAGAGCAAGCAAGCGTGTTTAATTTATTTCTGGAATAATAATGGGAATGGAATGAAAGAAGAAGGGTGAGGGAGGGTTTATTGGCTGGACAGCAGATATGAATGGGAATACCCTTTTATGGGTGGATGGGATAGAGCTACTTCAACCCATGCCGCCTATTTATAGTGGCAATTTAACGTGGGTAGAGAGGACTAGAGGGGGACACAAAAATGTGTAAATTAATTATTCATGCCCCTATCTACGGCTATCCTATTATTTACTCTTGTACTATCTCCATACTAAAAATCATATTTTTCTTGACCAGTTGATAAACATTGGTAAGTAAATTATAAAGTTCGATGACCAATAAGTTAAAGAATTTTGAGTTAGATCTGATTTCCTTTTTAATTAAAGTTTACAGGTGTTGCATTTAATCTATACTAAATTCAAATTAGTCAAATTTTAATCAAGTTATGACCGTCCGGACACAGTAAGGCATTAATTATTATTTTTGAAGATTTCATAAATAATTAAAAATTCAATTCAATCACATCTAAGTTAAAATTTGAACAGCAACAAAATGATATATTAGCTAGACATGTACGGTCACGATGGACGAGGCCATGAAAGCAATGACTGGACCAACAAGAAAATTTGCTGTTTAAATATTCATGCATTTTATATAATTTAATAAAGTTAGTGCCAAAAACGCTGGTTTTAAACAACGTCATCTCTCCAGCTTTTTCTAAAGCTTAAAGGATTATTTATTTATTTATTTTTAAAAATGTATATATTCCGGCCGGAGCCAAGACTGAGCTAGATATGATGAATGGTTACAAGAATTTGACCAAGTGTTTTCAAACTTTTGTTGGTAAAGACCATGACTTTTCTCTTTGATCGTATTAATATTAATAATAGCATTATTACTTACTTCAAAAAAAAAAAAACATTATTACTTACCTTTAAATCCGACCACGTATTCTTACTCAATAATCTATACTTTCGTTTTAATGTTACAATCTATATATGATTACTTTTTCATTTTCTTTTTTAATGGGGTTTTGCCGTTACCGAAGGTGGTGCACACCGAGTAAATCTCATTTTGTAATTGTAGTCGACAAAGGATCACAATGAGGTAATTAGTCTAAGTTACCAATAATCGATCGGCTTAAAAAAAAAAGGCTTATAGATGAGGTTGAACTTGAAATCTATGATTACTTGAGGAGCAAGATTTCAAAGGTGACAAAACTCGTTTGATTAAATTAGAAGAGACTCATGTTATCTTATCCACACACCACACTTTATAAATATAATTCATTCTTTTATCATATTTGTGTGTATACATGAAAAAAAATGTTTCAATACCGCCTTGGTCGTTCCAATTAAAGTATGTGATCCCATAGTTGGCTGCACATATTATATTTATGTTCACACACCCCCTCAAGCAACACGTGGAAGTCTCTTTTTGTGGGAGATTCGAAATGACCTTTTGCATGGCTCTGATATCAAATTAAAGTATATGATCCATCTCAACTAAAAGCCTAAGCTAATAGTTGGACTGCACATATTATATTTATGTTCACAGTTCCCGTTTTACAAAATAGAAAGGATATACATTTAAATCATATATTGAGTTGGAAATTAAATATGATAAAAATGTACAAATTGATAAAAATATCAACTTAGGGTGTGTTTGGTTGACAGGTTTAGCTATAAGGAATAGGTATCAAAGTCATTGTTATTGTTTGGTTGACAGGTTTTAGAATACTACTATGGCAAAAACTTGTGTGAGGCTGTCTCATCATGAGTCGGATCGGGTCGGGTCAAGATGCAAATGTAACACTTATATGCACAAATGTCATACTTATATGCTCAAATATAATACTAATCAGGAATAAAATTTTTGTTACTTATAAGGGTAAATGTAATACTTTTAAAGGAAAATACAATACTTTTACATTTCGATTTAAAAGTATTACATTTTTCCACAAAAGTATTATATTTGCCATTATAAGTAAGGGGCACTTGTCAACATTACTTATTATGAAAAATGTATTGCTTTTTCTCTAATAAGTAACAAAAATTGCATTTTTGATTAATGTTATATTTGAGTATATAAGTATGATATTTGCACATATAAGTATGACATTTGCATAGTGCTTTGACCCGACCCGACTCGTCTCACAAACAAGGATCCGTGAGACGGTCTCACACAAGTGTGACCCTACTACTATTGGTTTTGATTGCCTCCTTAATTGCAAAACCCGTTCCCGAATAAAATAAAACTTTCACCCCTTCCTCCTCAGCCACTTCCCCAACTATTAATAATCATTCTCATTCCACCTTACTACCAAACATGCAAAATACTTTCACCAAAATTCATTACCATTATCAAAAGTATTTGATACTGATTCCGATTCCCATGTACGAACCAAACACATCCTTAATATTTTTTTAACAAGTTGACATTAACTAAAAATGACATTAAAATTTTTCTAAAAAAAAATGACATTAAAATCCTTCTCACACTTATACATACTAGTTGTAAATACGCACCATATGCGATTGAATATAATTATGTCCGATGAATAACCAAAAAACTAGTGAAATTAAATTATCAAAATAAATAAATAAAAACATAAATCTTATAAATATAAGAAAGATAAATTTTTAATTTTTGATTGTAATAAATATTAGTATCTAGCATAATTTTTTAACTACTACGTATTAGCTATTTGCATGCTTATATTAAATTATTAATAATATATAATGGGCTCAATAGTCTCTGCCGACTACGATCCATTTCTCCTGTCTTGAAAATTGAATAGCGTACGGGTCAATACTTCCTTTCTGCATAGTGCTTCCAAATGAGCGTACACATTACTTTCAGCTTCACAAACGTGTCTTCATCATTACTTCAATTCCCAATTTCTCACCATAAATTCTTTTTTTATTAATAAACTGACGACAAAAATTTATAATTATTATTTAAAAATAAACAAGATGATAAATTTTATTTTTGTATAATACTCTTTAAATTACATTTAAAAAATAAATCATATTAAAAAAGTGTATGACGTATAGACTGAATCGAGAGTGCTGAGAATATTGATATACACCCAAAATTATTTATTTCAATTCAAACAACAATGTGTCAAATATTCCGAGTATTTATAAACATATTTAACAGTTATAAGTCAAAATATACTATACGTTCTTAGATTGCTTATCAAGATGGAAAAAGTAAACCAAACTCTAATATAAGGCTGACACTGTCATCCAATCTTATGTTTGGTTACAGTCACACCACTATGACAAATATCAACCTGTAATTAAAAACTTCAAAGATTGAGATGAGAATGTCCAAACACATATCTAAGTCAGTGTGGGTTTCAAAGAGTCTGTCCAATGACTGTGTTTCCTAGTTCAACACCTTTGACATGTTACCCTTATCAGTTTTGACCTTTAAACATCCACGAGTGAAGCTACAACATAGTGTTGAAAATTAAATAAAGATGACGGGTGGTTAATAATACCACATGTTGAAAAAGATAACAATATTAATGATCTAGTGAATAACGTAAATGATGAGAATAGAATTATTATGATTCATCGAAAAAACATCAATATTAATGATCTAGTGAATAACATAAATATAGGCTTATTATGATAAAATTAAATCTAAAAATATAAGAAAAATGCAGATTAAATCCTATCTTATAAAGATCTCAACAGTAATTTTTAACGCATAGAAATGTAATAATATGTTATGTTCTGATTAAAAATTTAAATTAATAGTGAGATTGCACATTTATTATTTTATATATTATATATAATGTGTTCAACACTATCTAATCTATCTTTTTTTGGGAATGGGAGTGGGAGGGGAGTTAGGAATATAGAATTTATAGTAATTATCAATTCATGAGAAATTGTGTGAAATGAAGAAATGGACTAGACAGAAAGCTTCCCCAGCTTTTATGGTGTGCTTGACATTCCACTCCTATGTATGTATCACGTTTCTCCTAATTTAATTTGACTCATGCCAAATATTTGGTATAGTTTATGCCTACTTTTTGGCATAGCATTGATGCATAGGAGGATTGAATTATGTATCTTTTGATCATTATGTCGATTTTAGAAATTAATTTGAAGTAGCTTAATTGTTAAAATTTTGCAAGATTACGTGCTTTAATTCATTTGTATAAATACTAAATAGGCTCCCTCAACCCATCTAAGGGATCGTCTACCCACTCATTTGTACTCACTTGGGTCAAGTAACTGTTTCATATTATGGCACCTAAGTACAACTAAAATATACACTGAGTATCAATATTAAGTGCACCTAACGTTATCATTAGTCACACTAGATGTTCTCGTTAAGTGCACCTATATGAAATACTTTATTATTAGGTGCACAAATATTAACAAGGTAAATTATTTGCACTTGTAAGTGAAAATAAGTGTACTTATAAGTGATTTTACTTAGGCTATGTTTGGCAAACTTAGCTGAAAAGGTAGCTGAAAGCTGAAAAGTAGCTGAAAACTGAAAAGCTATAAGCTCGAAGCTGAAATCTCAAGAGCTATTAAGCTAGCTGTTATGCTTAAAAGTGTTTGGTAAAATTAGTTTTTTGATAGGCTGATAAATGTAAAAAGACTAAAAAGGACATCTTCATACAATTTACTTGCAAAGGTGCACTAGCTACCTGCACTTATAACACATTTACTTGCACTAAAATTCGTTATTTATCAAAATGCAATTGTGTCGTTTTTTAAATTACATTTGATTCGTTGATCTGGACACGTGGACAGTTGTAAATGATTTTTATTTCTCTCCTAGGCACAGAAGGGAAACCCAGTAAATTGCTGGTTTAATTTACCTTTCCCAGAATGCAGTAAAAGGGAAAGATTTCAACATATATAGTGAAAAAGGCGTGCCATTTCCTTTACAAATGAATGGGAGGTGTGCATGCATGGAAGCAAAACGAAAATGACTGGCAAGCTAGAAAGAAATTATATTAAAGAAAGAACTACGCAATCCTTAACTTTTGCAAGCTAAGAAATGATTGAAACTTATTATATATGCATTCAGGAATGACGACTAGCTACCAGCAACATCTGACATCTCTTAATGCAAAAATGTTTCAAAAAGGACGACAATCGTGCCATATTATCCAAAATCTTTGAACCCAATAAATCATATACAATATCTAATGACAATAGTTGTATATTATACTCCTTTGTTGATATCTAGGACATAGATTGCAGCTTTCGTGCTACTAAAGCACTACTATTTTAATCCTTTAGCCGTGATTTTAACGATTCACAATAATTAATATTATATATTATTTCTCCATCTTATAAACCCTAATCAACCATTGGATACTATTATACTAATATAAATATGATATTGAAAAGTTATACTTGGTTACATCAATGCCCACAGGATATTTAACTTTAGACTGTAAAAATTATTGAAACTTTTACTTCTAGTAGTATGAGAGGTTAGGTCAAGACTGGGAGGAACTGAAGGTGGGGGCCTATATATGAATTGAAGGCATGCAGGGGGTGAGTACATATATGGGAAATCTGAAAGTGGCGTCACTTTCCAATGATCTGATGTGGAGGGAGGAATTGAATGCATTGGGAATTGAAGCAAGACCATTTTCCTTTTCTCTGACCTCATTATATTGTTCCCAAACTCCCATGCCCCCATGGAGTCAGCTAGAGTTGCTTCTACTCTATGATGGGAAAAGGATCCACCCTTTTCATTGTGCTGTGCCCCGCCACAAATTTTACAAGAGAGAAAAAAATTGTTGAAAAGGTTAGAGCATCCTTATCAGTGGAGATATTTTGTGATTATTGAGAAATTTTTGTAAGTGTCATTAGGAAAGAGAAAATAAGAGGGAATGAAAAAAATAAAAATAAATTTGATATTTAAAAAAAAATTAAATGCATCAGGGGCGCCATACGTGCCCAGCGGCGCGTGCACTGCATGGGCTGCGGTGTGCGCAAAACGCGCACAGCAGCTGGTGTTGTTAAAAGTACAAATGTCTAGCTTTCACTGTTCTATTCTCTCTTAGCTTCATTGCAGGAGCTCATTCCCCCTTCTCTCTCCTCTCCTCTCTGCCAAGTTGGCTTGATTTCTGACATTAACCCCCCAATATGCATCAATGTGGATGCTCTTATAACTTTGATTCTTAAGTCTTTCTCAATCGTGGAGATTTTGGTGTGATTTTTGAGAAATTTTTGTAGGTGTGATTAGGAAATTAAAAAAAAAAAAGAGTGGAGGAAAAAAAGAAAAGAAAAAAACATATTTACACGCTCAGATAGGCGCGATGTGAGGCGCAATTCTCTTCTCATAGTGGGGTCCATCATTGTCTGCTAAAATACCCAAATTTACCAGAGAAAAAAAAAATCTCCCCTTCACATTTGTTAAAAACTCACCCATAACATCTTACTATTCTAAAAACTCAACAAAATCTTTATATAGAGATGGCCTTAGCCCTTACATATATTTTTTAAATCATATTTGTCATATAAAATTTTTTAATGTATTCTTGATTCTTCCTGGAATTGGTAAATTGAGTTTATAAATTTAATACATTGAGTTTTTTTATTAGTGAGAATGTGAAGAATCAAAACTTGACATTATTACTATTAAATTTAATATTTACTAAATGAATATTTAATTGAAAGACCAAATTTAGAACAAAATTAATAGTTAATGGACTATTCATGATCAAATTGAAAGTCGATAATGAAAATTGGTTAATGTCAATAGTCAATGGACCATTTATGATCCAATTCAAATTGAAAGTTAAGGATAAAAATTAGTAAATGTCAAAGATCATTATAGAAATTAAATCTTTTTATTACTTATTAGGTAAGAATGTAAGATGTTTGTGAGAGTTTATAACTTACTTTAATTTAGAGTAATATTACCTTCAATTCTTTAACTAAAATTACCTTTTTATATATAAATATCATTATATTATTACATTAGATTTTAATTTAGTTATTATGTAGGATATTTATTAACTAGATGGATTAACTTATTGATGGACATAAAGAATTCTTGGGGTAACCCTTGGCCAGTTGGCCTAGCCAAGTTGGCAAAACGTTGACTTTGTGAATACAATATTACAATATAATGTTATAAATTTGACTAAGAGTTGCGGTTTGTTTATTTTATTGTAGTCAATTTGCCAATTATGATAACATGATAAAAAAATTTAATGCACACCCTCGAGTAGTGATTGCAGGTTCTCCTCATCACTCAAAAAATAAATAAAACAAAGATTTTTCTACTTTTAGTTAATCCAATGTCAAGAGCGAATATGAATTCATTTTAATAGGAAAAATAGTACTCTTTAAATGATGATAACTAAGCTATCAACTCCTCCATTTGATAAGTAAATAAGAAACTAAAATAAACTAAAATTTTCAACTCTATTGATAAAGTTTGAAAAAAAAAATAAAGCTTCCAAATTTATTTTTTTATTTTTATTTTTGCTAATAATCCTATTATTTTATAAAGCAGTAATATAAGAATGTGATCGACTTACTAATATCAAATTTTACTAAATATTTTAACACTAATCACTAAACTTAATAAAATTTTTTATTATTATTATTATTATTATTATTATTATTATTATTATTATTTAAAGTTAAGGAGTAATTGGTGAGCTGCCCACGACTTGGACTCTTGGAGGACACAGGAATTCCTACTCCCATCGAATCCTGGGGATTTGATACGGAATTTCGTGAATTTCAAGTCCTGTCGTATTTTTTAAGTAAACGTCAAGGAAAAGAAATTCATATTCTAATTCCATTTCCATTTTCAATAAATTTTAAGTGTGTATTTGATCAATAATTTATGAATTTTAAAAGTTTAAAATATTTAATTCAAACTTTTATTAAAGAGTCTTTTAAAAATTTATTCGTGTTCAAAATATTGTGAACTTTTATAAATCCTTTATTGAGACTTTTGTAAACTTTATGTTTTAAATATAAATATTTAAAATTCAATTGATACTCTAAACTTCTAAACTTTCTCGCTATCAAGTCTATAGATTTTCTCTCTTTGCTTAAAGTTTCCCTCTATCAAATTTACATACTTTCTCTCTTAGAGACATTCATTTGGCCTAAATTTTTAGTTAAATTAAAGTATCATTTTAATTCAACTATAATTTTATTTGACAATATACACTCAATATATGCAATATGTTATTCAGTTTCATTTTAGATACATAATACTGTAATTTCACTACAACACAACTAAAGTACTATTTTAATTTAATTACAGTTTCATTTGACAATATACACTCAATATGTGAGACATGTTATTCAGTTTCATTTTGGATACAATGTAGTTTCATTTCATTATTCACTTATTTCTTTCTGAAATATAAGCATTAAGCAAACATGATATTATATTAAGATTTAAGATATCAATAATAAATGAAGGTAGACTGACATGCTATTGTCGCGGCCTAACATTAAAAGGAAGGCAAAAACTTGTGTGAGACCGTCTTATCGTGAGACGGGTCTGATTAGATCGGGTCAAGGTGAAGGTGTGATAATTATACGCACAAATGTCATACTTATATGTTCAAATGTAATACTAATCAGGAACAAAATTTTTGTTACTTATAATAGTAAATGTAATACTTTTACATTTCGATTTAGAAGTATTACATTTTTCCTCAAGAAGTATTATATTTTTCTTTATAAGTAAGGGGAACATAAACCCAATGAGGTAGCTCAAGTGGCAAGTGAGTTCTCTTTGTTGGGAAGAATTTTGGGAAAACCCGGGTTCGATTAAAAAAAAAAAAAGGAACATTACTTGTTATCGAAAATATAATACTTTAAATCAAAATATATACAAAATTATTACTATACATTTTTGTTCAAAAATATTACATTTTCCCTTATAAATGACAAAAATTTTATTCCTGATTAGTATTACATTTGAGTATATAAGTATGACATTTGCATGTTGATTCAACCCGACCAGACCCGTCTCACAAATAAGGATCCGTGAGCTGAGATGGTCTCACGCACAAGTGTGATCCCAAAAAGAATAGTATTTATTATAGGAATAAAATGTCAAAACAAACAACAAAATATGTCTATTTTCAGTATTGTTATTCTATTTTTGATCTATTTAATAAACCAAATATACATAATGGAAGTTTCATTATAGAGAGCTCTTTCAACTTTAAAAGCATTCTTATTTTAAGAAGTTTATTTTTAAAAAATATCTGAGTACAAATAAATCAATTTTTAATTGATTAATGAATAGACACACATACAAGTACTGAATGAGCAAAGCATCCAGCGGCAAACACGGCTCATTGCTCATCGGCAGGGCCACCCCAACAAGACAATGCCTGTTTACATGCGGCTCTTCCAATTTAGCCATCTGTATACTCATGTAAATTTGCTAATACCATTTATTATTTAATGATTAATTATTTCCAATTATATTTTCAACAGAACAACCATAACATACTCTGAAATCGATAAAATATATACGTATGTAATAATTAATGTCACGTTTCATTGACAAGAATTAGATTCAATCCTCCAAACCTATGTCCAATAGCTACAAGATAGTGGTTAAGGTACCCGTGAGGATATGGATGAAATGACATGAGTCTTTTTTCCTCTTAACTAGAAGTCTCAAGATCGTGAATATATTAAGTTGTATATGTTGACATATTATATTTTTTAGAAGACATTTTAATTTTGAATAATAGGCATGGGGTGATGATTAATTATGCAAGTGAAGGTTTGAAATTATTGGAGTATGCAGCATGTGAAAGAAATCAACAAGGAAAGGGCAGTAGAGTAATTCTTTATATTTTCAGTTGTAACCCCCTTTCCAGCCCAAGCTCCATTGTATATGATCTTGCTTGTCTTCTGTGTAATGCAACCAAGACATATTACATACAATGGAGCTTGGCGGGAAAGGTGGTTACAACTGAAAATATAAAGAATTACTCTATTGCGGCCCTTTCCTGGTTGATTTCTTCACGAGCTGCATGTTCCAATAGAAATGTACGTTAATTTTGAGATTAAGACATTTGATGAATTTAGTTTTGAACGAACTCGATTTTCCATTTGTTATGTTTTGATTATTTTTCATTGTTCACACAGCTATGTGGACCATGGTCCATGCAATAATGATCGATGGATTGCAATTACTATGTTTTGTTTCATGGTAAATATATGTGCAAATTATGCTGTGGACCCAGGTCCACCTTGCAAGGTGGACCTGGGTCCAAAACTACGTCGTTTTTGTCTTTTTAAAAAAAAAAAAAAATTAGTAAACATATTGTTGAATATAGAGTTGTCCAAAAATGTGTGAATGTAGAGTATAGAAATCGTGAATGTAGATTTATGATTGTGTGAATGTAGAATTGCGCAGAAATGTGTGAATGTGGAGGTTTCAAATTGTGAATATGGAGTATAGAAATCGTGAATGTAGAGTTATGCATGTGTGAATCTGTAATAGAGTTAAGAAGTTCTAGCAACTTGTAGTCCTGTAATGTGTGAATGTGGAGTTCTCAAGTTGTGAATGTGGAGTATAGGACCTGTGAATATAGAGTTTTGAATGTGTGAATGTGGAGTTTACAAATTGTGAATGTAGAGTATAGTGTATGTGAATGTAGAGTATAGTTACTAAACATATAATCTTGTAATGTGTGAATGTGGAGTTTACAAATTGTGAATGTAGAGTATAGTGTATGTGAATGTAGACCCAGGTCCACCTTGCAAGGTGGAACTGGGTCCACGGCATAACAACCCAAATATATGTCTTAACATAATTTACCAATTTTTACTAAACATCTCATTACCAGGCTGAACCCAACCTCTTATGGGGCCGCAAGGAAGGTTGCTTCCATTAATCCAGTTTACAATATAATCTCTTTAGCATCACTATGAACAATACATATAATGTTTGAAACCCTTTTCCCAAGCCCATTGAATGCCCTTCAATGTGAGGGAGTTTGCTTTTGGAAATGTGTTTGCAATCTCAACTTCACACTAGTGAATCCATTGAAACTTCCATCCGGCATTCTTCTCATTTCTTTCCAAAATATACTTGTGTTGCTGTATCTATATCCTCAATTTTTGGATGAAGAGGGAAATTCAAATTCATTGTCAACCAACCTAGGTCCTTCATAACTAACCAACTCAAATCAAGAAAGTCAATATGTCGCTCTTATTAGAGTCAAACTTAAAACTTGTGATTATGAATTCTAAATAACATGTCCAATTTGATTGAGGTTGCCCCCTATATTCTCAATTCTTTATAGGAAATTATTATGTAGACTTCTAAGTTTTACTCCTAAATCCTACTTCCACTCTCAGATTTTTTATGTAAATAATTTGTTTGGAACCCACACGATGAAAATAGCTTATCATTGTCTACAGGAAGTAAAAGTGATGGAGTACAATTTAGGAGCATATGTACAAAACTCTTTATAATAAGTTGTATGTACTTAGATTTCCGTATTTAATTATTTATAAAAATATATGTATATAACAGATTTCGTACACCGTACGTACAAGTAAATTATTTGTAAATTTTAATAATGCATAGACAACACAAGTACTGAACGAGCAAACCACCCCGCAGCAAACACGGATCATTGCTCATCGGCCTTGCCACCCAAAACAATGACTATTTGCATCTGATTCTTGTGGGCTCGTTCATGTGCTAAATGGTAATGTTACCATGAGTTTTAGAAAGGACCAAGCTAGCTTGTTGCCATACACAAGTACAAATTTTGAATAAATTACGATGGAATATTTATATAGTAATGGAGATTAATATTTCAGATGGACTATTATGTAAGTTTAAATAATATTTAGAGTTGTGGAGTTATAAATATTATTTTAGTTTGGTAGATTTTATATATATATATATATATATATATATATATATATATATATATAATTTTATTCAAATGCAGCGGGGAGCTCCCATGCGGTCGTGCGGCCTAATATGCATCGTCCGATTTCATTAATCTAACTGGAATTCGCGTATGTTTAAGTGGGGGTATTATGGTAATTTTAGTATCTATATTACGTGAATTGAAATGGTGCATTTTAGTACATAGTGTGGTGCGTTTTATTACGTATGTTGGTACATTAACTGTGTTGTTGAATGGTGCGTTTTAATTTATCCGATGGTGCATTTTCATATGTAGAACGGTGTGTAATTGTGTTGTGGAATGGTGCGTTTTAATACGTTCTCTGGTGCATTTTAATACGTAGAATGATGTGTATTTTAACACGTGTTTCTAATAAGTGTGCTATAGAATGGTGTGTTTTAATCCGTCCTCTGGCGCATTTTAATACGTTGAATGATGTGTATTTTTAACACACGTTTTTTAATAAGTGTAATAGTGCATGTTTATAATTTGGGATGGGTATTTTCAACGAGTGGCATTGTGCATTTTAACACACGTTGTGGTGTATTTTAATACATAGAATGGTGCATATTTTAGCACATGTTTTCTAATGTGTAAATAGTTTATACTTATAATCTGACAGGAGGCACGTTGTGGTACATTTTAATACATAGAAAGATGCGTTTTATCACGTATATTGATGAATTTTAAGTGAATACGTGCATTTGATTATAGTGTGGAATGATGTGTTTTATCGGTCCTCTGTTGCGTTTTAGTATGTAGAATGGTGTGTTTTGTAACATATATATATTGCGCGTTGATTTGATGACTTGATATGATCTAATGACTGTACATAATATACTAATTATCAATATCACTCATGAATTATTAGTGGTGTAAATGTTGACCCTCAATTTTTATAACGTTACATATACTGCCCATCCCGTACCGTACGAAAGGAAAATTGAGGGGCAACATTTACACAATTAATAATTCAGAAGTGACATTGATAATTGACATATTATGAAGGCAGTTGACAATGAATTATTAATTGTGTAAATGTTGCCCTCAATTTTCAAAACGGTACATATATTGCCCCTCCCGAGTCTAAATGTTGCCCCTCAATTTTTCCTCTCGTACGGTACGGAATGGACAATATATGTACCGTTATAAAAATTGGGGGTCAACATTTACACCACTAATAATTCAGGAGTGATATTGATAATTGATCTAAAAATTGAAGGTCAACATTTACACTACTAATAATTTAGGAGTGATATTGATAATTGATCTGATTTAACATATATATATATATATATATATATATATATATATATATATATATATTGCGCATATATTATAAAAATCTGATCTAATGACTGATCATATCAATAATAACTTCATAATTGTTTTCAAAAAAATAATAACTTCATAATGATCACTTCTTATTTATTTATTTATTTATTTTTTACTTTGTGAAATGATGACGTGATATCTCAAAAATGATTTGCCTACCCAACATATAATTAATTGATTAATTGAATTTAGCTACTAAATGAATAGATAATTTAGGATATCTTTTTCCGTTAAATTATAAATAGTTAATAATAACACTTATGGTACTTATTACTAGATTAATTGAATTCAATATTTATGTATGTATGTATGTATATATATAAACGAAAAATGTGAGATGTCAAAGGGAGAACTAAATTAAAAATTGTACATTAGAATACATAATATAAATAATTAGCGATGAGTTATAAGTACATTAGTATAGTGTTCATATTGGTCACTATTTCTATTGTATTAGCGTTAGCAAAGAATGCACCTCCACCTCTTGAAGACATTACTAAGGAGCTAGAAAGAAGAATAGACCAATGCTATAATGGAACAATCCAAGAGTATTTGAAATGGGATACACCCATGTTGCAAACCGAATCAGACCTTTTAAATAATTGTAGATCATATTGGAATTGTGAATTACTTAAGAAGGATTGTACGTGGAGAAATTATTTAGTGCCACCTAATTCTATTTAATGTAAGTTGCTATGTCTAGTTACTTTTTTAATTAAATTAAAAATGTATAACACACGTATTATATTATATAGAGTAGTGGCTGTGAGTATGATACATTGTTTCACGCACACAAAAAATATGTTCAACAAAATAAAAAAAAATAGTTATTGATATAATCTTGAGGTTATTCTTTACAATAATTTTTGTAGGATCAATCGGTTGCATGCGTAGTCATTTGCATACTTGATATATGTTAATTATGAATTTTAAGGTATTAGGTGTTTGGATTTAATTGAGTTAACTTGTTGCTTTTTGGAACACATTTAGGGTATATTCAATCATGACTTTTATAGATTTTTAAAATGATAGATTTTAATAAACTTTTATTGACTTTTATAGAGTCATTCAAAACTTTTTAAAACTTTGTAAGACTTTATAATAAAAGTTTATATAAAAAACATTCACAAACTTTTATCAACTTTTTTATTTTAAAAAGTCTACAAAAGTCATTAAAATTCTAAATTGAATACATTCTTAAAATCTTTAATTTCAATGATTTTGATCCTTATCATTGATAATTATTTTTTTTTTACAAAACATGTTATTATATATAATAAAATTCTTCTTTATCATAAACATGTTATAGTATTAATAAGCATAAAAAAAAACTATTTCATAAAAAATTCATAACAATACTGAACACTAAAATTTATAGTAATAGAATTGCTCAAATAAAATATTTACAAATATAATTACTAGTTGCATAAAATAAAAAAATTAAAAATATAATATTAATAGTATATATATTGCTAGACATCAACCAAAGAACTATTATTTGCAATAGCAATTTGAGACTGTGAACAACAACAAGGTGCTACTGTTTGCAACCCCAAATTGTTGTTGCAAATAGTAGTTTGCTATTTGTAGTAGTTTGTTGTAAAAAAAATATTACGAATATAATCATAAAAAGAATAAAAATCAAAATATAAAAGTATTTATATAAATATTATGAAACATATAGTAAAATTTGACAGTGATAGATGAAAAATTTACTTTGTTCAAGTACTTAAGGAGAAAAGTTCTTAGGAAAAGTTTAGAAGTTAGGGAGAAAAGTTCGTAGAGAAAGTTTAGAAGGATAAAAAGTTCGTAGAAAAAAATAAGAAAATCAAAATATACAAGCAATATAATAATGAAGTAAAAATAATATTATTTCGAATTTTTAGAGGAAGATTGTAAAGTTTAGGAGAAAAAAAAATTGGTAGAGTTTAGGTATGAAGAAAATATAGGGTAATGAAGAAAAAATAATTTACTGAATTTAGGTATAAGGTTTATAAAGTTTAAATTGAGAGAAAAAAATAGTTTAAATAGAAAGAAAACATTCAGAGTAGAAAGAAAATTTTGAAATCTTGGGGTTGAGAGTTGGATTTCAACTATTTATATTTGAGAATGAAAAGTCTATAAAAGTCCTAAAATTAAAAAGTCTATTCAAATTCATAACTTTTTGAATACCACATAACTTTTAAAGATTCTTTAAAAGTCTTAATCGAATACCACCCGATTTTAAAGGCTCTTTAAAAACCTTGATTAAATATGGCATGACTTTTAAAAACTCCCTAAAGGTTTGAATTGTATATCTCCAAACTTTTAAAGTTCATAAAAGTGTTCAAAATTTTATGAAAATCATGATTGATCATGAATACACCCCTTAGCTTCCTGTTCACAGTTTTTTTTAAATGAATTTTGTTCTGTAAAAATCCTTGCATATTCTTTCTGTCATAATATAATTAATACTCTGTAAGATTATAGAATGAACTCTGTTTCATTGAAGAGAATAACCAAAGTATTTATAGTGTACAACAAAAGAGAAATAAAGAAGTTACAACTAATAACTAGTCTACATGAATGAATTTAGAATAACAAAATAACCTCAGTCACTCATATGCTTAACATACTTCGGCAATACCTTGAAGTTTGTTTTTTTTAAAATGTTTTTAGATTTATTTTATATATTGTAGTATAACAATAATTTTTTAAGTTAAATAGAGATAATAAAAATAAGATCATATAAATAATAAACGTGAATATATATATATATATATATATATATATATATATATATATATGGTTTAATGTAGATAACTTTTTTTTTTTAAATGATATCTAAACTGTACTGAAATTATATTTGAGTATATCATATATAGTTTTAAATATCTAAGTTGATAATTAATTGGGAATTTGGGGTCATCTGAAATTTAAATTTAAATTTTTTTTTAAAGTTAAAATAATCTAAATAATGTCCATTCCTAATTACTATCTTTGGGGTCCGCGAGAATTGACTATGCCGGACCTAAGTATTTAGGTTTTCAAAGTACTCCGTAAGTAATTTGGTAGAGCCAAACTTAATGTTGCATAATATAGCAATTGGATGGCAATTTTGAACTTTGAACAAGCTTCCAAGCCTCTACCAAATAAATGTTGATTTGTCTCATTTGGAAGAAAACTTAAAATGGTGTTTAGGTTTGTACACAAACGTTTACCTAACTCATATAAAGGGTAATAAGCCTATTTTAAAAATATATACTTCCATACAATTTTTAGTAAAATGGCTAATACAAGAATTGAGATAAAAGAAAATTATTAAATATTCCATTCTTCCATAACAATGTTCCTTAGATATAGTATATCCATTATTAAATTTGTGAATTTGGTCCTAACTGATAGAGACTTATAACTCGATCAATTCATAGAAGTATAGATATAGACATTCCCACGAAATGAGCGACAATGGATATTTGTAGACTTGTAGTCACTACTCGAGAATATGTTTGTACTAGGTAAACTTTGCTGGCTCAAACAACTAATAGACAGCTCTCATCGGGAGTCAAGCTTATAACTTTGTGGTTACGAAGTCAAAACGCGAAGATCAACCTGAGTGGGATTGCAACAAAAAAAAATATAATTATAACCTTATTTTGGAGGATAGCCTTACTAATTTTGAAGTTATGATTGATGTGTTTTTTTATTTTTTTATTTTTATTTTTTATTTTTTATTTTTGCAAAGATGTGTTAATATTCTTACTCCTTTTTGTATGCTCATTTATCCATTTTTGACAATTGACAAACACTCACCTCCCCTACTAAATACAAGCACAGCATGTGACACTTTTTCTCATGACATTGATGTTTGGAAAAATAATAAAATCAATTGTTAATTGAGAAAATTGCACTTTTCAATCATAACTTCATGATTAGCAAGGTGGCTATATCCTTCAAAACTAAGTTTATAATTATATTTTTCTAAGCATGAATTTGGTCCTAAATGATAGAGACTCTATTAATTTAGAGAAGTATATACATAGACATCTCCACTAATTGAGTGAAGAGGAAAATACACAGTTACTATTCGAGAGTGTACATTGGGTAAACCTGACCGATTCAAAACACCAATATATCACTCCCACCGATAGTCAAACTTGTAATCATGTGGTTACCAAGTCAACATCTTAACAAATTGATGACTGAAATCGCACTTAGAAAAAATATAATTCTAAACTTAATTTTGGAGGATAGCGCAGCGTTACTAATTTTGAAGTTATGATTGATTTGTTAATATCCTTACATCCACTTTTTATGCTCATTTATCCATTTTTGAAAATTGACAAACGACCACCTCATCTATACTAATTAAATACAAGCATAGCATGTGACCTTTTTTTTTGAAGATACATAGCATGTGACCTTCTTTCTCATAACATTGACATTTGGGAATTTGTTTACCTGCGAATGGAAAGAGATAAACTCAATTTGCCATTCCACTAAAAAATCGAATGGAAGTATTATCATATCTTTCTAAATTAGGCTGATATATTACGTACCCTTCATATGGGAATTTGTTTACCTATATAATTTGATTTGTTTGTATATTTAATTTAAATCTTGTGGTCTAGTGGCACCAAGTTACCTTCTCATATAGGAGGTTGTGGCTCCAACCCTTAGTAGAGGCTCTATTGACGATAATAGAGTCAGTAATACTAAAAAAAAATTTAAATTTTAGACTAATGCATAACTTGATTTTGAATAATTTAATGTTAACGAATTAGATGCGTTTAAACATTAATAGATTACCAATTTCATATAGGTTAAGAATAGAGATTTATTACGTCCACGTACAGATGTTAGGCCTTGTTAGTTCTCGGACTCCAAAGGTAAAAATTAGGGATGAACATTATTCAAAATATTTTAACTTAAATTTTAAAACAAATTTATAATTAAATTTCGGATGATCCCAATAATTAATTATCCATTTAGATATTTAGAATTAAGATATATTCAAATATAAGTTTGGTATAGAGATATGGGTTAAAAAAACCATCCACGTGCATTAGACCTAAAATCTGAACTAACTAAAAATTTTTACTACAAATATATATAGTAATTAATTGTATATTAAGTATTAAATATATTTCACAATAGTAATATATTAATTTTAAGAACTCTCTTAATTATTTTTTATTAGTGTTTTGTGTTATTTTTATAGACATTCTCACTCTATATATAGCTTGCCTTCTTTATTCACTTCTCTTCACATTATCTATCATATCATTACTCCTCACCTCTCTCTATCTCTCTAAAAAATCATAACTCTTTGATCTAAATTTCAAGATTTAGTGTTGAGTGTTGTTTTCTTGCACTTGCATACCTACCAAAGGAAAGAGGTAATACAATTATTTGTATCATATATCTACATGGAGTTAATTAATATAATTTTTCATAAAGTTATTTATGTATGCTCAATTTCTCAAAGTTGTATGTAATCTTTTTTGGTTCTCTTGTTGATGGATATGATCCATTTAATATTTGCTACATGTAAAATAACAGTAATTTTTTCTTTTTGTTTTATCTATAACATTTTTGAAAGATTGTTACGTTAACTAGGTGATATATTTTCTTTTGATTTTTAGAATGGAACAAACAAAAATTTTGGTATGCTTGTTTTTTATGTTCATTTGCATGAACATAAAAATAAATTCAGCTTGCATGACTGGCCCTACTCCAAATGTTTCAATCACACGTCTCATAAATGACAAGGGAGCCCGTAAGTTCTAAATATAATTTATTTTCTGTAAATTTATTATAATAAAAATAAATTTAAAAAAGACTATTAATTTGCTGAACTTTTTATGTATAAATAAATGTAGTCTGTCTGGATGGGACTGCACCAGCATATTATCTTGACCAGGGTGAGGGGGACGGAATAAATAGCTGGGTAATTTTTCTAGAGGTATGTAATTAGGTAATTAAACTCTTTTATGATTTAGGTAACAATCTCTTAAATGATTACATTTTAACATGATTGGAAGGGGGGAGGGTGGTGCTCAACCGTAGAGGAATGCGTTTCTCGATCTGCACAAGACCTTGGTTCTTCAAAGTTTTTAAAAGAAAGTGTGACATTTGCTAATATTTTGAGCAAAGATTCTAAGACAAATCCGGGTATGTATTTATTAATTAACTTTTTTTTTTTTAATATCAATCAATCCATTAGTTTATTTAACTTATGATTTTCTTTACAAATTGAATTAAATATTGTAGATTTCTGTAACTGGAATAGAGTATATATTCATTACTGTGATGGGTCTTCCTGCACCGGAGATGTTTGTACTGTCAATCCTGTAAGTATCTTAAAGTACAGTTAATGTTTAAAATAATGATGATTAGTCAGTGTAATGATTAAAAATCAATTCTTATTCTAAATACCATTGCATGCCCTGCCTAATTCAAGGTAGGTTTTAATTTATAAGTCATTTTAATGTTCTCTACTAATTTGATTTTCAACCTTCTTTCAGGCTACAAATATAACTTATAGAGGAGGAAGAATCTTTAATCTAGTAATGGAAGACTTGCTAAATAGAGGAAAATGCCAATAATGTATGCGTCACATACTTGAATATAATATTGTATATATGTTTGTTTATTTTACTTTCTACATGACTACATGTGTATACTATATACTCAGTACTTTTTAAGTTGCAAATAATCAAGCATGAATGCATAACTAAATTATCATTAATAATTTATTTTTTTGGTAGGCAATTCTTTCTGGAAGCTCCGCGGGTGGTTTAGCGGTACTTTTACATTGTGATCGGTTCAAATCAATTTTACCAACTGGAGCGAAAGTGAAATGTTTCTCTGACTCAGCATATTTTTTACATGAGTACGTGAGGCTTAAATCTAGCTAATTCTATATCGTTGAATTGTTAGCATAACTACAACTTTATTTATATGCAATTAGTTAACCAAACTTTGTATAATCCTTCGACAGGTGTAAGATATATTTAATATAAATATATCTATAGTAATTGAGAGGAATTAAAGAGAAGGATTATGGATGGAAATGAATTTATTTCTATTTGCTTCTGTACGTACACTCACACACAGACCACACTTTTTTTTATTGACAAAGAAATGTTTTGCTTTTCATTATTTCTCCACACCACACCTACAACCCTTCGGTAATACAACATATATATATATATATACATATACTAGCAAACAAAGATGACAATAATTAATTCACACATCAAAGACCACTAATCCATGTTTGATGCTTTGTGCCCCACATCCCTTAAAACATTCCATGATTTAAGCTTTCATGTTTTAAGGGATATATCAACTCCATACATCCATGTTTTCAGGGATTATGATCCACTTGGTTTAATAATAATAATAATAATATCATAACATTGCCTCCCTTAAACCAAGTTGGATATATTCGTCATCCCAATTTCCTTCTTCAGTTTGAGAAATGTCTCTGTCTTCAATGGCTTTGTAAAAATATCAGCAACTTGACATTCACTTGCACAGTACTCAATGTTGATTTGTTTTTCAGCTACCAACTCCCTGATCTTGTGATACTTGATATCAATGTGTTTGCTGCGACCATGAAAAACAGGATTTTTTGACAACGAAATGGCAGACTTGTTGTCACAAAAAATTGTTGTAGGTGCCTCCTGCTTTTGTTGCAAAAACTCCAAAATTCTTCTGAGCCAAATTGCTTGAGTAGCACAGTTTGCTGCTGCAATGTATTCTGCTTCTGCGGTTGAAAGTGCTACAATCTGCTGCTTCTTTGAAGACCAGGAAAATATAGCAGAACCAAGATAGAAGGCATATCCTGATGTGCTTTTTCTTGTCTCAACATCTCCAGCACAATCACTGTCTGTATATCCAACAAGTTTCACTGCATCATTAGTAGAGTAAAAAATTCCATCATTACTCGTACCTTTGACATATCTCAGAATTCGCTTTGCTGCAACCCAATGTGATTCTTTTGGTTCCTCCATGAATCTGCTGAGTATTCCAACTCCAAAAGAAATATCTGGCCTTGTAGCTACCAAATACCTCAAACTCCCCATTAAACTTTTATAAGCTGTAACATTCACATTCTTACCACACTCATCTTTGGACATCTTCAACTTTTCAGCTACTGGAGTTGAAACTGGTTTGGAGTTTTCCATTTTGATCTTTCTCAAAATATCAGCAGCATATTTCTTCTGTGAAATGAAGATTCCACCATTCATCTGAACAACTTCAAGACCAAGAAAGTAACACATAAGGCCCATATCAGTCATTTCAAATTTCTTAATGAGTGCCTCCCTGAATTCTGAGATTAGTTTCAAATTGTTTCCAGTAAAAATCAAATCATCAACATACAGACAGATTATAACAATATCTCCAAAATCTGTGTATTTGACATACAGAGTATGCTCATAAGGACACCTCATAAAACCATTCTCAACAAAATAAGAATCAATGCAACCATACCATGCTCTGGGTGCCTGTTTTAAACCATACAAAGCTTTTCTCAACTTGTAAACCTTATTTTCTTACCCTTTCTTCACATACCCTGCAGGTTGCTCAACATATATTTCTTCTTCATGAAAACCATTCAAAAAAGCAGACTTGACATCCATTTGAAACAATTTCCAATCATTTTGAGCAGCAAGAGAAATAAGCATTCGCACAGTATCAAGTCTACTTACAGGAGCAAAAACCTCAAAATAATCAATACCTGGTTTTTGTTTGTAACCCTTTGCTACCAACCGTGCCTTAAAACGGTCAACCTCACCATTTGACTTGTATTTGGTTTTATAAACCCACTTTACTCCAATTGGCTTCTTTTCGGGAGGTAATTCTGTTAACTCCCAAGTACCATTCTTTTCAATGGCACAAATCTCCTCATCCATTGCCTTAAGCCAATGAGTTTCTGTAGCAGCCTCCTCAAATGATATAGGGTCACAATCTGCAAAGAGAGCAAACTGAACAATCTCTTCATCAGTCAAGTCATTATCATTACCCAAAACATAATCTTCCAAACGAGCTGGTAAGTGACGCTCGCGTTGAGATCTCCGAACTGATGACTCTGGCTGTAAAGAAGATTGAACATTATCTGAAACCAATTGCTCATTATCAGGAATAATGGGAACAACAACTGACCTTTCTTCTTTAGTTGACCAATCCCATGCACCATATTCATCAAAAGTGACATCACGACTTATAACAACCTTTTGAGTTTCAGGATTATACAATTTATAAGCCTTTGAAATGTCACTATAACCAATAAAAATACACTTCTCACCTTTATCGTCCAACTTCTTTCTCAATTGATCTGGCACATGTGCATATGCCAAACATCCAAAAACCTTGAGATGTCTGATAGATGGTTTACTCCCACTCCAAGCTTCCTCAGGTGTCTTATCACGAACACTTTTAGTTGGACACCTATTTAACACATGAACAGCACAAGCAACAGCTTCTGCCCAAAAAGGTTTAGGCAGATTTTTAGATTTCATCATGCATCTTACCATGTCCATGATAGACCTATTTTTCCTCTCAGCCACTCCATTTTGTTGTGGAGTGTACCTAGCTGTCATCTGATGCTGAATACCATTTTTCTTTAAAAATTCATCACAAGCAATATATTCTATACCTCTATCAGTTCTCAAAATCTTAATCTTATAACCACTTTGTTTTTCAACAAAAACCTTAAATTGTTGAAAAACATCACATGCATCTGACTTCTGTTTTAGAAAATAAACCCATGTTTTTCTACTGAAATCATCAATGAAGGTAACAAAGTACTTACAACCTCCATTTGAAGGAACTTCCAATGAACACAGATCTGAGTGAACAATCTCCAACTGCTTTGTCGCTCTTTTAGACTTGCCTACAGGAAAAGGTTCTCTATGCTTCTTCCCAATCAAACAACTCTCACAAATTTTGTCAGGAACATTAATAATCGGCAAATCAGAAACAAGTTTCTTTCTTGCTAAATAATTTAATCCGGAGAAATGAAAATGTCCAAACCGCATATGCCACAACCAATTATCATCACGGATTTCAAAATTAAAGCAAGTAAGAAGTGCATGGTTGATTTTTAAAGGAAATAGTCGATTTTGAGACATATTTACCTTTGCAATCAAAACTCCCTTGGCATCAACAATGGTACAACACCCTCCAGTGATATTTATTTTATATCCCTTTTCTGACAACTGTCCCATACTCAACAAATTTTGGTGTAATGCAGGAACATAGAAAACATCGGATATAAAATTGTGAGTACCATCCTTCAATTGAATAGAGATTTTACCTTTTCCCAAAATTGGCACTTTTGACTTATTTCCAAATGTCACCTCAGATCGTATTGATTCATCCAACTCTGAAAACAATTCTTTCTTCCCACACATATGATTACTACATCCAGTATCCAAGAACCATATGTTTTCATCTGCAGACAAACTGTTACTGACCAAAAATAAGGTTTCAGATTCAGTAGAACTCTCACCAGATTTTTCAGCAACATTTGCTTGATTTTCATGACCATCCTCTTTATACCAGCAATCTGCAATTTTGTGTCCATATTTGCCGCAATTGTAGCAATTGAATGGAAATTTACCTTGCTTGGTATTATTACCTCCACCTCTTCCCTTATTGAAGTTACCTCGTCCCCTTCCTTGATTTGAGTTACCACGTCCTCTTCCTCTGAATCCTCCTCTACCTCTTCCACGACCTCTACCAGCTCCTCCACCTCTTTGATTAGAGCTAGTCATATTAAAGGTGACTTGGCTCTTCAAAGCTTCTTCTGCTAGTGGTTCTGATTTTGACGCAATCCTTTCAATATGACTTTCGATCATACCTTTTAACTCAGCAATTGACAAGTCCTCGGTATCGTGTGACTCTGTTATTGAAGCCACCACATGGTCATACTTCATCGGCATCGTTCGTAGAACTTTTTCAACCACTGCACCATCCTCAATTGTGTCTCCGTATAACCTCATCTTATTTACAAGATCAATAAGACGAGAGAAATACATATCTACGGTTTCTGTAGAGGCCATCTCACAACGATCATACAACCTTCTCAACGTCTGCAGCTTGGACTTCTGTGACCGGTCGACTCCTTTGTTTGACACCTTTAAGATGTCCCAAGCTTCTTTTGCTGTTTGAGCACGAGCTAGTTGCCCAAAAATGGAGTAATGGACACCTTGATGAATTTGTCCCAACGCCAATTGATCTCGCCGTGTAGCAGCTGCATCAGCTCCTTCTGGTAGACCGGGATCAACATAGCTCCAAAGATTTTGAGCTTTCAAATGTGTGGTCATCATAATTTGCCAATAATTGTAATCGAGCTTCCCGTCTAATTTAGGACCCGACCATACAATATTGAAATTATTGGCCATATTTCACTAGAAAAAATATCTCAGGGTTGGAAGGTTGATAGGCTCTGATACCAAATGTAAGATATATTTAATATAAATATATCTATAGTAATTGAGAGGAATTAAAGAGAAGGATTATGGATGGAAATGAATTTATTTCTATTTGCTTCTGTACGTACACTCACACACAGACCACACTTTTTTTTATTGACAAAGAAATGTTTTGCTTTTCATTATTTCTCCACACCACACCTACAACCCTTCGGTAATACAACATATATATATATATATATACATATACTAGCAAACAAAGATGACAATAATTAATTCACACATCAAAGACCACTAATCCATGTTTGATGCTTTGTGCCCCACATCCCTTAAAACATTCCATGATTTAAGCTTTCATGTTTTAAGGGATATATCAACTCCATACATCCATGTTTTCAGGGATTATGATCCACTTGGTTTAATAATAATAATAATAATATCATAACAACAGGGAACATTTGAAAGGGGAGAAAACATTCGACACTGTCTTTGAAAGATTAATAACTTTGCATGTAATACTGTAAATTCTTGTTTAATTTTAATAGTCTTATCTCTAGTCGCAAAATTGTGTTGGACTTGAATTTTTAATATGGGTTACAGGGATCAGGCCAAATGCTACCCTCATCCTGCACAGATAAATTCATCAAACCAAGTCTGGTAAGAATATACTATATATATATATATATATACACACACACACACACACAAAAGTTTAGATATGTTTTATGCTGCCGATATTAATGTTGACTTATTGTATTTACAGTGCTTTTTTTCCCCAGTATATAGTGCCAAACATTAAGACTCCATTATTTATCACTATGTCTTCATTTGATGAAATCCAGGTTAGTCATTACAATAACAACAAAAATATTTTTGATGAATAATGTCCCATTATCCTGCCTTTGTAAAATATTTTATACGGAAAGTTTATAATTTTTTTTTTGATAAATGGAAAGTTTATAATTATTTACTTATTAATTAACCTCTTTTATTTAATCTAATCTTAGGCTAAGTATAACCTATCTCCTGAACACGAGGTATGTCTCGTGTATCAAAATTGCACCTTGGCTGAGGCGAATGAAATTGAAGGTTAGTGCCTTAATATATCTTCACAATTAATCATTTAGCAATTTTTTTTAGTTAGATTAATTATTTTTGTATCACATAATCTTAATTTATATTATCTGGGTATTTGCATGTAATTTATATTACTTCATGACAAGATTACTAAACTAATTTCAAAAATTGTTTATCTATCTTAGCGTTAAGATTAGAATTTCTAGACGCATTACCAAGGGGTAATCCATCCTCGAGGGGAATATGGGTGACAAGTTGCATTACCCATGATTTGATTGAGCTTGGTTGGATTGCTCCCAAGTCCAACACTATAATTTTCTTTATATATGCGCGCTCCCAATTAGAATAGTAATGATTAATATGATCCATCTATTTTGATATATTAACAGTTGAGGATTGCTAAAAGTTAAAAGAAAAAATGAGTATGACTAATTTTATAAATATTGTAAACTTGAATTTTGTAACAATTATAAATTTGACAGACTTTATTTTATAATTCATTATATATATATATATATATATAGGTCACGACACAAAGGACAACTTAGCAAGGCTCCATCGAGCCCACTCTTTTGCACCAAAAAAAAAAAAAGCAAACAAAATTAATATACAAAAAGTTTATTATAAACAAAGTGAAATGTTACATTTTGCAGGCATATCCATAGGTTTTTGGTGATTGGTTTTATGATCGGCGTGCAATTAATATCATTGACATCTCCAACGTATCAAAAAATTGCACGGACTCTGGAATACAAATATTGCCAATAAGGCAATAATTATCTAAATATAGCAAAATATTACATTATATTGTTTAAAAATAACAATTAGAGTATAATAGCATGTATGATATTATATATATTTCACAAGACTCTTAATTAAGTTGCATTGTGTAATTATATGGGTTTACAAGTTATACACTTTTCATTCATCATATACTTTCTCATTGTTGATTTTTCTTTTTTTTTTTCTTTGATTTGGTTCAAATTTTATGAATTACTCGTCGTTTTTCTTTTTTAAAAATTCAAATTACTTAATTTTTTGCAATACAACTCAAATGCTCTTTGACAAGCAATTGCTAATAATGTGAAGAAATTGAATTAAAAATTAAAATTAAATTCAAATAAAACATAACATGTGGCTGAGCTATGCATGACAAACCTAGCTCTACTAACTAACAATCTACCATAATCAAAGTGTTGGCAGTGGCGTACACTAAATACTCCCTATCTTTCTGGTATAATTTACAGTTAAAATATGTTTTTATAAAGTTATATATATATATATATATATATATATATATATATATATATATATATATATATATAAAATCCGAATTAAAAAATATACTCCTTAATATAATCTGAAAAGAACTTATAGAAAAGATTATTTGTTGCCGATGCTATAGTGAAGAGAAAACAATATTTTGTAAGAATACCAACGTGCTTATAACTTTTAAGAGAGGATTGGGCACTATTGCCACAAAACTCAATGTTTTTAGCAGTATTTTAGTTGGCATTGTTTAATTATTGTTTACAAATTTAATAATTGTATTATTCAACTGTTAGATCAAGAGCTTACCATTATGACAAAAGTTATACTCTTTCTGTTTCATTTTATTTGTCTTACTTATTATTCATTCATTAAACTAACTCTTTTTTTTTTTTGTTTTTTTTTTACAATTTTAAATTTAATTTTTTTGTACTTAATAGTACTTTTAGTGTATAATATATAAATTTTGTATATTAATATTAAACTTAATATTATAAAAAATAAAATTAAAAATAACTTCAATCAAGCCTTGATTGTTAATCGAATCATACACATAAAATGAGACGGAGGAAGTAATTAGTAACGAATGCATAACTTTATTCTGTTATACTTATGTAACAATTAGTGTCACGTTTCAATGGCAAGATATTATATTCAATCCTCCAAGCCTCCAATTAGTGTCACGTGTCAATGGCAAGATATTATATTCAATCCTCCAAGCCTATGCCAAACATCTACAAGATAGTGGTTAAGGTACCCATGAGGATGTGGATGAAATGACAAGAGTATTTTTAATTTTTCCTCTTAACTAGAGGTCTCAAGATCGTGGATGTATTGAGTTGTACATATTGACACATATTATATTTTATAGAAGACATTTTAATTTGAATAATAGGCATTGGGCGGGTGATGATTAATTATGCAAGAGAAGGGTTAAAATGTACGTTGATTTTGAGATTAAGACATTTGATGAATTTAATTTTGAACTCGATTTTCCATTTGTGGTCGGAACAGGTGTTTTTGACCCGATTAAGGCCATTTCCGACCACTTTCATTCATATGGTTAGAAATTCGTTAATTCCCAGTAGTAAAAGGTCTACCTAGACCTAATGCCATTTTTTTTTTGTTGAATACAAGCCTGATGTCATTTTGGTATTACTAATTTTTATGACATTGATTATGAACTTGATTTTTGAACAATAATATTATGATAAATTTTAAAAGTGACTTGGCATCAGTTGTGTGTGTATGAACCAAGTATCTACTGACAAGTACATTTTATTTATGGATATATTATTAATTTCACTTTGTTCAATCACTTTTTTTTCTTTTTAATTTAAGTATGTAATTTTTATTTCCACCCAAACGAGACAATGCCTATTTGCATCTGATTCTTGTGGCTCGTTCATGGGGTAATGTTGCCCTGAGTTTTAGAAAGGACCAAGCTAGCTTGTTGCCCATACACAACTACAAATTTCGTATAACTTGACAAAATTTAATACATGTATAAACTGAAAAAAATTAATATACACAATTGAATAACAAATATTTGAATAATTTAAGATTTGAAAGCTTGATAGGAACCGAATAGCTACCACTGCAAAGAAGCTGTGGTAGAGCCAAAAATATCGGTGAATAAAAAATTAAAATACTTTGAAACATGGTAAAACGTTGTTATTAATGACAAAATATGAAATATCATTTATTGAATGAATATTACAGAGCATCTTATTGTAATACACATAAAAAGTAAATAATGTTTGTGTATTTATATTTGTAGGAAAAAAAAAAAACAAAAAAAAATGCTTACTTTTTGAATGCATGGTAGAACATATAAAAATCATAAAGATGATAGAACATATAAAAATCATAAAGATGATAGTTTTATCCACAATACAACTATTTTTATTTTATTTTGTTGAACATATTTTTGTGTGTGTGAAACAATGCATCATACTCTCAACCACTACTCTATAATACATGTGTTTGTAGATTTTTAATTTAGTCTAAAAAGTAACTAGACATAGCAACTTACATCAAATAGAATTAGGTGGCACTAAATAATTTCCCAATGTACAATCTTTCTTAAGTGTGTGTGTGTGTGTTGAATTCAATTAATCTAGTAATAACAACATAAGTGTTGTTATTAACTATTCATAATATAATTTAACGGAAAAAGATATCATAAATGATCTACTCATTTAGTAGCTAAATTCAATTAATCAATTAATTATATGTTGGGTAGGCGCCCAATTTTTCGGGTGGTCGAAAATAAGGTCGGAAAATTAGCATTTTTCAGCAGTGGGTGAAATTATTTTGATCCTAAAGTAACTAGATTTTTAATTTAGTCCAAAAATAATTAGACATAGCAACTTACATCAAATAGAATTAGGTGGCACTAAATAATTTCTCCACGTACAATTTTTTTAATTAAGTAATTCACAATTCCAATATGATGTACAACTTTTTAAAAGTTCTGATTTATCTTGCATCATGAATGTGCGCCACTCGAAATACTCATCGATTGTCCCATTATAACATATGTCTATTTCTCTTTCTAGCTGCTTAATAATGTCGCCAAGAGGTGGAGGTGCATTATTTGTTGACGCTAATACAATAGAAATAGTGGCCAATACGAACACTATACTAATGTACTTATAACTCATTGCTAATTATTTATATTATGTATTCTAGTGTATAATTTTAATTTAGTAGTTCTTCTTTAACATCTCACATTTTGTGTGTGTGTGTGTCTATATATGTGTGTGTGTGTTGAATTCAATTAATCTAGTAACAAGTAACATAAGTGTTTTTATTAACTATTCATAATATAATTTAACGGAAAAAGATATCATAAATTATCTATTCATTTAGTAGCTAAATTCAATTAATCAATTAATTATATGTTGGGTACGTGTACACCTGTCAAAACGGGCCCAACTCGATAGGTTGGACCCTTTTAACTTGAATTTTTAATGGGACGGGTTAGAGAATTTCATACCGTAGGCAACATGATTAGATAATTTTGAGATATCACGTCATGATTTTAAAAAGTAAAAAAATGTGATGATTAAATTATTTCCTCTCTAATTTAATACTTTATGGCTCACATTCTTTTTAGACATAACACCGACCAATGCTCCATTAGCGGCGCTGAACAATAACATATCCGTCAAGAAGCAAAATTTTGCCAAAAACCTTGTGGTCAAGCGGCATAGCTGTGGCTCTCCCAAGTTACTAAAAAAAAAAAAGAAAAATTTTAGCTACAACAACTCAGACTCCACCAATGCATATATTATTATATTTTCGATAAGAAAAAAAAATCGAAAATAAACATACACTATTATTATATTTTCGATAACCCTCGCTCCGCAAACTTCATTCGAGCTGCTACTACACGCCTCCACAAATGCAGTCGTAGCTCCGTCGACCATCGTCAGTCGTGAAACAACGGCTCATCAGGTTCATTTGATTTTATTCCATAAATCTCTAAATGTTGTATGAAAGATTTGCCAAATTAATTTAAATTTGTTTTTTTTTTAATATTTAGAATTCTCTTGGTATTTTTTGTCCGTTTCTTTTGCTTTTTAATATTTGGAATTCTCCTCTTCATCTGATTTTGCGGTAGATACGTAAGGTATTCCTTGTTTTATGCACTTTTGCATTTCCTGCAATACATTGTTGGATATTTGCTTTCATACATTGTTGAATAACAATGCCTTGAATTAGCATAGTTAATACGGAGTACTAATGTTGTGGTTTGGATTGACTTGAATTAGCATTTGTTTTTTTTTTTTGAAAACAGCATTTGTTATTTAAGCATTATTTTTTATTTTTCATTTTTCTAGAAAAAAATGAAAATATAAAAATTTGCTATTAAAGTCTATTTACTAAATTCAATAACAGAAAATAAAATAAAATAAAAATTAGAGAAAAAAAAAATTAGGTGCAAATATCCACACGCAATTCTCATAAAATTTCATTGGATTCACGTGTTCATAAGCGAATCTAACACTCATTTAAGTACAACGTAGGAGAAGCAGAAAAATGTTGATGCCGCCATTTCAATATGTTGGTATCCATTCCCATTTTCCTGTAGTGTTCAACCTTAAAATCTTCATTTTACAAGTGGAAGCTCGCTCTACAATTCAAATAAGCAGCCACCATCCTCCACATTGTGCAAAGTTGAAAGCTTTACACTTCACCTTGGAGTGCAGCTGAAAAATTACTTACACAACCATATATGCCTCCTTTCACAAAAACTGGAACAGCAGTTCATTCCACACGTCGGGCACGCCTGGCAAGCACCAGTGTATACAATCCGAGTAACTCGCAGGGTTTGCTAGTTTTTCAGGGGACAAGGCCTCCCAAAACTTACGGTAGATGGTGGGATGGCCATCCTTCCTGTATTCTGAAAGCTTGGTGATGTTGAGAACCGAAACTTTTGTGCCCAGATCGCCCAACACCCTTCCCACCATCTGCATTGTAGCGGCATCAGAGCCGTTTCCCCAGTAGTCTCTGTTTGTGATGGGGAGTTTCTCGTCGTAACAGTTTCCTTCGCTTCCCGGTTCCCATTCTTCCTTCCTGACAATAGAGGGGAAATGGAGGGAAGAAAATGAGTAATCATAGTACCAATAAAGTGTTGGGAAAATAGTAGCAACGTCAACGAAGGCTGGCACTCGTTAAGACAGGGGAACAAAAACAAGCGGGAAATGAAGTCTGTGTCATGTTATATTAACACCAAACCAAAAAAAAAAAAAGAAAGAAAGGTTTCATATGGAGTGTGGATTCTCTCTTAGCAGCTCTCGGGCTCTCGTGTCTAGTCCATCTCCTACTACTACCATTCTACCAACGCAAGCATTGTAAGACAGTAAGAAACTTTAGAAAAAATGTGATATTTAGTTATTTACTCACGATTGATGTGTGGGAGACATGGTAACAAAAAATACTTGCTTCTTCAAGGGGTCAACGTTAGATGCCACCCAATCCGCCCAGGCTCTCATGGCCAACTCCATGCCTCGTAGTCCATCTATTTCTTCACATGCTCCATTTTGCTCATTGCTCCATCTGCATAAACAATCGAGTTTGATAAATAATATTTCATGAATCCATTTTTTACTTGGATAAGTAAAATATGCAATACCTTATACCTCCACTTGCTCAGTATCATATTCTTTTTTAACTTTTTAAAGCTGTAGGCACTCAACTTTCCCTTTAAAATATCATATTCGTTTTTTTTAAGTGTCCTTTCCTTTTTATATAATAAATCCCACCGAAAGTATCCTATACTCCTATTCTAATCTATATGAGATCTTGGACCAACTTACAACAGTTTGACTGGTCCTTGCCTCCACCATAGGTAAGAATTGAAGACTAATATATCAGCATTTCTCCAGTGTGACAAATGCCTGAGAAGTGAATCGGGACGGAGAATTCGCTCCGACAACCTATGATCAACGGGATGATCAGAATTTGATTCCACAAGAAGCGGTGCCCAGAGAAATTCCACACTGGCATTATACTCCTGCTCCAATACAGCCACAAGAAGAGTAAGTAGCACGAAGATAATCGACCTGCACACCTCAAAATTAAGACACGTAAAATGCTAGAAGATCACGTTTCCCCTTTACTGGATATACAAGTTCGGATACCTCTGTTCTAAAGATTGAAAGATGTTGCTGCGGTGACATGTATCGCTTATTAGACGGAATCACGGACTGCAACATACACACCATTGACATCCATTGGTTTCTATTCAATGAATCCCCGACAAACATTAGTCTTTTGCCCCTCAACTTCTCCCACATTTCAGTTGCATTCCATCTGCAAACCGAAAACAATCACTTAACGAGCCTAATATTAACTGATATACTAAGTTCCACTCCAATACATTTCGAGCAAACAGAAATACAAATAACCTCTTCAAATCGCAGCCGTGGGGTTGCCATCTCCAATGCTGGTAACCCTTCTCGGGCCTTCCATGCTTTTGGCACGCCAATTGATCAGACATATAAGGGCAGTCAAACTCACTGTAAAGTGGATGTGAAGTGTTATCAAAGACCCACTCGCCCGAGAAGAAGTCACAACTCTCTGGCATTTCTCGTCTACCACCAGACTCTGGCATGGGAGCATCCCAATTGGCTCCCCTGCCACTATATTCTACCGTGTTGTGGCATTTACTAAACTTATCCAATTCCCTAGCTACAAATATTTATACATAAAAACAAAAACTTCTCCATTAGATCAAGCAAGAATTGACACTCTGAATGAAGAAATCTAGATTGTTTCTACTTTCTAGTACACTTGTTCATATTCCAAGAATATGCAAGAATGTAAGTATGTAACCCTCAAACAATCTTGAAAACTCAGACAAAGTATAACTAGAGTCCAACACATTAGGGTGAGTAAAAGATTCAATTTTTAGTTGTTAAATAAAGAAATGGAAAGATTCAGAAGCAAAACAAACATCATTCCAATACATGAGATCACAATGAAAGGGGCAACCAAAACATTTCAAGAAACTCCCCAAACCCTAGATAGTCCAAACATTTACCCACTCAATAGCAAAAAGGAACATATTCCTCCTATAATCTTGAGAGAACAGAGAGGGAGAGTGACCTGGGTTAAACTCTGGGGCGGAGATATTCTTGGATACGAGAAAAGGGTGTTCCTCGGATGGAGATGTTTCTTCAATGTTGCTCCCATTGAAGAAGACGGAGAAGACTATGAACGCAAACAAGACAAGAGCAATCAAAGGGTACTGCCCTCTCTTCTTCTGGCACCTCTGCATATTTTTGGGTGCGCCCACACTGGGAAACAAACAGAAAACAAATTGTGGGAATTGGGATTTGATGACTGAGAGAGAATCTTGACTGCAATCCCAAGATTTTCAACCATAATATATAGCAATTCAGACAGCCGACATTTTCGCTTCCTAATTAACTACAGTTAACTACAGTACTAATGTTAGCTTAATAGGTAGTATAACAGTGTCTTCATCACTTGAACTTGGCTGAGAAATGGATAGGCCCCACCGAATTTAACCCTTGATTAATGGGTACCTAACCAGGAGATTATGTTTTGAATGGAAGTTTTTCTAATTTTTTATTGCCAGTCAATATACCTACTTTACTTCTTACGGTAACTTACTATAATATCTCAATAAAATAATTTTTATTAGAATAATCATATTTTTAAGAAGCCAAAGATCTTGTGGTCAAGCGCCATATGGTCTGTTGACTCTTTGTGCTTCAGTAGGTTGAGAAAGTAGATATGAACAGATACTACATTGTAACAGAGTCAGTAGAACTCAAAAAAATCATATTTTTAAGAAGATGAATTATTTTTAAGAAAAATATGATTAAATTTAACCTAAGAATTTTGACTTTTAAAAATGTTGACTATCCTATTATTATAGTTCTCGCTAATACATTCATCATAATTTCTCATTTATTACAAAGATAATCAAAACAGAATGCTCTATGACTTGTCCCTATCCAATTTATTAGTCTTTGACTAATTCATACCAGGGTTGTTTCGTGTAAAAAATTTAATATATTTTTTAAATTAAGTAATTAGTCCTTTTAATTTCTTTTATCATGTAAAAGTAAAAAACTAAAAATTGAAAAGGTTACTGTCATTCTTACTTAGCTAAAGGAGACTAGACAGTATAATTTGTGGATGAAGTGAACCATATTAGTGGCTACAATAGGAAATGGAAATTTAAGCAGGCAAATTTCTTGTTATGGCAGGTTCTTAGAATGTAGTATTTGACTATTATTTGTATTGGTTCATGTACCTACTAAGCATTTGGTTACCTTGGTCCTTGGACTTGTAATGTCATTTGTCGTTGGTCCAAAACCGTTAATGGATTTTAGTGTTTCAAAATAGCCCATTCTATTCATCTTTGCTTGCAGGCCTGCTTATCTCAGCAACTTGCCTAACAATATTGTTGATTTTATTTGAAATGAATTTATTATTGATTTATATTGCGATTGAAAAAAGTGTTAAATTGACTCTCTATATTGAGTGAGTAGTGATCCTCGAACTAATCAAAACTCTAATCAACCTCTTAGGGCATTCACATTAGTAGTTCTTTGTGAGATTTTTGAAAAAATATATATATATATATAATGTGGAGGAGAGAGAATGAGGAGAGATAATGGTTTGGGGTCTCCTGCAAAGACCAAGGTTTTTGCAAAAAGAAAAAAATGCGAAAGAGCGCGCTTGAAGCTCACTTTGCGTCCTAGCGGCGATACTTTAGACTGTTGCTTTCCCTTAAAAAAAAATACGAAAATATTTAGTAAGCTTGGAATGAGGTAAGAATTTAACTCAATTACACTTTTTTGTTGATGGGTTAATTAGATTTTTTTTCTTTTACTTATGAGAGCTAATTACACTATTTGCCCGACTTAAGTGTTAAATTTAACACTTTTTTCGTATGATATTGTGACACAATCTTACCTTATCAGTATACACATGCACATACTATACAGTTAGAAAAACAGGACAAGAACATGCACATGACAGTAACAAAAAGAATGAAATCAAAATATGAAAACATCCTTAACTATATTACAAATGATTTTAAGAAAGAAAGTGTATACTATGAATCCTGAACCATAATGTAGGTATAAAGAATTTGATTCCAAACATCAGGGACTCCAGGGAGGCACCAATGCACACAATCTGAGTAGCTCTTGGGGTCCAACAACTGTTCTCTCGTTGGAGGTTGCCACTGCTTCTTGTAAACGGAAGTGTGAGCATCTTTTCTGTAATCTGAGAGTTGTGTTATGTTCATGTATTGGATTCTCAGACCTCTGCTCTCCAGCCGCTGTATAACTCTCTCTGCAGTGCGCATCATTCCTTTATCTGATCCCCTTCCCCAGTAGTCCATTCTTGAAATTGGTTGTGTTTCATTGTAGCAGTTCTGATCCTCCGGCATGCCCCAATCCCCTGCCCTGTAAGATGGAACAAGAACATATATACAGTCAGAATTGAAAGATGTGCTCCATCTCAACTGATAGTTGGACTCTATGAATTCCAAGCAACACGTTGACTATGGTTTTTTTTGGATGATAAGGAAAACCCGTATTCACTACCTAAGGGTATACAAACCAGTTTAAGATGCCCACCAGCTCAAATCAAAAAGGCTGAGATTCGAACTTGTAATTACAAGTTTGTATCCTTAGCTAACTTGGCTGAAGTTACCCCAACTATAGTAACTTTTTGTCAGATAGAGAGGTTCAAACCTATGATCTCTTGCATGGGTTGGCTCTGATACCAAATTGAAGCATGTGTCTGTCTCAATTAAAAGTAGGTTTAAACTCTAAACCTGAGGATCCCTCACCCCTGACCTGGTGATTGTTTTTTCCCGGGAATCCTCCATCCCCCATTTGAACTTGGGTAATTGTTGGGCACTGCACATATACTTAGACTTTCGAGCACTGAATTATGTCCTGGGGCTTGGACTACACATTTATGTTTATATATTAGGTGTCTAACAGTTTGGAAATACTAGGAAAATAAAGAGGAAGTTGGGATTGTTACAGTTTATGGTAAGGGGAGAGGCTCATGAAGAACAGCTGTGTTCTTGTTCTGTTGACGTTGAACTCGAGCCAATCCGACCATGTTTCCAGTGCCATTTCATAGCGACGAAGCTTCATTGCTACCGTCTTGTACACTGCATCCTGGCTATCGAATGACCCCCACCTGTGATCACAGCAATTCGATTATAGATCATTAGGACTCAGTGGTGTTCACAACTTTTTTCTGCAGAAATTAATTTCAAAACTGGGATGGACTTACAGGAGGGTCATGGTGGGCTCTAGCCACCACATAAAGGAATCAAAAACCACAATATCTGCATCACTCCAGTGCCTGGCATGCTTCTCAATTGCCTTTATTCTGGCAATTCGATCCCGGACATGATGGTTAATTGGATCATCACAGTTGGATTCCACCAGCAATGGCGACCAATAGAAGTCGATTGTCGCATTGTATTCCTTCATCCAAAATTTCATTTCTCAGAAGTCAGAATTAAAGCATGTGCTCCATACCAACTAAAAACCTGAGTTAATAGTTGCATTGCATATTTATGTTTATATATTATATGCTCAACACCGAGGGCCAGAACAATCAGAGACCCAAGATTCAGAGAAAATGGTTTTCTTACCTTGGATTCAAAAGTTATCAAATTGCCTTTCCAAATGGAGGATTTGAAAGATGGAGCTAAAGAAGATTCAACCATGCACACCAATGACATCCACTGGTTCTTGATCAGAGAATCTCCTACAAATATAAGCCTCTTCCCACCCAGCTTCTCCATTAATTTAGTAGCATTAAACCTTTGATGGATTTAAAACAGTCAACAAATCAAAGCTACCCAGAAATGACAAGAAAACAAGAAATACAGATTAAAAAAAAAAAAAAACAGACCTTGGGAGATCACAATCATGGGGCTGCCACTTCCAATGCTGATACTCAAAGTCCTTTCTCCCATATTTCTGACAAGCAAAATCTTCCACCATGAAAGAACACTCTTGCTCCTTGTACAACGGATCCGATTCGTTGTCATAAACCCATCTCCCTGAGAACAAATTGCACCTTTGGCTCAATCCCGCCCCCTTTCGCGAAATCTGATGCACTTGGCTCTGGACCACATCTCCAGTATCCCCAGTCATGTAAAATGTGACAACCACAAATGCCAGAAGAAAGCTCCCAATGATGGAATGGAGGTTGTATCTGATAATCCAAGAGGAAGCATGATGCCCTGCTGCTCTCTGATCTGTGCTTCCCATTTTTCTACTTGTTTTGATTTCCTTGAGCACAACACTCTTTGGTTTGGTACTTATATAATGCTAATTAGCAGTTGCTAGTAAGTACAGAATTTTCAAAAAATTTGTTGGTTTCATTTTGTCAACCATTAGGTGGTGGTGGCTCTTAATTGCATGGTTTTCTTTTGAGACAATCATTTGTTGTCAAATAATCAACTTGTTTGATATGACATAGAAAGCATCATCAACCATGGGCAATGTTCCATGGTTTAATTTCATTGGACTATAACGCCAGAATGATTAACAACTTTTAATTTCCCAATTGCAATAACCTATGGGATTCACAACAAGTTTTTAATTTGGTCAATTAAAAATGACAAGATGTGCAAAAACCAAGTTACTCACAATTTTGTGTGCTCAAGCCCGGCCCAAACACTTCTAGTTTGATTTTGTTTCAGTTTTCTATGGCCCTGTTTGGTAAATAATCAGCCTATCAGCAATTTTAGCTTATTTGACCACTATGAGTTGTTTGACTTTGTTAAAAAATCAATATAAGTGTTTGGTTAATAAGCTTTTTTGTAACTTCAAAATGCTAAAATTCAAAAGACTACTCAAAGCAGTCTTTTCAATGCTAATTTATCAAACAACTTTTTACAATCAGCTAATGTTATCAACAAATCATACCTTCTAACTCAAAGAGTCAACTCATCCAATCAGCTAATAGACATTTATCAAACAGGGCCTATATAATTTTTTTTTTCATTTTGATTGTATCCAACTTTTGGTTTCTTTATGTGTTTAATCTTTGTATATGTTTAAATAATATATAAAAAAAAAAAAGTAAAGTTGAATAATTGTGTGATCATACCTGGTGGTATCCCATTTCTCCAGTCTCGATTCTGTATATGTGAGTCATTGTGCCAACTTATAATTCTTGAATTATGCATAGACTGGGCGGATGAACGATGAAGACACAACACTGTTGACATAAATCATTTCCAAGAAAACTATTCGAATTAACTATCAACCTAATACTGACTCATTAAACTTATCAATCTTACCTCGATTGGTATACACATCCACAATTACAAACAAAATGGAAGTAACCAAGGAGCTCTAGTATTTGTCCTAGTTAAACCTATTAATCCTGCCAGTCTAAACCATAATATGGGTAATTCTAGCTAGAGCTCCCAAGGATTTGTTTTTTGTTAGTTTTTTTCTCTTTTTTTTTTTTTAAAGATTTTAGTATAGATGTATTTCTAATTTAATTTGGCAAAAGGAGTGAAGAGAGGTGAAAGTTGAAAAGTTAAATGATGATGAGATCAAGATGAGAATTTGTAGCCCTAAAAATGTGACAGAAATTGTGTTGGGCTTATTTATATCGTAGAATTAAGAAAGTTGACGATTTCAAACCGTATAAGAATTCACACTCTAAAAACGCGACAAAGCTGTTTGGATCTCATGATCTGATCAGGTTAATTAATATTAATTATGAGCAGTAGATGACACCATTGCTCGATCTAATCAAATGCCAGATAATTTAAGTAATTTTTTTAGTGGGGTAGCTAGGCACACTTTATTTTATTATTATTTTCATTATTTTTGCATGTCGATCTGCCGCAGCCAGTTTATTACCGTGTTCTTTATGAGTTGTGTTTATTTTATTGCAGAATTTTCACTTTTTGATGCGTGGATAAAAATAAAAAATAAAAAAATAGTATTTCTTTTTTATGTTAAAAGGACTTTGTTTTTATGTTTTAAAAAACATAAGGGTTAACTTGACATATGTCAAGTCCAGATAAATAACTTATCTAGTACTCCGTAAAATATTGTGGGGAAATAAGCATTATTATTCTTATTTATTAAAAGAATTATCACTCAATATCTAAGTATAATTATAATATACCCATTTTCTCAACCCGACAATTAAAATCATACATTCAGATTAATTGATCTTGCTGGGACAAAATCTCCAATTAAAATTGAAGAGATTCGTTGTCATTTTATCCACACCCTATTAGTATATAGACAGTTCAATTGATTAATGGATGAAATTTGAGAACAATGATCCGGAATTAAGTCTCGCCAACTGCAGTGCCCTCTCAAAGTGAGGGGATTCTTATGCGCAGTAAGTAAAAGTCTAATCACTTGAGGTTGGTGATTCAACCTTTGGTAACAAGAACAATGAAATTTTAAAATTATAATTACTCCGTATAAATTAATGTTAATAAGATACGTAATCTTGTTTTCTTAATTTAGTGGCTGACATGTTCAGAAAGATGCTCTAGAGAGAACGTGCAGATTTCTTTGACGGATATTTGTCGTCTGCATGTCAGCTCCGAATATCATCAAACTGCTTTTTTCTTTTTCTCGATTCATAGGAAGTATTACTAATTTTTGTAGTTTAGATTTTTTTTTTTTTAAATAATGTCAACTAAACCAATAAACCAAACTATTAAAAAAAAAATCAATATTCCTCCCCACTTAGAAAGTCTACGTACAATGACAGAGCAGCAAACTAAAAATATATATGATAGACTTTTTTTTTTTTAGTACTATTGACTCTGTTAGAATGTAGTATCTATTCATAACTACTTTCTCTGAAGCACAAAGAGTCAACAGTCGTCTTCACTAAGGCGAGAACCCACTCCCTTCCATGTGGAGTGTAAACCGGATGTCACTAGACCACAATGTCTTTGGCAATATATATGATAACTTAAGTCACCAATTTAAGACAGTAAATAAGCAAATTATTAATGCAACTGTTAGATTAAAGTTAGATTCAACTATAAAGAGTGTAATTTGTTAAAGAGTTTTGGATCTTGATCATCTATCCCTTTTTTGCTTTAACTTGTTGTGACTTTGAATGTCTTTCATTTTCTACAAGAGAAATTAAATTCGACTTCCTTCATTGCACAAATGAAGAAACAAAAGATCAATTCTAGTAGACGAGACATATCACTTAAAATTTACTTTCTGCGGTACGTAGGGTGGGAGTTCGATTTTTTTTGTTCACGAACATTGAGGATTTAGATTTGGGCCGGGTTTGAGTTAGACTCCTTATGTGCAGAAGTATACTTTGGTATTGAGTTTCAAAATTAAATTGACTCAATTTATTTTCTCGTGAGTATGGAAACATGTTATGAGATATGATATAATCCAACGAAATTGAAAAATGTGGACTATGAATTTTCTTTTTACAAAAAAGAATATAGAAGAAAAAATGAACAAGAACACAAACACATCAAGAGTTGGAAACTTGGAATGTTGAATCTGTGGCTACTTTTGCTAATATTTTTTATTGCCTTTTACTTATTCAAAGTACGTCTAACGTCTAATTTAAGTGTACAAACTTATAAAAAAAAATTGAATTTTACTTTAGAGTAGCTACAAAGCCTCCTTTTTATAGGTGAAAATGCTATTTAAAGGAATATTACTTTCTTCACATGTATGATCTTATTATAGGAAGAAATGAATAAGTAAACGGAATTGCAACCTCCCACTTTCTAAACTAATTGATCTGCGCCACATCAACAAAATATATAATATAAAATTTGAATAAGTGAAATATTAAAAGCATTCAATACCCACAGCTAAAATCAATTGGTATAGACTATATATGGACTGTACGTGGAGTGGTTGATTTCAAATACAGGATGGGTTATGATGAATTAGTGAACAGTGGGCTCTGTGCTGGTATTGCATTAGGTTGATAAGTTGACCACTCCATAATCATTTTTTTTTGGTCAACCACTTCAAATTATTAACATACTCCTCACATTAAACAAAAAGCTAAAACTCATTGATTTTTTAGCTAATCCGCCATTGGCAATTTAGATTTGTCCATAAAAAGTCACATCTCTCGTTCCAGAGTCCCCGTATCACAATCTGATATAATTTGTGGAAATCGTAAATTTTAGTAATTCATCAGTCCATTATATAAGATGACCAATGTATGGTCCATATAATGAGCCCACTACATTAGGTGTGACTTTTACATTGTGGTTGTCAGTGTTTGATCATGTATCCTTATTTACAATATGCTACTGAAGAACGAATTGAACTACTGGTGTGAGCAACTTAGATTGATATGATTTACTTTTTTGTAGTTCTTTACCGTTTAGAATCACAAGCTGACAGTGGTTGCGAACTTTTTCGTAAATGAAAGAAAGCTAAAACTAGTAAAATACAAAACTTTCCTTTGATATATTTGACAAAAGTGGTGATTGAATATGTGACCTCTTATTTAGGATCACAAATAAAAATCAATAAGTCAGGCAAAAAAAATTGTCAAATCACGTGGTGTCTTGAAAAAAACCCCCTTTAAACCCGTATCATACTCCGACTAATTCCGTTTGTACTGAGCTGAGCCAATTAAGTCAAGCAGAAATTAGGGTAGTAGCAATTGTGAGATGATCACTTATATACAATTGCCAAATCAGACTTGAAAAGGAAATTAAAAAAAAAAAAAAAACAATTTCTCGATTTAAAAAAAAAATTAAAAAAATGTGTTAGACGTAATTGAAAATGTGAGCATAGAGGAGTTCGTTCCAGACATCAGGAACTCCAGGAAGGCACCAATGGATGCAATCTGAGTAGGCTTTGGGCTTTGCTATTTGTTCCGGTGTCAATGGTTCCCATTGCTTTTTATATATTGAAGGATGCCCTTCTTTTCTGTACTCTGATAGCTGCGTTATGTTTATGAGTCCCACCTTTACGCCTCTCCCTTTCAGTTCATCAATGGCGCCTTCCACCACTTTCATCATCTTCGGATCCGACCCTTTCCCCGAGTATCCCTCTTTCTTTATTGCCTCCGTCTCCCCGTAGCAACTCTCCCCTACCTCTTTCCCCCACTCTTCCGCCCTGCGTGCATGTATCATAAATTTAATGTTAAACATTTATCCTTACATTCAAAGTTATAGTTCCTACCAAATGTGCAAACTTTATTTTTCTTTTAAATATAATTTGGCCCTTCAAACCCCCCTTCAACAATTCCCCTACCATCGATGGTTGAACATAACCCTTCACCAGTCTTCATCCAACAATTCCTCCTCTCAACACTAGCCAGTTTTAACTACACAATTTTGGCTTTGTGACCTAATTCTGATATCAATTTTGGTCTAGTGTCAAAGACCTTATGGTCTAGTGGCACCCGGTTTATATTCCCACATGGATGAGAGCGGGTTCGAGTCAACAGTCGAGACTCGTCTCGACTCTTTGTGCTTCAGCAAGTTATTATGAACAGATACTACGTTGTAACAGAGCCTAGATTTGACCTTTCATTCATAACGTTTATATAGTATCTGATTAAGTTGGTACCTTTCATGGATGGGGGACATGCTTATGAAAAACAATTGGGTTTTGGAACGATTGACGTGGATTTCGAGCCAGTCGGACCATGTTTTCAAGGCCATTTCGTAGCTGCGGACCATTTCTACTTCTTTGTAGATTCCGTCGCTCCTTTCATCGTCAAATGAACCCCACCTGCAACCACATTAAATATTTCACCTTTTTAATTACCAACTCTTTGAATGAATAGGAAAATTGACCGGGTACATTAAATAAATATTGCCTGATTACTTTAATCTGATTACCCATAATTAATAGATCAATCTATCTGGAAATCAAACTTTTAAATTTGTAATTACCAAGTCAATCAATTTGACTGAGATGTCATCGATTATCATTCTTTTATGTAACAAAATATTGTAGTTGAGTTGCTTACAAGACTTTGATATGGGGTCGTCTCCACCAGAGATAAGTGTTGAAGACCAGATAATCGGCATCAGTCCACCGCCTGCCGTGCTTTTCCATTGCGTTGGCTCTCACTATCCTCTCCGGCAGCCGGTGGTGCACCGGATCGTCAGAATTCGATTCCACCAATAATGGTGCCCAGTAGAATTCAATTGTTGCATTATATTCCTACATAAAATAAAAAAAAAAACATTAGTAATCCATGCAAACGTAACCCTTTTGGATAATAAAATTATTATTGTTGGATGGGACTTACTTTGGCCTTGAAAATGATCAAGGAGGCATTGTACTTGTAGTGCATGGATTTGGAGGAAGGTGTAATGGCAGAATCAACAAGGCAGACCAAGGAAACCCACTGCCCTCTATTCAAAGAATCCCCAACAAAAACTAGCCTCTTATTCCTTAGTTTCTGGAGCAATGCTGTGGCGTTGAACCTAGCTTAATCATATTAAATCAAAACATTCCACCCAAGCTCAATACACTATACACAAAAAACAATACTATCTTCAATATTCATATTAATTACTGTAAATAGTAAATACACACAAAAACAAGAGAGTTTTTTTTTTCCACTTTTGATCTCACGGCTATAAGACCATTTTCACATTTGCCCCTAGACTATTAATAATTTTCTAATATTTGGTTCCAAGAATTTGAAATTCTTGCCGCATTTGATCCCTCTAACCTAATTTCCAATCATCCGTGACCAAATTTCAAGCATGTGACTTATTTTGAAGGGAAAACTTGTCATTTCGGTTCCCTCCTCAAAAAGTTTAAGAAAAAAAAATAATGTAAAATGACAATTTTACCCTTTAAAATAAGTCACCAGGAACTGCATTCCTTCCTCAAAAAGTTTAAGAAAAAAATAATATAAAAGGACAATTTTACCCTTTAAGATAAGTCACCTGCATGTGACTGTTTTTAATAGTAGTGGGACCAACAGTGAAAAAAAAAATTAATAATGAGTGACTAAATGTAAAATTGATCCCATAGTAGTGGGAAAAAAACTCCAAGAAAATATAATAATGAAAGTTAAACCTTGGAAGATCGCATTGATTAGGTTGCCACCTCCAATGTTGATAGTCCAAATCTTTTCTTCCGAACTTCTGGCAGGCCAATTGGTCGGACATGAAGCTGCACTCTTGTTCCTTGTACAAAGGATACGACCTGTTGTCGTATACCCATTTCCCCGAAAACAGATCACACTTGGACGACGATGACGACGGCGGCGGCGCGTCGTCCATAACGCTTTCTCGGCGGCGCTGGATGGTACTACCCTCGCCGTTGAACAAGAAGTTCTCGGTCTCTCCGGTGAGAAAAACGGCTCCGAGGACGAGAAGGGCGACGAGGAGGGCTGTGAGGGAGTGGAAAGAGCACCTGATGTCCCAAGGGGTTGCTGGAGAGGGCGATGGTGAAAGCAATTGGTGAGCTTTGGCCATGCAGCTTCTCAATGATGAGGCGGCGGGGTTATTACTATTCATTAATGTTGTTGTCATGGCTTATCCTATGAAGATTTTATGTAAGCTAGCAATTCAGTGGTTTCCAGGTTGTAGGTGTAACGGTTGTTGGATCGAAACGAAGTTTCTTGGTTTGTTATGATGAAACTGGAAGGAGTAGTGGAGTGGAGTTGTTCAATGAAAGCAACAGTGATCGATATCGATATGACGATGCTTCAAGTTATTCCGTTCCTAGGAATTTACCAAAATGCCCCTCTTGCATTCCATGAAGGATGATATGATGTTCTTCAAATAACAGAAAACCAGCTAATACAGAATTTAGTGCTCGATTATAATAATTTTCCTCAATTTAATCTTAAATATCTTTTTATACTTAATTGAATCCTTAACTTGGGTGATTTTACCTAACAGATGAAAGGTCTAACAGAAGTCTCAATTAGATAAAATCATCAAAGTTCAAGACCTAATTAATAAGCAAAAAAGAAAATTAGGATTAAAACAAAAACAAATCACTATATATAGACGCCGATGACTAAATTGAGTATTAACTCTAAAAGAAACTAACATTTGCTATAACCTAATAGTTTAAGACAATTGATAAGCAAGTTGCTAATAGTACAACTATATAATCTGAAGATGATGGGTGTGTCCTAGGACAAATCTACATTATTCTTGATCAACAAGGGACTGGTTAAATGTTATAGTTTATTTCATCAACTCAAACCCTATATGAAGATCGAGCTTTCCAATTCTTGCTACTACATTCACAAGATTCAAATTCAAGACCTTGTTTAAGACGAGACAAGTAACTTTACAAATTGACTTTATTGTTTAACATTAATGATTGTTATTCACTTATTTGCATGTCATCAATGTCATATCTCTAGAAGCTAATATAAGGTGGGTGGGTGCTTATTTGATGGATCACTAAAAGATCATTCTCATATTACAAACATGAATGGTGTAGCTAGGAGCTGAGAGGGTGTTTTGGGAAAGAAGAAGAAATGTATCGTGGCTTAGTTGTATTATGTATGTTTAGTATATTGGTGTATAATGGATAACAGGTGAGAAACTTGATTTGAGGGATTAGGTTTTGGGGGTTGGGGGTGGTTGACACCTCCGTGTTATTATTGGGTTGGCGTTGACGTGAAGATATCCTTTTTGACTCCATTAATTAACTTTATATTTCCTTGATTAGTAGTTTAGTAAAACTTCTCCAACTGCTCATAAAGTAGGTTATTATTATTTTAAGGGCTGCTTCTTCTTTACTTATTATCTTCTTTATATTTTTTTGCATGGAATTTCTCTACTTCATGTTGAATCAATCTTCAATTTAAAGTATAATTTGATAATATGTTATGTCAGACATGCTTTTTAAAACTTTCTATTGAACTTGATAATCACAAAGTTACAAGTTTGACTTGACTTCCAATGAGAGCGATATTAACTTTTTTAGTTTTAGCCAGTCAGCTATGAAAAGCTAAGGATATATTAATAGTGATAATTTTTTTGAGGTTTTTGAGGTGCCAACTAGAAGAGTATAAGGAAAAAAAAAAGAGCAAATTTGACACAAAAAGAAAAAAAAAAATTAAAGCTAGCTTTTAATGCGCCGAGCCGGACGCAGCCAGTGCTGAAAACGCGCACCTAGGCACTTATCATTGGTTTTTCTCTCTTTTGCGAATCCCACAAAAAATCAAGGTCGGCCTTCTCTCTTCCATATGGCATAGAAACCTGCAAAAACAAGCCAAAAACCTCCTATTGTAAATGCTCTAAGTTGATTTATCTCCTTGTAGTTCTTTACCAATTAGAGTCACAATGCAAAATTTATTCACTGCATACTCTCAATAGTGGTCATTGGTTTCCATGTCACTCAAAAAAAAAAAAGTATATTGAAGAAGATGAATGTGTTGTATGTTTCTCATAGTATCATTAAAAAACTAAGCTTTCAGTGGATACAATGTAACATTGGCTAATTTTGAGCAAAGTTGGGCAAAGTATCTGAGATCAATTTCGACCCTATAGCATTTCCAGATACATGTAAGCTTTAAACAAACATACTATAAGCATAAGCAGATGTTCTGTAAAATTTAGGTGTTTGCGATTTGATTTTCCAGACGTTCAATATTTTCTTCAAATAATTGCAGTTCCTGCAAAAGGGCAGTGAGCTTAGACATATTCTCGTCGTGAACATTAGGAGGAACTTTCTCTTTATATCCCAAGGCACTCATGATCTTCGATAGGTTGTCATGTTGCCTGCCAAAATTATATGGATCAACAATATGCTTTGGTGGTCAAATTGATGAAAGAAGAACAGCCTCTGTAAATAAAATTTTAAAATATCAAGAAGAAACTACTGCAGAGTGGAATGCCATTTTAGATGAGTTCAGTAAATCTGTCTACCTTTTGGTCTCCTCCATCTTTTTCCTCAGCCTTTCAAGCTCGGCTTCTGGATTACTCGAGTTTGCTTTTTCTTCTAGGAAGACGGTTAGAGATTCATCTATGACTTCTGTCAACCATCCAGTTGGAGCAGAATCAATATCACCCGAGACCTGGTGAAAGTTTGCAGGTAAGAATTGAAGCAGGGCAAAAGAAAGCATGTAATGTTAAGTGAATTTATCATCAAAGAGTTGACCCAAGGAAACAGGAGTGCCTATAATCATATAACATTTTGTTCACTCCCCTTATCTCAGCTTTGCTTATGCACACCATTCACCAATTCAAGCACATACCTTCAACGATGACAAACTAGCGAGTGTAGAGATCTCCAATTCACGGTTTTTGACTATTTTCAAAAATTCATTAGTCCGACACAGCACAAAAGCCGCTCGCCTGTAGAGAGGAAACCATAAACAGCATAACCTGTGAATTTTCAATTGGCACAAAACAGGTATAGCCATATGGCAAGAAATAACTAGAGAATATATGACCATTACAAGGTTTACCTTTCAAATCTTTCCTTTGGAGGTAGCAATGCTCTCTTTGACCGTAGCCCTTTTACTACAGATATTACCTTTTCCATCTCATCTTCAACTCTATCATTATTCCAGCTCTGCAAAAAATAAAGATGAGTTAAAAATGCCATCTTTAAGACACATTCAAACAAGTAATTACTATGCACAGTCACCGCCAATTATATGAACTGGGAAGAATAATTTGCATCACAGAGTGGCATTTAGGATACTAGTAAGAAGCGTCCAACATTATCGTCTAGTTTACATAATCCTTCATTCAGTTCCAAAAAGTAAGAAATGCACACAGATCTCACCTCAACAGTTGAAGGATATTCGCTTATAACTATAGATTCTTTCTTGGAACAATCACTCTTAGTGGGAAGACGCTGCCACAGTTCCTCCGTGACAAATGGCATGAACGGGTGAAGTAACCGTAGCCCATTATCCAAGCACAACCATAATGCATCTTGTGCAGATTTTCTTGCAGATGCAAATGATGGATCTTCACTAGCAAAATACGGCTTGATGAGTTCAATAAAGACGTCACATAATTGAAATTGCCACCATGAATATACTGATGTCGTTGCATCAGAGAATTCGAAAGATTCTAGAGCTGACACAGTCTTTGATATGGCCTTGTTTAGTGCAGAGATTATCCATTGGCAGCTAAACGGTATGGTATGTGGGACTATTTCTGCTGGAGGCATGTAATTGTCTCCTAGTTTGCTCATGGCAAAGCGGATTGCATTCCATAGTTTGTTACACCATTGACGATACCCAACCACCCGCTGAATATCCAGATTGATTTTATCTGACTGGAAAGAAGAAACTAAACAAACTATCAAATTTACAAAGACACTGATAGAACCTGGGAAAACAAGTCAAGAAAGCCACGAACCTGAGCAGTGTATGAAATAAGGGCAAAACGAAGAGCATCTGCACCACATTCCTGAATACCATTAGGAAAGTCCTTCTTCTGACCTTCTTTAGCAGTTCTTAACTCCAGCGGATCGAAATTGCCTTCCTCTAGTCTCTTATGAAGACCTTCAAGTGTAATGCCATTGATAACCTCAAGTGGATCAATGACATTACCAAGAGACTTGGACATTTTACGCCCGTGGGCATCACGAATCATGGGATGCAAATATACCTTCAAAGTTAAAAGGCACAAGTCAAATTTTTCCTAATAATAATATATAGGAAAAAGTGTCAAATAGGCCACTGAACTTGTCGCTTTTGTGCAATTGGGCCATTGAACTTAAAAAGTGTGCAATTCAACCATCAAACAAGCAAAATTTGTGCAATTGGACCATTTTTACAAAAAAATTTAATTCAATTTGAGTTAAAAACATTTCAATGTTGACTCCCAACTAGTATGGTAGAAGAAAATGCCACTCTTAATACATATATGTTAGTAATATAATTGAATTTTACCAGAAAATTTTTGTAAAAATGGTCCAATTGCACAAATTTTGCTTGTTAGATGGTTGAATTGCACACTTTTTAAGTTCAATGACCCAATTGCACAAAAGCGATAAGTTCAGTGGCCTATTTGACACTTTTTCCTAATATATATTAGGTAAAAGTACTATAGCATACTGAAAGTTCACCTTTGTAAATGGCACATCACCTCCCAGCTTGATTCCGAACATCATCATACGAGCTACCCAGAAAAATATAATATCATGACCAGTTTCAAGAACAGAAGTTGGATAAAATGCCTTTAAATCTTCAGTATCATCTGGCCAGCCCAATGCAGTAAGTGGAAAAAGACCAGCAGAAAACCAGGTGTCAAGTACATCAGGATCTTGAGACAGCTCAAACTTCTGGGGAAATTTTTGGCGAGCCACCTCTCGAGCCTCAGATTCGTTTCTAGCAACCACCCAGTGGTCATCATAGACGCGAAATTCCTGATGTTCATCATCCTCTAACATCACATACCATGCGGGAATGCGGTGACCCCACCAAAGCTGACGTGAAACGCACCAATCACGGATATTTTCAAGCCATCTGTGATATTCAAAACCCATTTTATGCTTTCTCACTCAAGTAAGAATGAAATGAAACGCAACTTGCTCCAAGAGAAATGTAAATGAATAAACACAATTAGGAATCTACATTACTTTGTCAACCACTTCAAACTTCTTACCTTATATGATACGAATGAAATTCAGGTCTTAAGAATACATGTACTTAAAACTAATAAAAATAAAAAACCAATGCCTAGCTGGTATGGGTGTATGGTTTATCACAATTATAGAATAAAGGTATGAAAGGTGTAAAATCACTAAGTAGATTGCAGAATCTTAAGCAGAAACATCAAAAAGCATGCAATACACTAATATAAAAGAGGGAGTGCCCTTAAAGAAAACATTATAAACATTGTCTTAGCTACTAATATAAAGGGGAAAAAAAAAGTTGATGTGAAATGGTTCTGATGTTTACCTCTTCCAGTCAGCAGCATATTGTTTCGGGATTATCTCCATTTTCCGACTATTTTCATCCATAACAGCATCAAGAGCCTGTTTTGCCATACTTTTACAGTCAACAAACCACTGAGGTTTAACTAGGGGCTCCACTATATCATTACTTCTTGAACAAATACCAATGCGCATTTCATTATTTTTAGCATCCCGATAGAGTCCCTGAATCAAGCAAAACACAAAAACAGTATATTTGAGATACGTTTATCTTCCACAAAATCAAATTTATAAATTTCAGAACCAAGAAAATTTGCACTATAAAGCCATAGCAAAGTTCTAAAACAGACCCCACTGGCCATGCAATGATTACTGGTTACATAATGCATATCGGTCAAGAGATAATACAAAAATATTTTGAAATGCAACCTCACAATCTTAACTATCTGGATATTGCAGGGATACCTTTGCCTTTAATGCTTCAGTCACAGCCAAACGTGCTTTGAAACGAGGCATCCCTTCAAAATCTGGACCACCATTGCTATTTATTTTCCCATCATCAGTTAAAATGTTAATGAGCTCAAGATTGTGACGCTTCCCTACCTCAAAATCATTTGGATCATGTGCCGGAGTTATCTACAGAGATGGTTAGAGGCAATCCATCAATATTGAAATATATACACTAGTAGATGACAACAAATCAGAGGACACCATAATTTCAGTACAAAGGTGAGACGCACCTTAACAGCACCAGTCCCAAAGTTCATATCTACAAGAATTTCATCACAAACTATTGGAAGCTTTCTTCCATTAAATGGATGAACCGCAAATTTCCCATGAAGATGGTGGTATCTTTCATCTTCAGGATGTATAGCAATTGCTGTATCCCCAAGCATTGTTTCAATCCTCGTGGTGGCCACAATAATCTCACCAAGCCCTCCTTCTAGAGGATAAGCAAATGAAGTAAGAACCCCAAACTCCACAGGTTCTGCATATCCAGGAACCTTAAGCAATGTTCTCTCTTTAACATCTATATAATCAACCTACAAGTAAAAAATAAAACTCAGATCAAAATATTATCTATGAATAGCTATCTAAAGCTCAGTGGGGCAGACTTACCTCAATGTCAGATATAGCTGTTCGCAAAACACAACCCCAATGTACCATGCGTGGAGCCCTTTGTTAAAGATTAATAGTTATTGGAGATTTGAAAAAAAAAAAATTTGAATGCAGTCAAATGTTATGAAAATTCAATTGAAATACAGCAAATGAGATTGTTAAGCTATTAAGGCTTTAATATGAATACCTATATAAAGAATTAAAGACTTGTTTCACTTTCAATAATTCAAAATGCTACTGTTGTTCACTAGAGAAAGGTGGAGGAAAGCCAAATTACACACATATTTAATCATTTCACTACCAAATTTCTTTTCTTAATTCTTATTACATTAAATGGTAATATATCTTCTTTCAAAAAAAATGGTAATATATCAAATATGTCTTTAGTATAAATAACAACGAAGTAAACATGAATGAGGAGATGACATAAGCAAAAAAAAAAAACAGAACTCTTATCCCTCTCAAATAGCGGCAATATTGTGATGGTATGAAAATATGCACTGATCTCAATGATGAGAGCAGATGCTTACCTGTAGATAAGACCTTCATTGGATAGTCTAACAAATGCTTCAATAACAGCTTTCGATCGTTTTTCATCCATGGTAAAGCACTGCATCAGTAAAAGCAGTTAGGAAATGAAGAAAATTGATGCTTGTCTACAGATTTATTAACTAAAGGCAACCCCTGCACTGATTTTACTAAACATATAAGATGTTACCTCACGGGACCAGTCAAGAGATGCACCTAAGCGTCGAAGTTGCTTTAATATTGTTCCGCCATATTCATTTTTCCAGTCCCACACCTATTAAAAAACCATCAGCAGACATAATAAATAAATATGGAGATGCAAAACCTTCTCTGCTATAAAAATCTAATGTCAACTCTTAGTAGATTGCATAATACTCATAAATATGGAGATGGAAAACACTTCAGTTAGAGAAATGCATTCACAGACATCAATATTTGGTATGTATATTCTCAAAAAAAAAAAAAAAAAAAAAGGATTCAATTACTCATGCTTAGATATATGTGCGTGTATATAGTTTGTCTGCGTAGCTTTTTTAAGTTTTGTAACTAACATGTGTCCACACTCGAGCTATCCTTAAAGTATGCTCATACTGTGCTACAAGGGCATTGATAGTTAATACTCACTTCTGCCACAAACTTTTCACGGCCAATGTCATGCCTAGTCAATTTCTTTTCCCGCATGATCTTCTTCTCCACGACCACCTATGTTCACATTTTAATGAATTTAATTAGAGAAAAGAAGGCATGGATGAAGATGTTCAATGAATGAATAGACTGAGATAAAGAAGCCAGCATCACAGATTCTGTGCCAGAATATCTATAGTAGTTCCTTTTTGTTGACATTTTCTAAAAAATTTCTTACCCTAGACAATTCATATAAAAGCATCACAATGAAAACATAAAAAATAGTTAAACTTACTACAAAATCATGTACTATCACAAACCATGATCACCTGCATTCACAACAGTATCATCATACTAATTGAATGTTGTATGATTTGTTCCAAGTTTTTGAAAAGGAAAATTCAGTGACTTCATTCATTCAAGATAACTTCTTCTAGCTTAATCAACTTGTGCATCAACAAACAATCCATGAAAATGAAACTAAGGGTTAAAAATTACACCTGTGTTGCTATTCCAGCATGATCCACTCCAGGGACCCACAAAGTATTGTACCCAGACATTCTCCGCCAGCGAATAATCATATCCTTTTTAAGGAAAAATAACAATCAAATTTAAAAATTCTCCAGAAAAGATAAACCTCAACCACTACAGATGTTTGTTATTAAGATACCTCAATCGCAGAGGTCAAAGCATGGCCTATATGTAGTGCACCAGTAACATTGGGCGGTGGAAAAACCTTCATTCGAGCAGAGGAAAAAGGGCATTCAATTTAACTGGCATTAGTCATTACTCATTACTGAAGAACAAAAAAGTGCTTGAAAGCAGACCAAAGCACACAGTCAAACTGGTAAAGTGAAAACGGGAATCCATTCTAGTCAGGCTTTTTGTTTAAAACACAAGCAACTATAGGAAGAGTGAACCATGTAAAAACAGGAAAACCAGACTTGTTAGTTTCCCCACTTTTTGGTCATGCTGCTCACCTCCATTGACCTCATTTTCATTCTAACATCCAGTTTTGCAGTTTACATCATGTCTTTTCCTATCAGATATAATACAACCAATTTCATCATTTCACTTATGTTAAGCACTAAGCAATAACCATTAAAATAAATGTCACCTTGGTTTACTAACTTGAAAACTTAGGTTGTCTTTTTGAAAATACTAAGGCATATTTGTGCCAGCTGTCAAGTGCCAATAACCATTTAGGATAATTAGGAAAACTTACAATTACAAAAGGTGGCTTGGAGCTGCTGGGGTCAGCCACAAAGAATTTTGATTTTTCCCACCATGCATACCATCTACATCAATAAATACAGGGCTTATGAATCACAAGGTTAATTTATCAAGGAAAAGTATAACACAAAATACTGATTCAAAATGAAGTCTGACAAAGAGACACCAAACTCACGATTTTTCAACAGCGCTAGGATTGTATGCCTTTGCCATCTGAGTGGAAAGTTTTTTCTTCTCCCCCAAGGGTGTTTCTGGATCAACATAATCTTCCGGGTTCTCATCTCCACCCTCTCTTTTTGAGCTTTTCTTCCTAGATGTCTTGGAAGCATTGGCAGCTTGTTGTGCCTTCAATGCAAATTAAGAGAGTCAAAGAAAATAATCTGGCAATAATATGAAACTTAAAGATTGTATTCTCTTCAACATTGACAGGAAGGACAGGGGCAGGCAGTGCACCACTTCATATATGTAGGAACCAAAATAGTAACAAATGGATGAAAAGACGGATCAAGTTTACCTGAATTTTAGCTGCTTCTGCTTTGTGTGCAGCCTTGAGTTTCTTCAATTCTTTCTCTCTGGCCTATGATAAGAAGATAGCCGTCAGTCCATCACTATTTAGAGCAAACAGCATAACAAGAAACAAATACGGAGTACAAAGAGACAGCATTCATTTATTGTACTATGTTCTATTCAACAATACCAAGTTATAACTAAGGATGAAATTTTCATGTTAATTGAAAGATGTCCTCCTGTCTCAACTAAAAGTCTTATCGACTAATTGCAGAGAAATTACCCCTCTTAACCAACCTGATAGTTGGACGGTATATTTAGGTTTATATATTATATGCTAAACAATCTAAACTCAAAGATGCCATAAACATAGCGTCCAATAAGGAAAATCCAGCAGAATATCCTAAAAACAAATCATGAAGAAAACACAGAATTGCAGGTGCTAAAACCTTTTCCTCTTTCTTCTTCTTCTTTTCAAGCTCTTGAGGAGTCAACTGTTTTCCCTCCGACGCTGCCCCCGCCTATGAGAATATTTGATTGCGTTGAGCTGAAAAAAGTATATACGCTAAAAAAAAAAAAAAAAAAAAAAAAAAAACAACAAAAAAAAATA
>NC_044930.1:4674252-4695177 GCF_003576645.1 Ipomoea triloba
AAAAAAAAAAAAAAAAAAAAAAAAAAAAAGGCATCCACGGATGAAACTCATACCTCATTTTTGCCATAATTCTGCATCTCCTGTGATTTTGCCTCTATTCCAGCCTATGAATCAGCAAAGTCAGTATAGAAGTATAAATCACCAAAATTGGTTTTTTTTTTTTTTTAATTATGACTTCAATCGATCAGCACTAGGGACTCACCATAGTTGCTTCTTTAGTAGCATTCAGTGGACAAGCAAATGAGAGATGCTTTAAGTGATGGCCGGCCAATGCTAATATTATATCACGTACCATGGTTTATTATTTGCATATTATAATTTGGATATATCAGGCAAATTATACTATAGACCATAGTTTAGATTGCAATATTTATTATAGATAAATGTTTATTTTAGTATACTAAAAGTTCATTTTTATTGTACTAAGTGTTTGTTTATTTAGTCAATATATTAAAAATGTACATTCAAAATGTAAATTCAATATATTAAAAATAAATTTATATATTAATAATTCACTTTACAAGGTAGATCATAGTTTACCTTCATATATCATTCATTATTGCATAGAGTTGTGTGGATCACGATCCAAAAATACATTATTCTAACACATAAAGTACATTATTCTAATTCATAAAATACATTATCTTACCTCGAAAATTCTATTATTCTAATACATAAAGTACATTATTCTAACTTAAAAAATACATTATCTTACTCCAGAATGTTTATTATTCTAACATACGCACAGAGAAAAAAAAAATTATCAAAACGACGTCGTTTGAATCGTGGTTCACACAATAATTTGCATTCATATATAAGCTCATGTTTTGGGCTTCATGTAATAACATATATGGGCTCATGTTTTTAGTTATATATAATATACATCCATGTATATATGGGCTATAAACTTTGGTTTAAAAATTTGGCTAATTTAGTTAACCAAAGTTTCTAATAAATTTAATATAACAGCTTGGGCCATTTGATAAGTAATTGTTAATACAATCATAACGTTAGAGGTTTTACTCTTGTGAAAGGTGTGCTTAAAAAATAAGTCTCATAATAATATATAGGGATATTGAATGAGAAATGTTCTCACTTTTTCAGCTGGTTGAAGTTGGCTTTATAAATTTTCACTCTCTTTTTTATGTCTTTATCATGTGTCATTTCACTTAGGTAGAGTATAATGATAACGTTAAATAAGCCTTCAAATTAGTTATATAGTGCAATTGATGAGTCTCCTCAATTTTTTATTTTTTAAATTTATCTATATCTTAAAAGATTAAAAGTGGGCAAAAAAATTACAATTAACTCATTTACCATGTTAAGTGTCAACAACATATAAACGCTGAATACGTTGATGGTAAATTAATCCTAGGTTGGATTCCTGATAATTAAGTCAATTACATTTTTTTTATCTACATGTGAGATTTGTATGGAAGTTTTTTTAAAGGATTTTTTTAGCACTACTAACTCTTAGGCTATCCTCAACCCTGCCAATCTCTCCCTTTATAATCTATGTGGCAAGAGAGAGTTTTTTATTTATTATTATTTAATGTCATGTGTGTTGCAATAGGAGTGAGAAATTGCTAAATTAACAAGGGGAGAGAGAATAAAAAAAGTGGGAGAAAAAAATGGTAGATATGATTTGTGTACTTTTATATTTTTTTATTTCCTATTATATTATTTAGTTATTATATTTATAATATAATATGAAAGTTGGACCACTTTTGAAAGTGAAAGAATATTGCGGAGACGTAGAACATATAGTGAAGAATTTACAAATTTTATGATGTGGAAGTGGACTCATTTTAGAAAGTGAAAGAAATTTCTGGGAACTTTATACTGTGCAATATTTATTCATAACTACTTTCTCAACTTATTGAAGCACAAAGAGTCAATCACGTTAAATAATGATAGGACTACTTCTCTTGATAATGCAAAGGTGGTTCGCTGTTGAAAGTTGAAAAAGCTTTAATATTTTTATCATACAGTACTTTATCTCATGTTGAGAAACTAAAAAAGTAACCTCTCATTGAAATATAAGTAGTCTCTCAATAATTCAATTTCTCTAATTCTTCCTACCAAACAATGTAATTTTAATTATTACTTTATTTTCACTTCATTCTTTTCTCTTCGAATTACAATTCTTTTTTCTTATAATTCTATCCTCCACCAAACGCTATGTAAACAAAATATCTTACTAGATATAACTAGCTAGCTCTAGATTATTGGATGCCGTTGTCGAGGCTTAAACTAATTAAATATATATCGTACTAACTAGCTTGGTCCTAGCATCAATGTAGTGCAGAGATAAGTGTTTCACGTAATAGAATATAATTTTACAATTTATATTTTGGTCCAGTACTCAGTTATTATACTCAATATAAAATCTAAATAATTTGGTAAAGCACCAATCCAATCATCATAATATAGATAAGGATAATATCATCTATGCTGGACCAGGTGGAAAAAGGTAGTATGATCTCTTTCCACAACAGCACAAGGAGAATATAATAGAATAAGTTTAGTTTATTCGACTGATCACATTAAAATCTTATTTCAACAATAGTGTGAGGGTTTTAAGAATCTCGATTAAAAGTGATGTGAGGTTCAAATCCCACTAAAAACGTCATGGGTTATTGAGAGACATTGACTAATTAGAGATCATGATGAAAACCCTTTACCTTTTCTAGTAGTTCTTGAGAACAATTTAATGTATAAAAAAGTGTTAAGGGTGGGGGGTTGAGGGGCTGGGCCATGCAGTATATATGCAGCTAGGTAGCTATTAATATGTTGAGACATAAAGATTAGAAAACGTGCATAGCAGAAAAATATCATCGTACGTGTAGTATGTGTTGTTACGTACTGGTAGAAAGTCAATCTGGCTAGGACGTTAATAAACGCCCCTATAGGCTATAACCAAAGTTCATTTAATGAACTTTTAACTCACAATTAAGGCTATTGCTACTCCAACTGAACTAGAGAAGAGATGAGATGAGAAACAAGATATCAATTCGTCGTTTGCTATTGGAGTAGTGTTGATAAGTCAACACACTTTTCAGTTATCAATAAATATTTATTTTTTGAATTTTAGTTATCAATAAATATAAGAGATTGATATTAGTTATATTGATGGGCATGGGATAATTGAGTGTTGAGATTAAATACTACGATGGTAACGAGGCATCATGATGATGATGATATGCTTGTTGGTTTTAATAACTACGGGATAGTCAAATGGTAGGTCAATACCACCGAAAAATAGTAAGGCTAGGTTGTTGGAAAAATAGAGTTTTATTGCCTTTAATCACGTATAGAAAACCTCTCCTTTTACAAGGTAAAGGGATCATATTTATAAAGGGATAAGGGGATACAAATTTGGTAACTCTAATCTACCATAAATACAAGTGATCTATACTTTCATTATAGCATTTGATCTGATTTCCTAATGCCTTCCGATCTTCTTTCCTTGTTATTTCCCGCCAAATCCACCCTTGATCTCACTGAATTTTGAAGATTCTCCAATTAACCACATCGCCCGAGTCGACCAGCGAGTCGCCCGGACACCCCACCAGCCAACCGGGCCGCTCAGTTCTCCATTCAAACCTCCACCACGAACGACTCCTCCAAGCACGACATATTCCTCCATCCCCGCGTGAATTCGACTCTTTCCACCCCTCCGCACGGGTGTCACTCACGCCCATTTGACCGGTCTCCCGACTGCTACACGTTTGTGCCTGACTCCTGCCTGGTCCGAGGTAGCTTCATAGACCATTTAAGTACCCATTCCCGCTCCTGGTCGGCTAGTCCGTTGGCTAACTGTCATTCCTGGTTAATTAGCAGGTTGATTAGGTCTCACGGTCGCTCACCAAGCCGCTTAGCTGGCCTCTAGCTACCTGGCCCTACAGGTCAGTTACCCGTTTGTTTAGGCCTCCCAGCGGGCCTCCGGGTGGCCGACTCAATCATTTTAGTTGGCTACCAGTTGAACTTACTAATTCTGACACTAGACCACCTCCTTCTGCCGACTCTGTGCTTCACCATTCGAGCCAACTAACTCCATCCTCCCAGGCCCGACTTGACAGTGTCCCGTTCGACTAATCACCTCCTTTCCACTCTTATTCATCTTTCCCTATTCCCCCATCCGAGTTGTTACGTACGCTTGATATCCCATCAATGCTAGTAAACTATTTTTTCTTTGTACTAATGAGAATTTCAACTACAAATTTATTAAGGAGGCGTTAAATAATTGAAATCAAAGACTGGTATGGGTTTTAGTAAAAGTACTATATATATGTTCAATAGTAAATATGAATCAAAAAAACAAGTAAATAGGAAAAATGTAATTTTTAGACTATGAGTTATAGTGATATAGTTGTTTTTTCCCTCTCAATTATAAGTACATAATATTTTACCCTTCAATTATTCTCAAAGTGACTAATTTTATTCTTAACTGACCTGTTATATAAAGACATAGTAGTCCATAAACTTGCGTAATTTAAGATGATAGTTAGAGAGGCTAACTTATTTGACTACTAGATAATGATAATTAATAGAAAATTGTAATTCAAATTTACATAAAAGTCCTTCAAAATTTACATTTTTTGATTGCTACCCTCCATTAATATTTAATAGTTATGCTAATAATGCTTGGATAAAATTAGGCATTTTGAGGATAATTGAGAGGGAAAAGACTGTATTATTATAATTTAATGTCAAAATGCCATTTTTCATAAATAAATAAATTAAATACGCACACATCATGTGTGTGTACTAAAATTTTACATTGAATATGGATGAAGAAAAAACATTGTTTTGTCCTATTTTTTTTATTCAAAAGTAGGGGAAGGGGAGATAAATTAAATGACTTTTGTGATTAATTGATTACTAATTAATAGTGTGATAGCAAAAGTAGATAAATAAACATGATAATTGAAATCAAATATTATAATTTATAATAAGGTATAAAAGTGTCCAACTAACCAAATGCTACATAAGTGTTCTTAATGGAAGGAAAATAGTAGAGTTACTTACCATATTAATAATGGTGGGAGTCTCCATATCGGAGTACATGGAACCCCCTATTTATACTAATGGCCGACAAAGATTTGTTTCATCGTTTAGTCTGAATTAATAAGAACTCAATACTTGGCGAGCAAAAAAGGTATTAGCTACTTGTACTCATCACTTGCTCCTCTTTTTAGGACAAGCAACATGATCTAGATTGCGCTAGATATACTACTCGCCATGCACCCCAACATATACTACTTGACACATATCACTTCTACAATCAAATTAAACATGACTATTTTGTCACATCTAAATTTAGATCGACATTACAAATCATATACTTGAGGGCTAAATCATAAAATCTCCACTAATTAATCATGATCTCATATCCTACAACTCAAACATAAGCATGCATATGTTTTCTATTATTATTATTATTATTATTAGAAAAAATTACACTTTTTGTCTCTAAGTTATAGAGTAATTTCAAAATTCGTCTCTAATTATTAGTCGTGCTCACTTTTCGTTCCTAAGCTGTAATTGACGTTGCAAATTCCGTCTCTTTACTAATAAAACATTAGGGACGAAATTCGCAACGTCGAGTATAGATTAGGGAAGAAAAGTGAACACGACCTAACAAATTAAATATGAACAAATTTTAGAATTACCCTATAACTTAGGGACGAAAAGTGCAATTATATTTCTCCTAGTTATTATTATTTAAACCTCTCTATGTGAATTAAATGGAGATTATTAAAAGAAAAAAAATTGTTTAAATAGTGTGTTCCTAAGCTGGTTTACTCTGTAGACTTTTACCGGCTAAAGTTACAAGGTGTACTTCGTGCACATCTTTAGATAGTATAGTGCAGAATTCCCCATTAATCAAATATTTAAAAATAAAGATCCTAATCATCATAAGTAGCACAATTATGTATATGTGATGATGTGGTACACCAAATTATAAAATTTATGGAAGATATATACATACGGTGGCTAAGTAGTAGTAGTTGTTCCAACTTCACATCCAAATTGCACTAGAAATTGTCCCATCTTCTCAGTCGTAGCCATACAAAAAATATATATATATATATATATATATATATATATATATATATATATATATATTATTAAATGCAGAAGCCAACAAGAGAAGGTGAGATTGGGCAGCAGCAAGTTGCAGTTGCAGTTGCTGTGCATATCTCCATGCCCTACTTTTCGTACCTATTAAACAAAGGACTTGCAACTTGCACAATTATTATTACTGCTATTTTAAAATTTAAAATAAAATATTTATTTGTTCATCTATTGTGAGGCGTCAGCTAATTGGTCTGTTCACAAGAAAAAGCCCCTTCCAACTTGCAAGAGTAGCTGTTGATTCCCATCACGTTATCGGTACTAGTACTACTGTTTTAAATACTACAACATGGTACCAAACAAATGAAACCTCTTTCTCTCTCTCTCTTTTAAATGCTTTTTTAAACACAATTAAATAATTAATGTATAGAGTAATATTTTTGGGTTTAGTGAAGTTGACCCAATATAAATTCAATAGTGATATATAAATAAATGATGAATATGTGATTGAAAATAAATTAATACAACATTACTTTTAGGTGAAAATAGTAAAGTTGAAAGTTACGTATTTTTTGATAATTTCATATTAAAGTATATTGTATGTTTTGTAGAGTTTTTGGTGAAATGTACTAGTGGGCATTAGAAAACCTAATGGAACGTTGAGCTCAAGTGTACCCTCACTTACCTCATAAGCTAAGAACATGATCTGATCCGTTTATGGAGAACGAGGAAGAGGGAGTCTCGTGTCTTTTCTAAGTTGTGCATGTACCACTAATTGAGCATAGTCTAAGCTGATAGTTAAATTGCACATTTATGTTTATATATTATTTATGCTCAACATCACTGAAATACACTATAAATAATTTAATAATTGCAATTACACCAAATAATCATTAATAACAACTCTGAAACAATAAAACTAAAATCGATGCTTGAACCTATAACCTTTTAGATCTAGCATTTTAATTAATTTTTAAACTTTTGTCAATTAAACAAGGTATGTATTAGACACTTTACTTGCCTTAATGTATAAGAAAATCTTGTGAAGATAATGATAAGAGGAAAATGTATAAATAAATTGCAAATGGCATTTAATTTGATTTTATTATGGATAGACATTAAGTCATTAACGACCTTTTATTACATTCAATCAAAATGTATTACCCGTCACACACAAGACTAACCGAAGGATATATATTCATATTTATGATTATTACAATAATACTATTTTTTATTTTCAAATTGATAAATATATTAATGTAGTTAAAATTTCAAAACAATATTATTATTGCTAAAGACTTGACTACCTAATCAAAGCTATTCCTCTTATCTTATTATTATTATTATTATTATTATTATTATTATTATTATTATTATTATTATTATTAGATTTAGAAATGTTATTTTTAATTTTAGTCATTAATTATTAATTTGACTAACTTTAGTTGCAATTATTTCAATAAAAAAATTGTATAAAATATTCAAAATGTTCTCACATAGCGTACAATTTAGTAAAATATCTACAAATAAATTATATTTTCACATTTGAAATGAAAATAAAATATATTTCACTTACAATTCTTAAATTAAAAATAAAATTCCTTTTAATATTTAAACTTTTTTTTTGAAAACGTAATAATAAAAATATAAGTTCTTTTTTGAAAACTTTAAGTTTAATATTTAAACTTAGATAATAAAAATATAAGTTCTTTTTTTTTTCTCTTTTGCACTTATAAAGCATTTATACTTTTACAATTGTTATGCAACCAATCAAATTTCTTTTCATAATTGAAATGATGAATGCAAAATAAATATAAGATATTTTTCTCTTGCATATATGAAAAAAGAATATATTTTTATCTAAAACAGACATTTGCAAATTTGTATTTATATTGTCTTTAATTATTTCAAATAATTTTACAGTTCGTATTTTTTACTATGCCAAGCAGGAATGTAATTTATATGTTTAGTATCTTCATTTGAATTGAGAAACATGTTACATGCCTAACTCATTTACCAATAGTTATATATTCTTGAGAGACAAATGAAAAGTCAAATTGGTAGGTTATTTTGATAAGATCAACAGGAACGTTGGACAATATTTTTTTAAAGGATGGTTCATTCCAAACACTAAACTAATAGCGTTTAAAGGTTGTTTCTTCTCGAAAAAGAGGTCATAATGAAGCACGTGGAGTATACCATCCGGACCATATATACAAAGTTCTCTTCAATTATCTCTTCGTTGAAAAACAAGATTGTCAGGATAATTTGCAACCTGATTTTACTCCCTATACACAATATTCTTGATTTTGACGTCACAATCTTTATCCAATTCAACCACTAGTATGTTTGAGTTTTTAATTATATTATGGAATTTTTTTTAATTATTACTTCATGTATAAATATAAATTATACTTCATAAAATTAAAACAAGTCACTAGCATGTTTGTAACGGTTGATGTGAACGAGTTGACACACTAAATTTAACAAGTTAATTAAATTGATCAATTTGTTAAAACATACAAAATTTAAAAGTTAAACCATTTGATGATCTAGGACATTAAATTTGATCTTATCATGAATTCATGCGATGATATCACCAACGTACTTGTATGTTGCATGGCAATTTCAGATAAATTCTGTCCGCATAGGTAATTACCAACATGGATTTGCTAGAATTGCCATTTGCGTCCAATGTGACCCGACCTATTACTAATGAAATATAGTCCGTTGGTAATGCGATGTTTTCTATAGTGAAAAAGACGTTATAATCTTAAGAATCATAAACCATTCAAGTTGGAAACATGATACCTATTGTAATATAAAAAATATACTTATTTTGTGAATGTCATTTTCATAGTGATTCATAAATAAATAAATATCATATATTAAAAATACCATGAAGTGAGATCCATTTTTGTATTTTGACAAAAAAAAAATGAAAGATTTTTTACGCGGTAAAGACTATTGATATAACTGTAAGGTCGGAAGTTTAATTCTTATAAAAGGTATATCATGTTAAAAAAAATTAAGTCAGACTTTTTATGATTTAAAACTGAAATTATGTGGTCGTACTTAATCCGAATTTAAATTTAAATTAGTTTTATAGTGGCGAGAAACTGAACCAGTTTGATGCGGAATATAAATTATATTTATTTAAGATATATATAATATGTTGGGTCAAAGTGTGTAAACACGCGATGTTTAACTAATGGTAATTGCGTTTAAGCTGGCTGGCAACTAGCATCAAACGCCGCCGTCACTATTAATAATTTTCTCCGTTTTTTTTTTTGAAATTAAATAATTTTCTCATTGTGAAGTGTGAACCCACCATTTCACGCGCAATTTACACTCCAAAGATGTTAAGCTCCCAAAACCGTTTAACACCGTTTCACCCTGCGTGTATATATGTGAATGGCTCATTAGACAACTTAGAGGAAGATTCTTCTATACATTAAGATGCCTTATTAACATGAAATATTTACCAAATATTATTAATTAGTCGTTAATTATTTGATATAGAAATGAGATCCACAAATAGTTTAGGTGTTGTCAAATTTAGCTCTTTATACACCTCATAATCACAAAATTCCTTGGTATATCCAATGCTCATAGACAATCAAATTCGAAATCAAATAAATAATATATGCTTCTTAATATTCATCCTTAGGTGATTAATTTCAATATGGTCCGATAACTTTACTTTCATCCTGGTCAATATCAACTGTTCAATCAAAACTTATCACTACTTAAAATTTAGAAATGTCACTGAATACACAACTCATTATCTTTAATAGAATACAATTTTTTTTATAGAGTTAGTGCTCTATACGCGCTTCAAGATCATCATGATGTGATTAGTTTTAGTGCGGTGTTACGTTGAGTAATTTTTATCAGATACTTTTATAAAATAATTCTAGTACTATACAATTGGACATTAAGAATTTGAGATCATCGTCAATCTGGTAAATTAAAAATTGTTGTAATGATATAATTTTGTGTTGAAAGGAAAACAGGAAGCAAGAAAGAATAGAAGGATGGGAATTGGGGAAATAAATTTATGATGTTTCAGAATGGACAAGCAATTTTGACAACCTGGTATTCAACGAATTAAAATTAAAGCACAAACGAACTTTGAAGTTGGAACTAAAATGTTGTCGTGATGATTTTCAGACTATATATGGTGATCGAAGTACAAAACATTACACATGATATGATGATCGCAACTCACGGCAAGATCAGAGCTTAATTAAGCTATGTATGGAACACCTCCTTGACTCCGCGGGAGCCTTCAATTCATCGGCACTCGATTTCTTGTTCTTCATTTTGCATGTCTGTCGTGATCGTCCCGATCGGCGATCAATTCAAGCTAGCCGCGTTTCGTCGGCCGGAGCTCTCGGCGATCTGCGCCAGCGACTGGAGGTTGCATTTCACGATAGTGTCGACGAACACGCACGTCTCCTCCCGCGTGTTCCCCGGCGGGATGTCGACCACGTACGACTCCACCACGACGGTGCCGTCCTCGTCCTCGTCCTCGCCGTCTCCGCCGCCCGCCCCCGCGTGGAGCGTCGTGACGGATCGGTAGTTGGCCAGGCGGTGGTCCCCGCCGACGACGCTGAAGCTGATGACGTGGCGCTCCTCGTCCAGGATCTCTAACCGCTCCGTGCTGGTGGCCGCGGGGAGTCCGGACACCACGCGCACCTCGCGGAGCGTCCCCACGCCGCCCTCCCCCGCGATGACGTGGCAGCTCTTCACGAAGTGCTTGTACGCCTGCGGGTTATCGAAGCGCCGCACCACGCCCCACACGGCGGACACCGGGGCCGCGATGTACTGGATCACGGCGGAGCAGCACTGGTTGGGACTCACCGAATACGCGTGATACCGCGCCGCCGTCTCCGGGACATGGCTGTCGCAGGGAATCGGCGTCCGCCGTTGATACTGCGGCTGCGATTGCTTACACGTGGCGGCCGCCCCCGGGATTAGTCTTTGAAGCAAAACAGACCTCTCCGGCGGATTCGGAAGCATTTCAGACATTACAAATCAATCAATCTCAGGATTGATTCAGCTCGTATATATATATATATATATATATATATATATATACACACACTTCTTTGTATGCAAAATCTCTCTCTAATCTCTCTCTAATCTCTCTCTATATAGATTATAGAGAGATGTGTATGTATAATCTCTTTGTAACTCTTGAAGCTTATGAAGGGCTGTAGTGGCTCAATCCGGTGGGCGGATGGTATATGTATCTTACACTATACTTCTATGAATGTGTGTATATATAATAATGAATATGTATTCCAGAGAGGAGATTGTTGGGTTTTCAAAAGGAGAGGAAGAAAAGGCAGTGGGCGATAAGCTCATGTGATGTTCATAAAACAACATCTACTTGCTATGCGGCAATTACCAAAGCACCCCTTGTGTTATTATATTAATTTCAACGACGTACTACTTGTGGCCCTGGTTACGCTGAGGATATACATAATACAATTCTCTCATTGGGATTTTAATTTTGTGGATCATGCCTTCACCAAACATTACATTTTTTTTTTTAATTTTAATATGTGACGAAAGAAATTCATAGACATACCAGATATGAGGGTGTATAAAATATATTGTAATTATTTTTTGTTTTTTTTTATTGCCTTAGATTGTTGTATGTGTGATAATAGTATATGTTGGAGATTAAAAATACTCTAATTAATCTTGTTGTGAGTTAAACTTGTAAGTTTATAGTTATTATTAAGTCAATAATGTGATGAACTTGTATGGGTTATTTTAGTTGTAGAACTTCATTATATTGCTATGTTTGCTATTTACATAATAAGTGGAAGTGTGGAAACACTTTGTTATTTTATATATCTAGCTTATATGATAATGCAGGATGTCGCTTTGCAACGAAGGAAACACTGAATTTTAAATACATATATTGACCAAAACAGTATACGGTTTGTGAAACATTAAAATCACATACAATTAAATAATAACAATAATAATAATAGTAATAATAATAAATTAACAATAAAAGAGTACTAGAGTCAGTCAAAGGATAAATAAACATTATGGTAGAAGTGGGTGGGGGTTAATATAAGTTTCAATATTAAACTTTAAAGTCCCTTACATATCGTTCTTATGTTAGAGATAAGTGTGTGAGATAAATAGCGAGATGCATTTCAATCGTCAGCACAGTCTGTGTGTATTAATATCAACAACAAAATCAAATGCATACCTCTCTTTTTTTCTTTTTTTTTTTTTGTTATTAGAAGGATTTAAATTCTACACATTGCAATTACAATCAGAGTAAATAACAAAAGTTATGGACTTATTTTAAGTTTTGAATTGATCAACTAGTTGAGTTATACCGCAAGGAAAAAGTGGAGGGGGGGTAATATGTCATTTCAAGTATAGGAACTTTCTCCCACCATGCCAGAAGGCCAGGCAACATGGTAATAACTAATAAGAATGCAAGAAATTGCAAGGAAAAAAAAGAAAGAAAATAAAGCAAGTTGCATGGGCAGGGCAGGCCAAGTAGATAGCAGGTAAATTGCAGTATGCATATCAAGTTGGCATAGAAAAAGGGGGTATCCACCCAATCAAAAATAAGATAAAGCTAAGCAATAAGCATCTGTCTTCTTGTCTGCCCTCTTCTGCCGCCTGCTAAAAGTCATACCGCACCCTCCTTTTATTTTGTGCGTCCAATCTCTACAACATCACCCAATATCTATAATCTAATACAATAATAATAATACACCAACTATTTTTCTCTACCATACATAAAATTACTTTTCATTTTAGATAAATTAATATTCTCCCTGATAATAATAATAATAATGCCCATCAGTCTCTTCCATGCCAGCCCAACTTCATCATTCATCACTGTCCTGATTTCCTGCACAAATGTTGGAAAACCAATGATGATTTAATCCTTTTATTTTCTAGTTTACAGAAGTTTCTTTCTCATGCAACCAAGTTGATGAGGGTTTTAATTGCATACTATTCCAACTTGAGGGTTGACAATAATATAAGCTTTAACGTGAAGCCTATGACTTCATGATAAGGACTAATATCCTTTGATTTACTTACATGTCTTTATCTTTGGGTATGGATTTCATCCAACGTAACTCTACCTCTTTACTTTATCCTCACGAGCGTTAATAATGAAGGTAGTCTTTAAACATATATGACGGTAATAATGTGTTACCGGTATGTATTTGAGTATTATTGGAATGTAATTGAGTATCTGAATATAATATTGAGTATAGTGTTTGAGTGCAGTGCTCAGTGTACAATTGAGTTCAGAGTGTTTTTGTCACGTAAGAAGTGTCGTAAGAAGTCCCCTCTTAGTAATGTCTTGTGTGTCCTTTTATTTCCTTCAGCTCAATAATGGAGCGTTAATGCCTAGGGGCTGAGGAGCCGTTGAGCATTAATGCTGGGGGGTTGAACATTGGGCATCAATGCTGAGGAGTTGAACAGTTGAGCATTGATGCTGAGGAGTGAAGTGTTGAACGGTTGGTTGAACGTCCGTTGCCTTGCCTGTGGTTCCGGGTCGGGTGCTGCTAGCCTGATTACTCTGTCAATATATATTTTCTAAATTAAAATATGATCCACTTACTGCTCTTTAACCTCACACAATATTTACTATAATTGAACCTTCAACCTTGTAATAAATTTACTAACTACTAAGTTTAGCTCCCTCTACCTCATTTTTTATAAAGTATTTAATTTTATGCAAAGTTTTACATTTTGGTATAACAAAATGACATATTTACATGTCATATATATATATATATATATATATATATATATATATATATATATATATTTCTCCGTTCATCTCATTTTATGTGTATGGTTCAATTAAAATACTATTAAATAAAAGTTTAAAATTATAAAACAATAAAAAAAAAATTTGATTAATGAATAATAAATATAACAAGTCAAATGTGGCATATAGAATATATATTAATATCTTCATTAAATTGCAACCAAAGAACAATAATATATGAGTCCCCCCTCAAATTAAACGTACCCCATGCCTCCTCCCCCAACTACAACCTAAAGTACTAAACGCCTCTTTGTCCTAATTTAGAAATAACATTTTTTTTTTTAAAAAAAAAAGAAGATAATATTAAAATAGACTAACGTACTCAATGGATGGGCGCGCTTTACTTTAATCCACTTGACAATGCAAGTTGGTACTAAAATATGGGGCATATAGTCGTACACTCGTACTAATCGAAATGGTCATTGGAAGGACACTTCAAGGTAGATAAGTGTAACCTTTTTTTTTTTTTTTCTTTAAATGTTGGGTATACACGTTTTAATATATGATTATTATAGTTTGTTTTGGAAATTGAAATAGAGATATTATCATAATTGAATTAATTTTTTTTTACTTAAAGAAAATTTTAAAAATAATACTAATTATTAAATTTACAAGATTAAATATTAAACCTTACTTTTAAAAAAGAATTGAGGTCCTTCCGCTCAAAATAGAAACGTAGTCGTCATAGTTTTAACAACCACCTATTCCAAGTTCCAAACACTAACGGGATGTTTGGTTCACGGAATAAGCAGGGAATGGCATAACATTCCCAGTAATAGCCTATTCCGTTGTTTGGTAAATATTTGTATTCCCAAGAACAATGTTCCTAGGAATGAGCTATTACCCTTCCAAGGGTAATAGCTATTACCAGCACCCCCTGGTATTAGCCTATTACTGATCCATCAGGAATAGGTATTTTATTTTATTTTCATTTTTATCCTTTTTTAAACATTAATTTTTTAGGCTTATTTTTCTTTCCATCATCATATCACATGCAGGCATCTCACTTCGTTCATTTGTAAATTAATAATAATACTAATACTAATATAATAATAATAATAATAATAATAATAATAATAATAATAATAATTTGTACAATGGCATTTATGTCTTTTAAATATATATTTCATTTCTATTCCTTTAACCAACCAAACGCTGGAATACAATTCTCAAGTCTATTCCTTCCGCCAACCAAACACTATAATACAATTCATATTCTATTCCTTACCTATTCCATTCCTTATGGAATAATATTCATATTCCCCCAAATTCATTCCATGAACCAAACGTGCTGTAATATTAAATACGTGTAGCAAATTTTTGATATATTTTCAAAATTAAAAAAAAAATTGACATACCAAAATGCGAAAATGTCATAAAAATTTCCAACATACCATTACACCGAAAAATAAAATAAAATATTAAAAATATTTCTGACAGAAATAAAAATAATATATAGAGATGAAAAATTCCGGCATTGCAGCAGACGACAGATTTAGTAGATTAAGGAATCAGAGCCGAGGAAAAGACGCAGAAAAAGAAGAAGAAGAAGGGGTGGAATTGCCTTCTCTCTTAACCATTTGTTAGTATTTAATTTAGCAATTTGTTATATATTATTCTTCTCGATCTCTACTCCATAGTTTTTAATTTAGCAATTTGTTATATTATTATTCTCTCTTTACAATTTGTTATATAATACTACCACCATTTAATTTAATTAGCAAATTGTTATTAATATTAATATATTCTTCTAGAAATTAATTAAAATCTGTATTGTTTATGCATAGGTGAGTTGGTAACGTCCTTCCTGGTCGCATTAATCCTGTCCTCGCTTTCCAAACACCACTTACACATATCTTAAGCTTTATTATTATTATTATTATTATTATGTTTGTTTGATTGAAGAAGAATCTGGATATTAAAAAATTATTTAAATTAATAAACCGACTTTTTCAGATGTACTCGAGTTTCGTAAATTAAAATAATGTTATACAATTTGATTGATTAAATAATATTTATGAATGTAGGGGCAAATTGAATCCACATGCTCGTGGATGTCGAAAGCATACCACTTCTTGATATAGGACGACCCCGTAGGTTAAGGAATATATGTGTAGACCAATATATATATATATATATATATACCATAGTTGGTTCATTATCTAACCAGCTTGGTTGGCGTGAGTTACCGTGCAGTCTTGGCCCTTAAGAGAGGTCAGGAGTTCGAACCCCCTCTTGTATCGATACGGGTTCGGTGCGTATAGTTAAACATTTGCTTGGTCATCACACTTAGGTCGATTATGGTCAGGACCAGTTCCTCATAGTGAACTTGATGAACAAATAATGACACTTTGAAATTTTATAGAAGTGTTGACAAAATTTTAGAGGAGTGGAGATAGCTTAGTAGGAGAGAAAATTAATATTTTTGAGGTGTCAAAAGGATTTAAAATATTTTGTTCAGTACAATATATTTATAGAAAAATGAAATTGATTAGCATTTAAATTGAATTTGTTGAAAAATTAGCTAAAACATATAAATTAAAGTAACATTTTGTGGTATAATTTTCGGTGAAGTTTATTCTTGATTTAGGCCAGGTGAATGTAAATTTAGATTCTCCTAAATGAAAGATTAATTTGATATATTATACACTTAATACAAAGAAATGGCCTCTAATGCATTCCAACTTCATACTTCAGGAGGTAAAATTATATTATTAACTCTTGACAACTAAAATTTTCTAGAAGTGCTACCAAAAGTGTTCAAACCTATAACGCAAGGGCTAAATTTATTATTACCATGTACGTATGTAACTCGATCAAAAATCAAAAGTGCAATTCTCCATGTATATTAAAGGTGTGATAATACTAACATATCTTAATTTAGATAATTTATAATTACATCACTTTAAATCTAAATATATAGAGTTAGTTTCACAAATGATCCGTTGACTATTCACTTATTTCATATTTGGTTCTTAACTTTTATACTGACCATATTTTGCCTTAGACTATTAAAATGTTTTCAAATTTAGTCTTTCGGTTAACATCCAGTTATTAAAAATCCATCTAAAATCAAGATAATTTTGTAAATTTAAACAGTGTGCACTTTCTATCACTCAATTGGCACCAAAAGTTTCAAAATTCCTAATCAAGTGGAAAAGTAAATCCATATGAGAAAGTCATATTAAGATAATTATTCACTTTAAAAATGAAAGACCAAATATCAAAAGAAATAATAAGAGAGAATAGAAGAGATCCCAAACACTCTTTTGCATTAGCAAGTCATATTAAGATAATTATTCACTTTAAGAATGAAAGACCAAGAATAAAAAAAAATAAATAATGAGAGAGAATAGAAGAGATCCTAAACACTCTTTTTTCATTAGCAGGGGTGGATGTTGCTGCTGCTTCTTATTCTTCTTCTTCTTTACTGAAAAAAATTTAGCAAGGTTGAGAAGAAAATTTTATCAAAATGTTAAAAAACTACGTCATAGAATTGAAAAAATTTGGAGATTTAGCAAGGTTGATAAGAAAATTTTATCAAAAGGTTAAAGAACTCTACATCATAGAATTGAAAAAATTGTGGAGAGATCATCAATCTGCCATGTTGGAATCCGCATAATGCACTCTTATTCATGTACTTTGTTCCACATCTTCCGCTACAACAAAACGACGATAGGAAGAAAGTATGCACATTTATAAATTTATCCTTGATTTGAACAGTCTTTGATGGACTGTTAATAGATTGACCAAATCTGAAACATTTTAATAGTTTATATCAAATTCCGATCAAAATAAAAGTTAAAAATTAAATGTGAAAAAAATTAATAGTTGGATAACTATTTATGAAATTAAATGGTTCTATATCATAACGTAATTTTATAATATTACATACATCCCAAATATTCATAGACCCAAAGTTATCCAAATTTTATAAATTAGATAAAATCCGACAGTGTTATTCGTGGCTGAAAAACTTCACGTGGCAATACAACATCACTAAGCATTCGGCAAACAAACTTTAGGCTAGATAAAATAACTAAACCTTAACAAACCTAATTAAACAAACTTGTCAAATTAATTAATTGACCCATACCAACAAAGAAAAGTTACGCTTATGGTCCATACATTTTGATGATATAGTTAATACAATTTGATTCTTCATTCATATTTCGAGGTTCTATTGTTTTCCATCCTTAATTTTTTGTAAGATGGAATTTTGATTAGTAGATTAACGAAAATCATTAATTCTATCAAATGATAGTTATTAACACAAAAAATGACTTACATTCATTTAAAATTCCCTTATTTAGACCAAAAAAAAAAACACAAATAATGAAGTGAACAATAATTCTAGTCTGTAAAAATGAGGATTATAAGTGTTATCTTGTAAAAAAAAAATTATACTCAAATAAAGGGATTAAAATGATTGCATTATCAAAATGTAATCATCAAAATCATCATTTCCCTTTGAACTAATTGTTTCAATTAGCATAATTGAATAATTAATTACTAAGATCCAATCAACTCCAACAATCCAGTTAATTGGCACAACTCAATTACACATGCGGTCCAATTGGTAGGTTACGTTATTCAATATATGTACTTCATGACATAATTAAACTTTATTTATTTTTTCTAATTAAAAGTCTAATAAATAACAAAAATGATAAGTGTATTACAATAAGTAAAAAATTTCTCTCTCTCAAAAAAAAAATAAAAAAAAAAATTCGTCACATTTTTATTAAAAGAAGAGAAAAATGTGACTCACTTTAATTGGGAGACTTTTTTTTTTTTTTAATTAAAAGAATTCTATTGTAGTGGCTATTCTCTTTGCAAAATGAGAATAACTATTATCAAGACCCTATAATATTAACTAAATTTATTAAATATAAAAATTCTCTTATATATAATTTATCTATAATTCTGTAACACAATCAAATAATATTCTTAAATCTCTTTCATTCTTTGTATACTCTTATTTTCTCTATTTTCATTTTATGAATCAAAATTTATGTTAAATTAAAAATAAAGTAAAAGGTTGACTTGACTTGTTGGAGTACATTTTACTCCATATAAAAAATATATATGATAATATTAAGCGAAAAAGACTGCTGTAGTCCTGTGGTCCCGTCGTGGCTTGCCGAAAAGTATCGGTGGAGAAGAAGACCGACTGGTTTATCGCCCTTGCTCTAGACTCTAGTTCCCTCTCTGGATCAAATTAGGGCTCCGGGGAAGAGATCGAAGAATTATTCAAGAGACGAAAACCATACTCTTACTGACGTCTGTATTTGAATAATTCAGGAATGGATCAGATATTGAACAAGGTGGGTTCATACTGGATTGGCCAGAGAGCGAACAAGGAGATCAATTCTGTCGGCGATGATATCAATGTAAGCTCCTTCTTGTTTTGCTCCGATAGTTCGGTCTCTTAGTTTACTTTCTTTAATTTGCTTTTTCTGGAAGTCAATTTTGCTTAATTAGGTTTTCTTGTTGGAGTTTTAGTTCTGGGGATCTCTTGATTGCGATGATGATGAATTACTAATTATTTTTTCTGTTAAATTAGCACGATTTTCTATGAAAGTAACGATTTTGTGTTGTCGGTGAGTCGGTCATGGCTGATCTTAGCCTTATCACTTATCAGCGACTTAGGCAGTCTGAGCCTTTTTCTGTTTCACGTTTAGGTTTTGAGCTTATTATCTGAATAAAAGAATTTTCCATAAAGATTAGAATCTGTTGATTAATTTCAATTCCATGTTTTGTTTCAATTGGCAATATGAGAAATTATTTGCTGCATACTTTGAACTATACAAGTACTGTAATACAATTGGGATGGTGTGAGGTCAGGTTATCAAAACACACAGAGCTAGTAATGTGTAAAACTGAATGCAATGTTTCGGAATTCTGATTCGAACAATTAGTATATTCAGAATGAATAGTGGTTCATCTATAGTAGTTTTGCAGTTCTGCTATGCTTTGAAGGATATTAGTCATATTACAATTGGGAAAACAGTCGTGCATGCTGTATCTTAGTGGGAAGTTTTTCTAGAAAATATAACATTTTCAGCTGCTTTAAATATTTTAATTTTTAAAAAGTATAATCCCAATGTTTCCATGCTGATGAAGGATTTCTTAGTTGTGAATTTAGTTCTCTTTCAATCATAAACTAACACCCAAATCATTTTGCTAGATTACATATTTTTCCGTAAATTAGCAAAATGGTCCCTTGACTATGTTGATTCCCCCAATTTGGTCCTCATCTTTTAAACTTGTCCGATTAAGTCTTGACTATCCAATCTTTACCCATTTTGATCCTCCGGTGCAATTGGGCATCCAACCTCCAGCAAATGTAAGGGTAATGAAGTAATTTCCAAACATTTTTTTAGCTTCTTCAGTTCTTCCCCAATCTTTTTAGCCATAGACCTAAGCTTTTCATCTTCCATGAGCTTCACTATCTTGTCCTCAATCTCTTCATGCTTTACCAATCTCTCATCCCAAATCCACCCCCAGTTCTTCCCCCACACCGCTAGCCACGGCTTCTTCGCCATCTCTGCATTCACCCTCTGGTCTCCAAGCACTGATTAACCCAGAAACACCACCCCCAGCCATGCGGCCTCCATCACAGAGTTCCAATGCTCCATCCACAGTGGAACACAAATCCCTGATCGGCACATGTGCTAGGTTCACCCACCCTTTGACAACCAGCCATCTATTCTTGCATTTCTCCATGAAAGAATCGCTGACCAGTTCTTCCACCTCTGTATGATCATCTTCATCCACCTTCGCTAATTTTAGTACCTATAAAAACCTCAATTTGCTTCTTAGAAGCCCTTCTTCTATTTCCCGCATTTGCTCTGTTGACATGGCTATTCTGTTTTTGAAGCTCATGTAGACGACTGAATCAGGAGGCTTGGTGTTTAGCCATGAGAGATACTTGTGGTTGTTTTTTTTTTTTTTTTATTGTTTTGTAGGGCTTGAAAGGCCCAATTGGAAAAATGGGGGGGGGGGGG
>NC_044930.1:4696402-4742645 GCF_003576645.1 Ipomoea triloba
GGCGGGTTGGGGGGGGGGGGGGGGGGGGGGGGGTATTGCCTATGGCTTCCCCAGAATTTAGTGCTGTAATTGTTTCTGGATTGAAAGAATTGAAGATATTCAACAGAATAACTTTGACGTTTGGCAATGAGCGCAAGTCTGATAACACCAGTGTTCTGAATAGAACATTTGGGTTGTATAACAATGGAGGAATTCTGGACCAAATAGAGGTGTTCCAATAATGGGGTTGTATAACAGAGGAGGATGCCGTGCCAAATAGTGGTGTTCCAATTATATCTCTCAAAATATGCTGTCCCAGGCATCAGAGGATCGAAATGGGTAAAGATTTGATAGTCAAATGACTTAATTGTACAAATTTGAAACAAGAGGACCAAATTGGTGAAATCAAATGTAGTCAAGGGATCATTTTGGTAATTTACTCCATATATTTCACTGTATTTCCATTTATGCTCCTTATAAACTTGAAGAGTTGAAGATGTCTGATTGAATCTTAGTATGTTACTATGTTAGTGTACAGAATGTTTTCCTTTTCTGATTATATTTTTTCTTTTCATCATTTTGAATTTCACTCTTTTCCCTGTTGTTTACATAGTCACTGTCAACCAGTATTGAAGGAGGAGCCAAATGGTTGGTTAACAAAATTAAAGGTTTGTACATTTTTTGAATAATTAGCTTTCATATTCATTTCTCATTTATCATTTTATTTTGATATCTATGAATTTCATTGATTTTATCCTGTCTTCATACAGCTTGTAAAAAAATAAAATAAAATAAAAAGGAATTTTTATATTACTCCATATTGAGGAGTTATGACTTTCCATTAGCATATTAGTGATGCTCCAAAGTGTTTCCTTTGCAGGAAAGATGCAGAAACCATTGACAGAACTGCTAAAGGAGTATGATTTGCCTGTCGGTATTTTTCCTCGTGATGCCACGAATTACGAGTTTAATGAAGAGACGAGAAAGCTCACTGTCTACATACCATCCATTTGCGAAGTGGGTTACAAGGATTCATCTGTTTTGCGCTTTGCTACCACCGTGACAGGATATCTTGAGAAAGGAAAGCTAGCTGACATTGAGGGAATGAAAACAAAGGTGATGATTTGGGTGAAAGTGACTGCCATTTCCTCTGAAAAATCGAAGCTCCACTTCTCGGCTGGGATGAAGAAAACCAGGAACAGAGATGCTTACGAGGTTAACAGAAGTGCAGTCAATGTGGATAAGTTTTAGAGTGGTGAAATGAATGTATGGTGTAATGCCTTCGTAAGGGCTCACTATTTGTGCTACCCTGTCTATCTATGCTTTATTTTCAACTCTTGAAATTACGATTTCAAATGATTATGGAAATATGAATGGCGTATATCTTTTCTTCTTCTTGTAGACCGTGTGCTATAGAATTCTGAATTCCTATCTGTAGCAGACTCAAATCATACTCAAGAATCATGGCTCCCCGTCGGGAAAGAATGCATCAAGTGGAAAACATAACAATTGCACCAGCCGGGAATCGAACCCGGGTCTGTACCGTGGCAGGGTACTATTCTACCACTAGACCACTGGTGCTTTGTTGTTATGCAGTTCTTCTGTTGTTTAAAGTATGTGTAAATCATGTTTATATGTAATAGTTCACAAACCATGAGAGGTATTAGGAAGACATAAGATGCATGCTTGACGGTGATGATGCTGGCAAAAGTCAAACATATGACCTTTATATACAAGCATGGTTGAAAAAATCGCTAGGCGCTACTCGGATGTCTGTGTATTTTTTTTAAAAAAAAATTGTTTAAAATTTTTTAAAGACTTGATAATTATAAACTATTTAATATTTAATAGTTAATACTAAAATATTAAAAATTAAACTAAAAAAACATTAAAAGTTTAAACAATTTGTGGTTACTTCATTCAAAATGATGTCGTTTTGAATGAAATAGTTTTTTTTTTTTAAACAATAGCTAGTCGACTGCTTAGAGCACTGGTTATAGTGATATGTTAGACAGCTGGCCGACGCTTAGCGTCTAAACGCGATTTTTACAACACTATAATACAAGAATCATACTTCATCCAATACTCCATTCATCTTTAATTAGTTTGAAGATGATACATTCTTGAGTTTGTGGTCGTTACATGCATCTATATATTAAGTAGTAATCGAACAATCGATCAAATATTCGTGTATTACTAACAAGATATCTCATGTTTGATATGATATTAATTAGAGCTTAAAAGTGAGATATATATATTATGTTTGTGCGTGCTTTATATTGTCCCGTATTTTATTTAAATTTTTTTTCCCGAACTGTATCCGACTATCCTTCTCAGGTCATTACAATTATATGATCATAATTTCAAAGCTATATTATTCAAATTTTAATGTGACACGCAAAACTAGTATACACTATTTTAAAATTAATATATTCATCCAAACTAATATGAGCTTTTTATTTTTATTTTTAAATTTAAGTTTAATCAGATTATATTTTGAACTTATGAACCTATTTCTAAGTCTATGAAAAATTCAATTGAGTCAACATAATTTAAAGACGCAACACAAAATTATACACTCTTATTCGCAAAAAATCAAATTTAAATTTTAATATTGATGACAAAAATCAAATTTTCATTATGTAGTTTGAGACTTCTAATATCAATGTTCACGGAGGGATAATTTGTAACCGCGAATGTGACAAACTGACAATTGCCAAGAAATTGAGATCAAAGTGCGTTCCAGCTGCCACTGACAGCTAAACAAGTCAAGACAAATACAGATCAAAGGGACTTGGTCCACATTAAAGTATTTGCAGGAAGGGTTGGTTGTAATCAATAACTCATTAATTTAGGCACTTCAATTATTAATATAAAAAAATATTGACCAAGAATCACAATGGATTATTTTCACTCTTATCTTAAGTAGTAATTAGTATTTTCTATGTGGGATGCACAAAATTGAATATCCAATATTAATACTCAGTATTAATATTTTTGTTATATTGAAATATTTTTTAAATAATAATATCTATTTTTTTAAAAGAAAATCATAGTTGTAAATTTCATATTATATTAACAATGAATGACAGGGAAGTAAGATATCGTGGTATTGCACTGTACTTTGTTGGAGTATTTGGAAACACATAAATGAGACAGTGTGGAAGCAGAAAACTTGACAATTAGAAATGAAAATGGGATAGCAGTGAAGCTGGTCTAGGAATGGTTAGATATTTCAATCCCTTCTCCCATGCTATGGGAGCTCATCTTGACAATCTTTCAGTAGCATTGACGAAACAGAAGATGTAGTGATAGTCCACATTGATGCATATGTGATACCGGAGACTGAGCAGGCATTCTTTGGAGTGATAGTGGAAGCAACTAATGGGGAGATTTTGGGAGCCAAAAATAGACCTATAAGATGTATGAATGATTCTCACCTTGCGGAAGCGATTGCAATTAAAGAATCATTATCATGGACGACTATGGAGAGGGATCCGATGAAGGTTATTATGATCCATTCAGATTGTCAGTTGGTATGCAAGGGGCTCAATAAGGAGTTACCGGATTTTTCTTTATGCAAGTTGTGTCATGAGGGAGTTCCGATCCGTGATTTTAAAAGACACATTGAATCAGTATCCATTTAGTTTAGCCGTAGATCCGTGAACAAGTTGGCTCATGCTCTTGCTAGAGTAGAGAGTTCTCAGAGTGGTCTTTCTTTTTGGCTTTCTTATATTCCTCATTGTATGGAAGGATTGTTTTTTGAAGCTTAATTTGAGTTTTCCCTTCAATATATAGTTGATAATTTGGATAACAATTATGGTATGATTAATAATTGTATTACAAACGGAAGTTTAATGTTATAAGATAAAAATTATAATACAATATTTGAAGCACAATTTAGATCTCAATGGATAGTAATACAAACATAAATCATGGATAATAACATTGGTTCACTCATATAAGTTTTTTATTTAGAGTTTAGATATTTATATTATTGTATAATAATAATAATATTATTATTAATATTAATAATGTAACCCATTTTTTATAAATATGATATTTATATTTTAGAAAATAACTAACAAATTATTAGTAATTAAAATCTAAATAAACTTAAATTTATTTATTATACTAGTATTTTATATGCACGATGCGCAAAAATAAGTACCCAATATTAGTCATTTATATTAAAATCTTAGATTTGTTTAGATTTTAGATATTTATATTATTGTAAATAATAATAATTATAATGTAAAATATTTTTATAAATTTGATATTTATATTTTATAAAATAACTAACATATAACTTCAATATATAATGTGTATATTTTTTTGAGTACTACTGACTCTATTACAATGCAGTATCCGTTCATAACTACTTTTTCAACCTACTGAAGCACAAAAAGTCAATATCGTTGAGGCTCGAACCCACAACCTCCCATATATAATGTGTATATTATTATTATTATTATTGAAGAGGAAGAAGAAGAAGAAGAAGAAGATAAGAAAATATATGTTGGATATATGTGCATGGTAATAATAATGGAAAAGATAACAGAAGTTATAACGGTATGAGTATGTTTGTTCAAAATATTGTATGGTACAACTGTTATAGCATAATGTATAAAAAATAATATAACAAAAAAATGAACATAAATTAAGGGTATAACTTTTATTCACAGTTATTAGTTTTTAGATTACTCTAATATATAATGTTTACATATATTACCATTGAAAAATATAAGGAAATATATAGTGTATGCATATGCATGGTAACAATAATGGAAAAGATTCTAGAAGTTATAACGATAGATGTATTTTTGTTCAAAACATTATGTAGTACAACTCGATCTAAAAACACGATGTATAAAAAAGTCAGCACATAAAACATGGATATAAATCAATGATTAACTTTGATTGAGACTTGGCAGAATGGTCAAATAGGCCTATGTACTACAACTGATTGTTCATCCAGCATCATGAACTATTTAACCCTTCTGCCTATGTATTTAGATATTGCGAGTTATCGAGATAGACATTTATGATAAATAATGCACATCTTAATGTTGATTATTTATCGATATAAATAGGTTTCATATGAAAATAACTCAGTAACAAATTTTAGGATTAATTTTTTCATATAATATTTTTTGATTTAGTGATTTCTTAACTAATAACTTTACATGATTTTATTCTCAACTTTATTGATTTTATCCAATATAGTTCTCCATTTTTTTAGTGCGCTAGAGGGGCATCGCGAGGTACCATTAAGAGACCTTTTGAGAAAGAGCGCCACTCGCATAAGCCCGGAGGAGCTCCCAAGTATCTAGAGGAGTAGAGGGTCATCAAGGATCTCCATGCCCCAATTCTCTGATTGACCCAAGTTGGCCAACTTGTCAGCACATTTATTTTCTTCTCTCATGACATGCTTGATGATCACCATATCCATCTGACCTATCAACTTCTTGCATTATATAACCATGTGTTGTCCTAGCTTCGGTTGGCTACCACTTCACTCACCATGGTTTTAGCCACTGCCTCAGAGTCTAATTCGACTACCACTTTAGTCCAACTTCTCTCGCTCACCACTCGAAACCCTTATCTCAAACCCAAAGTTCTATCATGAAGCTATTAGTGGCTCCAATATTAAACATGAATCCCGAATTTCAACACCTTGATTGTCTCTAATAAAATCTCCTACACTAGCCAAGCCCGAATCCTTATTCCGGACCCATCCATGTTCAGCTTGACCCCATCCATCTTCAGGAGGAGACCAACCAACCCATCGCACCTTGCTTTTATCGAGCTGATTTCATACCGTCTAAGATATAAGTTGACAAATTTGAAAAACTTAAATTATATATATAAAAGTAATACATATTAAAACAGAATATATTAACTGAAATAATATCCAATTATTATAAAATAGTCTTTTAAAAAAGTAATTATTCTCAATAAAGAATAAAAATATGATAATTAGGTACGTGGTTGAGTCATTTTCCTCTCATCACTGATTACTCATAGGACAAAGACAAAAACAAGGTTCCACGTAGTGTGAAACCACCCTAAAAAGAATGATACCCTTCCGGGATGACAGCGACGCATGCTGGACTTTTCTCAATTCACGACATATCTTTTGGATCAGGGCACGAGGCTGCCACACGCCTTCCTGTTAATCATTTCCACGTGTCACTCCCTCATCGGTGAACAGAAACCCCACTCTCATCAACCGCCTCCGTCTTCCCCGCTATATAATTCACCCATTTTTGCCCACTCTGCTCATCCCTAATCTCCATTGTTAGTAACTGTAAATCTTTGTGTTTTTGTAATAGAAAGATGTTTGTGAAGGGATTTTCTGGCGTTTCTTTGTGCAAACCTTCTGGTGCCCTGCTTCCGGCGGGGTTGGGCTTGGGTTCTTCCGTCTCCCCTGTCTCGAATCTTGCTTTTCCGGCGGGGCGGAAAGTCGGGTTTTCGATCTCGGCTGTTTCTGAGACCGCTGATGCTCCCCTCACTGGGGTTGTGTTTCAGCCTTTTCAGGAGGTCAAGAATGATGCTTTTATGGTGCCCATAACCCCTCAGGTCTCCCTTGCGCGCCAGAAGTACTGCGATGAGTGCGAAGCCGCAATCAATGAGCAGATCAAGTCAGTTCTCTACCTATCTTCTTGTGTTTTTTCTTCAGTAATTTTATTCTTTTCACTCTCCATGTATAATTTCATTTCAGTATCAGCATCAATTGGTTCCATCTTTTATGCTCTTATGGCTTATTTGATTTGAATTTAAGAGTGAGTTAAATTAATTAGTTGCCCCAAGGAATTGAACTAAATTGAATTGTGGTGTTTGAATTGATTTTGCAGTGTTGAATACAGCGCCTCTTATGCATACCACTCCATGTATGCATACTTTGATAGAGACAATGTTGCCCTCAAAGGGCTGGCCAAGTAACTATCAAATCTTTAAACTTTAATTTGCAGATGTTCTTTCATTTTTCTGATCTGTGTATCCTTTAGCTTGGATTGTATCTAGTGGTAATAAGGTGATGTTGTGGGGTGCAGGTTTTTCAAGGAATCAAGTGAAGAGGAAAGGGAACATGCTGAAAAGCTAATGAAATATCAGGTTAGGTTATTGTCTAATCTAGTGCCCCATACATCACATGTTAGAATAAATGAACTGTTGGTTCCTTAAAGATATCAACTAATTGTGGTTTTAATTTAATGGATAACACAATCAACAGAACATCCGAGGTGGAAAAGTGAAGCTGCACTCTATTCTTTCACCTATTTCGGAATTTGAACACGTTGAGAAGGGTGATGCATTGTATGGTAAGTTCATTTCTATGAGTTGAAATTGTTGGTTTTTGAGTAATAATAATGTTTTCTAGTTATGTGTTATGAACATAAATTGACTTTTGTTTGTGGCTTTCTGGTGGGCAGCTATGGAACTAGCACTGTCCTTGGAGAAGTTAGTGAATGAGAAACTCCTCAACCTCCATGCTGTGAGTGGGATTATACTCTAATTTCATCCAATGACTGTTATGGATTAAAGAAATTGGGTGTGATTGTTCTAAATTCATTACAGGTGGCTGATCGAAACAATGATCCTCAGATGACAGATTTTATTGAGGGCGAGTTTCTAGAGGAGCAGGTATCCAAAGTGGCTCGTTAATCATAAAGGAACAAAATTACAAATGATTTCAATTTAATTTGTTTGTCTTACTCTGTTTCCAGGTTGAAGCTATTAAGAAGATTTCAGAGTATGTTACCCAGCTAAGAAGGGTTGGAAAAGGACATGGTAAACTAACTTTTATACTTTTCTGCTACTTATCTCATAAATGATTGACCCTATATTTATCAAATTATCTGTTTGTGAACTTGTAGGAGTTTGGCACTTTGATCAAATGCTCCTCCATTAAGAAGGCAATGGTGTGGCTTAAAGTGCAACAAGTCTAGTCTGGGATGTTTCTTTCGAGAGTTAGATTTCTGGGCATGAAGTGGTTACGTTGATGTCTGAAGATGCAATATAATCTATGTTACTATATCAGTATCAGATCAGTAGTAGCTATAGCTTAAGCTGTACTTGCAATGTGTTTTGATCTTAAAACTTCAATTTGCTGTTTTGTTTCATCATCATCAGTAAATAATATTCATCCTATCTGACAAGTAAAGTGTGGGATGAATTGTTGTAGTGTAGCTAGGCTAGTTGTCAACTTGTAACGGGCTTGCTCTGCATATAACAATATCAGTTCAAAATTCCTTTATATTCAAGTCATGCTCTCTTACAAATTCCAATAATCACATCTTCTATTAATCTTTATATTGCAGACAACCTTAATTCAATACATATAATTTGACTTCATAATGTATACGAGTTCATATCTATTTACTTACTGATAAACATGCAATTGTTAATTAAGTTAGCGTGCCCCCACTGGATTGAATCTGTGACCTCTTACTTGAAATTAGGAGAATAACTTAATATATATATATATATATATATATATACACACACATCTAAAATTTATATATATATCACTTGAAATTAGGAGAACCACAAGATCTTTGACATTAGGAGAATAACTTAATATATATATATATATACACACACACACACATCTAAAATTTCTCTTAATTTTTCATCACAACATGAAACTAACTGATTGAATTTTTTAGTAGTTCAATAATATAAGTAAGTTGTGTTACCAATCAATAAATATAATATAAGTTACGTTTGGAGATAAAACTTAGAATGAGAAAATAACATTATTCTTAATTGTAATTATTTATCATCATAACTCATGTATTAACTAACCAATTAACCATGGATACCACTATACTTTTATGAGTGTATGTGAAAAATATATGGTTTATATAGTAATTCATTGTAAATCATTACAATAGTTAATGTTACATGCTTTGAAAAGAGTAAATAAAAAAAAATGATTTTTTTAGTGCTCCATACAATTTATCACTTTATACAACAACAGAGTTTATCTTTTAGATTTTTCAAAAAAAATAAAAAAAAAATCTTTTGGATGAGGGCACGAGGCTGGCACACGCCTACCTGTTAAACAATTCCACGTGTCAATCTGTCAACGGTGCACAAGAATCCCACCCTCAGGCCTCATCAACTGCCTTCGTCTTCCCCGCTATATAACTCAGAGACCCCCAAACAATCTGTAGCTCATCCTTCATCCCCGCAGAGAGATATCCTGTTAATTAGTAACTACAAATCTCTGTCTTTATTACTTTGTACTAGAAATTAAAGATGTTTGTGAAGGGGTTTTCTGGCGTTTCTTTGTACAAACCTTCTGGTTTGGTTTCCTGCTTCTTCCGACAGGGTTGGGTTTGGGTTGTTCCCTATCCCAGAATCTTGTTTTTCCGGCGGGGCGGAATATCTGGACACTCTCTTGCACTTGATGAATCAAGTATGACTGGGGAAAGCAAGATTGTGAGTATTCTGTGGATCTCTGATTGAGTATGACCCGGCTCGGTATTCCGATCATCAACCGAACTGATGCGATTCATGGGAACAACCCGGCGTTCTTGGTACAACAGAGGTCGCCGCCGGCCCGTCTCTATCCCGTCGCCCTAGACTGCCTCCATCTTCGCTGGCCGGCGTTCATCGTACAGTAGAGGTCGCCGTCGGCTCGTCTCCATCGCATCCCGCAGGTCTCAAAGGTCGCCGGTCGTTCTTCCTCATGTCTTTGGTGCGAGGTAAAAATCCCTCCTTCATAATCTTGGCCTTTAAATATGTACTTGGTTCTTTGTGCTCCGATCTTTTGGGAATATTGTAATTTTTAATTTTGTAGGGTCTCAAACTATTCTTGAAAATTATTTGGTCCTAAAATTATCTTAAGTGTAAATTTGGTCTCCGTGATTTTTTACTGTGAAATTTGGCATTTGATTATTGAGGTTATCGGTGTTCTGAATACATAGCCTGCATCTTGATATTCACTGCAAAGCAGAATTGGGGATGTCTCCCACATTTATTCTTTCAGCAAAGGAATTTCCTGTTCTGTATATACAGATAGTCAGAATAGCCACACAAACGTTTGATATCTATACTTGAATTGGGAAAGATGCATGTCCAGGTGATAAATGATCTTCTTGTATTGACTTAACAACAACATTTATATTTTGGGTTAGATGTAATGCATGTGCTAAGCATTGATCTTTTGCTCTCTATTCTTATGTCACTGCAACTGATAAGGTATAATTTCTGTATCTGATAATCTTTTTTTTTTTTTTTTTCATGAACACATTTCTTTTCTTCTTCTTCTTCTTCTTATGCGGAGAGGTGAAGTGTGTGAACCTGTATAAATTTTCGGTTTATGTTCGCCAGATCTGAGCAAGACAGGGTGCTTGAACAGGATGCTGTTCCTGAGACAGCTGGCTCTGGCCCTTCTGAAGAATTAGCTGCAGACAGTATGTAACATCTTTGCTCAATTATGTTTCTTTGTAAAATTTTGATTTTAATACCTATCTCAGTTTAGGCTGTTAGGTCACAAGTAGAATAATCTTGAAGCTAATACAGGTGGCTTGGTGTAATATTAGTTTTTCTGGACCTGATGAACTGCTCCCTTTAATTTTCTGTCAGTTCCACAGGAGATAGATGAGTATGAACTTGTAGATCCTGTTGATATTTTGACTCCCCTTGAGAAGTCTGGGTTTTGGGAAGGAGTGGTAGGTTCTCTGTTGCTATCCATTGTGCTTTTTAGCAACTTTTGAATATCTATTACTTGACTAACAATTGTTTTTTAGTATTGATACTTTTGTCTTATTTTTGTGTTAGTGAAGTATTGAGGCCCCATATGGCCATATATTTATTCTGCTTCTTTGTCTTTTACTTTTTGTTGAAGTAGCTGTAGCTGTTGAAGCCATACAAGCAATTGGAAATCTTGCTAGGGGGACTAAGAACCCATTTTTCAGCAAGCTCACGGTTCTTATTACTGCCTGTTTTACTGGCAAGTTTGTGTATTTTAGAGCTTATAATAATTATTTATCTTGATAAGAATTTTTGGATCTTATATTTTGCTTGCTGCATATGCCATTTTAAGTGGTCATTTAAAAAAAAAAATCTTATTGCAATTTGCTTTGATTACTATTTCTTAGTAATAATAAGTTAATGAACTTATTCCTAGGGGTATAGACTATAACCATTAACCCAAATTTCACATTTTCAGAGAGGAAAATAAATATGATTGATTAGTTAATAACTAATCACTTTCTGATTTAAAAAAAAAAACTAATCACTTTCGAAATTTCACATTAACCCAAAGTGTTATTAGAAATTTTGAATTGGTGTGTTGTGGTAGATAGAATTGGTGTGGTGTAGTGTACATCTTAAATTGATTAATGTCAAACTATATTATTTGTTGATAGTTAAGCTGGAATGTATAGGAAAATATCAGTAGTTTTATAGGGTTTAGGATTTAGGGGTTAGGGTTTAGGGTTAGGATTTAGGGGTTAGGGTTTAGGGTTAAGATTTTAGGGATTATTAGGGTTTAGGGTTTAGGGTTTAGGGGTTAGGGTTTAGGGTTAGGATTTAGGGGTTAGGGTTTAGGGTTAGAATTTAGGGTTTAGGGTGTAGGGTTAAGATTTAGGGTTTAGGGTTTATTATTATTATTATTATTATTATTATTATTATTATTATTGTATACCTTTATAACACATATAAACAATTTATTAATTAAAGGCAACTAACTTAGGTTTTAAATAAAAAAAAAAATTAGGGGATGCCTCCGGCCCTGTGATGGTCAATCCATAGCTCATTCTTTAAAGTGTTTATAATAAAAAGTGAAAAAAATAATGAAATACTCTATTTTTAAGAATGTTATTCCATGAATTAAAAGTGGTGTCAAAATTTTATCATACACAAAATAATAAATAACTGTAAAAATAAGTTGAAAAAGAGGGGTTAATTTGTCAAACAAATTTGAATACTAAATATTATAAATTATATATAAAATAAAATAGATGATAACTCTCCGTCAAACTACATCCTAAAGTCCATTAATTTTTGTTTTCAAAAAGAAAAAAGTCCATTAATTTTTGTTCACAATAAAATGAAAAAAATTATCATAGTACGTTTGGTGACCAGCTGAATTAGACAGTCTAGAACAGCCTAGAGTCACATGACAAATACGACAGAAACATACGAGTGGTGTGATTGGTCAAATACAAAAAGTAGGTCCCACGTAGTGTGAAAACATCCTTAAAAAGAATGATTCCCTTCCTCGACGACGCATTCCGGACTTATCGCAATCCAACACATATCTTTTGGATCAGGGCACGAGGCTGCCACACGCCTTCCTTTTAACCATTTCCACGTGTCACTCCCTCTTCCGTGAACAGAAACCCCACTCTCATCAACCGCCTTCCTCTTCCCCGCTATATAATTCACCCATTTTTGCCCAATCTGCTCAACCCTCATCTCCACTCTCATTTCCTCTTTTTAACTATAAATCTTTGTGTTTTTTTTTTTTTTTTGTAATAGAAAGATAATAGAAAGATGTTTGTGAAGGGATTTTCTGGCGTTTCTGTGTACAAACCTTCCGGTGCCCTGCTTCCGGCGGGGTTGGGTTTGGGTTCTCCCGTCTCTCCGGTCTCGAATCTTGCTTTTCCGGCAGGCCGGAAAGTTGGATTTTCGATCTCGGCTGTTTCTGAGACTGCGGATGCTCCACTCACCGGGGTTGTGTTTCAGCCGTTTCAGGAGGTCAAGAATGATGCTTTCATGGTGCCCATAACCCCTCAGGTCTCGCTTGCTCGCCAGAAGTACTCCGATGAGTGCGAAGCCGCAATTAATGAGCAGATCAAGTCAGTTTTCTACCTGTCTTCTTGTGTTATTTCTTCAGTAATTTTATTCTCTTCACTCTCTCCATGTATAATTTCATTTCAGTATCAGAATCTCCATGCCCTGCCTGATCAATTATTTGGTTCCTTTTTATGCTCTTATGGCTTATTTGATTTGAATTTAAGAAGCACTGTGATTATATTTTGTCTGCCTTTTGTAACATTCAATTCAAGCAATGAAAAACAATTATATTGGTGATTAAAGACTGAGAGTTGAATTAATTAGTTGCCCCAAGCTAAGGAATTGAACTAAGTTGAATTGTGGTGTTTTGATTTTGCAGTGTTGAATACAGCGCCTCTTATGCGTACCACTCCATGTATGCATACTTTGATAGAGACAATGTTGCCCTCAAAGGGCTCGCCAAGTAACTATCAAATCTTTCAACTTTGCAGATATTCTTTCATTTTTCTGTGTATCCTTAGCTTGTATTGTATGTAGTGGTAATAAGCTGATGTTGTGGGATGCAGGTTTTTCAAGGAATCAAGTGAAGAAGAAAGGGAACATGCTGAAAAGCTAATGAAATATCAGGTTAGGTTATTGTCTAATCTACTGCTATATGCCGCCATACATGTCAGAATGAATTTTTGGTTCCTTAAAGATATCAACTAATTGTGGTTTTAATTTAATGCATAACACAATCAACAGAACATCCGAGGTGGAAAAGTGAAGCTGCACAGTATTCTTTCACCTCTTTCGGAATTTGAACACATTGAGAAGGGTGATGCATTGTATGGTAAGTTCATTTCTATGAATAGAAATGGTTGGTATTTGAGGAATGATGTTTTCTTGTTATATCTTATGAATATAAACTTACTTTTGTTTGAAATTGTTTATGGCTTTCTGGTGCAGCTATGGAACTAGCACTGTCATTGGAGAAGTTAGTGAATGAGAAACTCCTCAACCTCCATGCTGTGAGTGCGATATACTCTAATTTCATCTGGCCAATTACTGTCATGGAGAAATTCTGATTAAAGAAATTGTGTGGGGTTCTTAATTCATAACAGGTGGCTCAGCGAAACAATGATCCTCAGATGACAGATTTTGTTGAGAGCGAGTTTCTGGAGGAGCAGGTATACAAAGTTGCTGATCATAAAACTAGGAACAAAAATATAGTCTCTCTAACTTCACAAATGTTTAACTTAATTTGCTTCTCTTACTGTGTTGCCAGGTTGAAGCTATTAAGAAGATTTCAGAATATGTTACACAATTAAGAAGGGTTGGAAAAGGACATGGTAAACGTCATACTTTTCTGCTACTAATCTCATTAATGATTGACCCTATATTTATCAAACTATTTAATTTGTTTGTGAATTTGTAGGAGTTTGGCACTTTGATCAGATGCTCCTCCATGAAGATGGCAATGGGGTGGCATGAAGTCTGGGCTGTTTCTTTCCAGAGTTAGATTTCTGGGCATGAAGTGATTGGTTACTATGTCAGTATCAGATCAGAAGTAGATTAAGCTATGTACTTGTCAGTGTGTTTTTGTTTATCTTAGAAACTTGTGTTTTGTTTCATCAGTAAATAACATTCATCCTATCTGACAAGTGTGGGATGAATTGTTGTAGTGTAGTTAGACTAGTTGTCAACTTGCAATGGGCTTGCTCTGCAATTTTGCATATAACAATATCAGTTCGAAATTCCTTTATATTCAAATCATGCTTTCTCTTGCAAATTCCAGTAATCACATCTACTAGAATTTTAAGGTATTCACTTCTATCTCATTGTGAGATATTGAGATAAAGGTCTCTAATAAATACCCACCTTAATATTAATAATTTAATCTACTTTTGTCATCAACTTTAGTAATTTTGTCCAATTTAGTTTTTCATTAATAAATTTACTTATAATTTAATCTTTTAAGCTTATTAATAACAAATTTCTTCTATATTCAAATAATGCTTCTCTTACAAATCCCAATACAAGTACAAGATTTCATCATCTTACTCATGAAAATCTCCAGCAATCAGACAAAAGTTGGCAAAAAACCTCAGCTTCCAGACATATATTTTCAATTTCTCAAGCCATTAAGCTCTCTGTGAGGTACACTGGTGTGAAGACTTAATCATCTCCCACATAACTTGTATATCTGAGTACCCAGCAAAGGCCTCCATATCCCTGCAAAGGGCTGCCAAGCCATGCCTATTCTCTGCAGAAAGCAACAGCTAGCATCAGAAGAATGGTTTACTAGAGAAGAAACCAAAACCTGAAATTTCAGACGTACAGATGTATTATCTTACCTCGGGCTCGTGTTCTGAGATGAGACTTAACAGCAACAAATATTCTCTTCATTGGAAGAAGAAATGTGTTTCTGAAGCTGAAGCGGATGCGAATTTTCCTCCTCCCCATGACTATAACCTTCCTTTTGGCACACATCTTATTTATAGAGCTGTTTCAGAGTGGACAAGAAACTCAGACAAGAAAGTGATACAGTGAAAGAAAGGAAGGTACAGTACATAAGTATCAGCTGGAATGGCCAATGCCCTTGAAAGATTTTCTTGTCATTTAGTAACCATTGACGTTTGATTAAGGTAATCATTCATTAACACCGGAAATGTTTTGGTTTTTTGCTTGGAACATAGCGGGGGCAGATGTAAATTTGAAATAGAGAGAACTAACACAGAACAGGGAGGGGAGCTTATTAGTAAGAAATGGACAATTTTGAGAGTGGGGGAAGATTTTTGGATTTTGCATATTAACTCATTCTTCTAACCAAGATTCCTGAGTTTATTCTCTCAGGAAAATGGTGATGGGGCCCTGGTCAACCGGACGGTTGTCTTTTGTTTCAGTGCCTATCCTGCTTCTTTGAATCAATTGGCTCCTTTGAGGGACTAATTACCAAACCTGGGAGTAGGAAGCTGAAGCATGTGCTGTCTAACTAATTTCTTAAACTCATGTATCATTGGTTGTCTGCACATTTCACTCACTAACGGCATGTTAGGTTGCCAAGAGAGAGATGAATTGCAATTCCACCGGGGGAGGAATAATATCAAAATAAGGTAGAAATTTAAATTTCAGTATTTGGTTTACAGGGATAGAATCTAGGAATTTCAATTTAAGTGTTTGGTATCCCATTATATTATAGCAACAAATGAAATATCAATTTTAGGTGAGAAAAGAAAAGGGTAACTTTGTCTCAAGAGTATTTTTTTTCCCTTCCCAAAAATCACGGAATTGAAAATATAAGGAGAGGATTCTAATTCCGTGGAAATGAGGAAATTGCAATTTCGCAGAATTGTAATTCCCTTTAACTGAACTAAGGAATTTGCTTACTTTCAAAGTGGGAGTGGAATTCAAATTGACTCCAACCAAGCTGACTATAAGAGGGGAATGTGTTTTGGGGGAATAAGAAGCATATTGACTGAATTGATATACTTAATTACTTAATTTTAGTTTTCGAATATTACTTTAATTTCATATTTAGTTATAATTTTTTAAAGATGAGCACATTTAGTAGGACTGTATTGTTGTCTTCACACTGTATTCTAATGGTGCTTTACATTTAGGAAAGACAAATGTGGATAAAATAATGCTCTTTTATGTTGAGCCCCATACGAAATTCTCAATAAGATATTATAAACAATTTCCTTAGCTGTGTAACTTCCTAAGTTCCTATGTCTTAGATTCTTGTCTTTTTTTACATCCAAGTAGAAACTCCCATTAATGGAGTTCCTCTCCATTCTAAGATCATCTCATGCTGCTTCTGTTCTTCAATTCTGACTTTATATGCAGTCTCTCTTTCACTCACCAGTACTTTGGCTTGGATTAAATTCTCCATGCTTAGTTTCCTGCCTTGTAACCCTGTTTCTGACAGATTATCAGAAGTTCCCCTAATCTTGCTCTCTTGCCAGTCATGAAACCAGGAGGTAGAGCAGATGAAAGGTGAAAAGAAAAGACTTTCCAAGGCGATTCTTGCTTCTGCGAGATTGACTGGGAAATAGGATTCCATTGATTCAATCAGGGATTTATAGTGTATGAATTGGTTGTTAAAGGAAGAAGTGTAACCAGGAGAGGAATCGCCATTGCCCCGGGGTTCCCCGTCTGCAAAAACAGCAATTCCTGATGGGATTGCTGAAAAGGATAACAGTTCCTTGGCTATCTTCAAGAACTCCATGGCTTGACTTCTTGGTTGCTTCTTAGCCATGTGTGGCAGTCTGAACATACAGTTGAAGGCTAACCATTGTTTTCCAGTGCTTCGTTTCGTTTCAGTGACTAATTCCTCGATGGTCATCTCCTCGACCTGCAATTTTTGGCCGCATTGCCTTGCATGATCATAGAGTCTTCTTTGTGTAGTCTCGAATCTCCAGCCACTACTGGTGGACTGTTGTTCTGTTTTAATGGATATGAGTTTCAGAGATATTGGTTTCGGGCCCATGGCTTCGATGAGTGGAGGCCATTGGATTCCTTCTCCCATGTCAAAGTCTACTATGGTAACTGTTTCTGCAGAAGATGGTAAGGCCTCAAGGATGGCTGAGTTAGCAGCAAAGTGAGCAAATCTCCCATATGGGAGAATTTGGTAAAAGGCCATGAATGCTGCTTCGAAATTGTTGCCTGCTTCTTTTTGGAGATCTTCCGAGGGATGGAACAAGTTGAAAGCAACACGTTCGATTGGTTCTCCAAACGGATTCACTTTTCCAGTTATGCACTTCGCAATCACCTCTGCTAGCTCCTTGTGCCCGTCTTCTGTGGCTTCTGCATAAGCCTCGAGCAAGTGATGAAGGTTCATTAGGCCGTCTACTTCCATCCCGGTTCCTGGAACTGTGACTGCCGTGTTTCTTGATGGTAAAACCATCGAAGCCTCACTCGATACCACTGAGAGACTAGGACTCCACATATCTCCCTTTGGCTGCTCTTCACTCTCACTGTTATTTAACCATTGACAGAAATCCTCAAACTCTATGGACTCTAAATGATCCATAGCAGTATCGTTTTGCAAACTCGTGAGCTCAGTAAATGCGTCTGGGAATAAGGCTGCAAAACTCGAGTACAAGGGACTATCAGAAGAGTCGGTTGTGGTGACAGTGGAAGAGTGAGTATAGTTTTCTCTCCGATAGGTTTCGTCGTATAAATCACAGAAAATAGTCTGATGGGAAGTTGAGAACTGAACATTATGGGATGGCCAGAAGGGCTGAAAAAGCACTGATTGCATCATCCTGCTCTAGACTATAGTAGCAGGAAAAGCTCTCAACTTTGTTTAGTTCTACTTCCTTTGTTGTGTGCCTCTCTGCCTATCTGGTTCACTGTATTTGTATGCTAAGGAGAAACTGTGTAGTGAAATTGATGTTTTCTTTAGTATTATAAACCATTTTGGATTAATCAATGTGGACAAGAGTTTCTGAGTTCAGAGTTTTAGTTTTTTGAAGTTCCATGGAGAACCGTATTTGTTATGTCTTCTTGAATGTGATATGTAATATACTATATTGCATGTCACATCAATAAATGTTTAGAAAATTATCTAATCAATTTAATTTCTTCATTCCTATCAACAACCGGCTGATCTTAATGGTATTTTATTTTTGGTATTATTGTGATTTTCTTGGGGGGATGGGGATTGGGGAAGGGTATTTTATTCTGTTGCTGTCAATAATATGGCTTAAATGTCACAGCAATTTGACTGCAAACTCAATTTGCCTGGTAGTTTAGGAAACAGTGCAAATTCTCCAGATGACTAAATCACAGATGGGGTTACAGAAATTGAATTACGTTGGGCGGAGCCGTTGAAGGGTCAAATCCAGTAATCGATGGCAGAGGTCGGTGAAAAGTCAAGTTCAGCATCATGCCTCTTGAAAATGTAACGGTATATAAGGAAATAAAGTAGTACATTCGTTGTGAGCTATAGTTTTTAGTTTTTAATGTACGGTAAGCGTTTGATCTAACAAATCGTACCAAAGTCAGGTCACATGTTAGAGTAAAAACATGTTATGAGAAGAGGAATTATTGAACGAAGCATGAGTTAATGAAGCGCCCTCGCTACAAGTTATAACTTTTGATGTAGTCATAAGACCTGATCGTAACAAATTAGAAAGACTTCAAACTTTGGTCTCTTAATGACTCCATATAATTAATATAATTATCTTTCATTTTCTGTAAGGTAATAAAATATTGAATAGTTACAGTACGTAATAGAAAGTTAGAAACAATGGACTGTACTCCCATTGGTGCAACTTAAGTCAAGAGTCTTCGTCCCTTGTATGTTTCTTGCCTATGAAGAAATGTAATGGCAATTTACAACGTATCTTTTGCGATGCCGTTTGAGCACTGAATTGTCGCTATTGCTCCTCTCGGATTATTGGATCAACAGACGGACGCTCTTAATAATTGAAATAAGTACTGCTAGATTATTGTAATACTAATAATAAGGCTAGTATGTTTTTTAACATTATGAATAATATTATTGAATATGCATAGGTAGCATAGATGTGTATAGTCAATACTAATTGTAGGGTTAAGATTTAGTACGTGAAATGTTACAATAAAATATTTAATGAGTCGACTAATAAAATAGTTGTGCATGATTATTGTTAGTATTATTGTTTTAAGTTTGGTTGAAAATAATGCTAAACAATACGGGTAGCTTGAAAGAAAAATGAATCTTATTATCAAATTAGTAAGAATTTATCAACAAAACATGTGGAAGTTCTACAACAAAATATATAAAATATCAAGACCTGTCAATAAATTAATTATCTATAAAAAATAAAATGTAACATTGTAGTCTTTGCGACCTTGTTAACATTATAATTCCTATATTACCATTGAAGTTATCCATGTAAAGAGGCTCGGTGTAATTAGTTTGATTATCCAATATCATAAACATTTTCTTGTATTAATTACAGCTACTTTATTAGTTGATTTATCAAATATTTAATTGCATTTCCCATAATCTTGGAAAAAAAATATGCTCCACTTGTAAGGATATTAATGAATATAATATATACAAAATAATAAATGTAAAAATTCTTTGATTCAAAATGACATTCAAATTATTTGATGAATCATATCCACTTACATATATATTAACTCAAAATCATACTCACTATATATATCACTGCTTAAAGTCTTAAACCATATTTACATGCTGATCATCATCTGAAGAAGCTTGCTAATGGTTCCTTCAGAATATAATAATTTTTCTCAATAAATAATTAAAATGAAATTAAATACTACAGCAGGTTAAATTAAGGACCATATACATACTGCTATACAACATAGTCAAATTAATTTACAGCTGATTTAGGATTTTAGGCCATGGATTTCATACATGATCCTGAGGTTTTCTGGTGCCCCATTGCGGCGGCTTCAGTCTAGGAGAAGCGGCGGCCGCCACGACGGAGTTCCTGACGCCGCCGCCGCACGGCTTCGGCTTCATCCGCCACGGCAGGAAAATGTCGAGCCCACACGCCTTGCTACAGGAAGAGTATTCGTAGCGTTGCCCCGCGCTGAGGGCTCGAGCGAAGCACGAATCAGGCCGATGATGATGATGATGATGATCACTCGCCGCCTCGTTAACATCGCAGCCGTTAATCAAGGAATCCGCCGCCAGCGCCTTCGCATCTTTCAGAAACCTCAAGAAGATCAAATCCGGCTCGAAATTCCCTCCCGCCGCCAAACACGTTGTTCTGTCTCCACCAACGTTGTTGTTGTTGTCGTCGCCGACATTATTGTCGGACGAGGACGATGATTCGCCTAACGAGAACACATCCAACGCGTCCGAGTACTGTACCTCTCTGTTCCCGCCGTCCTCGACGTCGCCGTCGTAATTATCGCAATGCCGTCCCTCCTCGCAGCAATCGCAGTCGCTCCTCGACCCCCCATTTCTCGGGTACCATCTCCCCGGCGGCGGCTTGGGGAGCGGGAAATCCTCGCTGCCGGCCTGATCATCGGTTTCCTTGGGCTTCCCAGGAATCCGCTCCCAAGAAAACGGTATCCGATTACTGACATCCACCGCAAGCGGCACCGGATTTTCCCCGGCGCCGGCCGGAAGAATTAGCCCGCGCTTTCTGGGCGTGGCCGGCCGCCTGGTGGATAGCAGCGGCGCACTGAAATCCAATTTTCTGGATGGAGAATCCTCCGACTCCATGAATATAATACTAACCAACTGCATTGTTGGGCTCGAAGGGTACAAATCAAAATTGATTTTTTGAGCGATTGTGTAATTAAGGTGGGTAGTTCAGTGTTGCAGAAAGCATGCATGAATTATATAAAGCGTGGAACACAGCTGGAGGGGATGGGGATCTCGTGGGCATCAACTAAAAGGGCAAACTTTAAGAGCTCACAGGTTGCGCTTTTTGGGATGAGAAAAGTATTTGGTGCCGCATGCCCCCCACACACGCCATCACGTACTGGAACTAGAGGACAGTACGTACTACTACTTTTCCATGGATACTGGGAATTCATGTTAATTGGCTTAAAGATGGAACATTCTAGTGCTCAACAAATCAAGATTCTTGTGTAAAAACAACCAACTTATCTGCTTAATACGATGTGCATGTTTGTTTGGCCGTTGTTTGATACTTTGTAACACAAGATCAGATGTGAAAGAAAGCACATGGATCCTTTTATTTTTTTTGAGTAAAACTGGCTCTATTACAATATAGTATTTGTTCATAGCTACTTTCCCCTCATCCATGTGGGAGTGTTAACGGGACACCACCACAAGGTCTTTCGCAAAGCACATGGATCCTTAAGTTTTAACTTTAATTTTTTACTCCCTCAACTCCTTATTAGTGTGGATTCCAGAATATATGCAGTATATTTTTTACTCCCTCAACTCCTTATGAGTGTGGATTCCAGAATATACGCAGTATATTTCACCTATGACCTATGGGTGGCAATTTGTGGAACTCTTCTTTGTGTTTATATATTTTTATTATTTTTGATACATTAGGTTTTCACATTATGTCCGTAAATCATTAGTCGCTCCCCTTACATATACATTTTGCACATGAAAGAGATAAGGATTCAAACTCGTGACCTTGTGACTGCAAGGGTTGATCTTGCCATCTTAGCTGTTGGTGTTACCCCATCATTTCCTTATTTGGTTCAAAGGAATGTGAGATTCTCAAATTTTTTTTAGTTCATTTATGATAACTTTCATAAAAATTACATCTCCTCCACATTCTTATGTTACGTGAGATTTATTAAAATGTTGGTTATCACCTAAATATTCCTTGAATCAAACACTATTTAAGATTTTGTCACTTTACTATGCCTAGCATGCAGTTAGGCTCAAGGTGGGTGCAGTGTATGCTAGCCTTGAACCACTCTACACTAATAGGATAAGTTAGAGCAATTTCAATAGATCAAATCTAAAATGAGTTTTTATGGACCCAAGTCAGGAAAAAGAGAAAATAAAAAAACAAAAAAAAAAAGTTTGTTTGGGCAGTTGACGCGCCCAATTTTGTTTGTTTGTTTGTTTTGTGTAGGATCTAAAAAAAATAATTCAATTTGCAATAGCATTTCATACACTTTCTCTCATCCAACAAGGTAAAATTTTGACAAAAATTCAAAAAAGCCCATTGTTGGTGTTGCTTTTTTAGGTTGAAATTTGTTGGCTTGCAAATAAATGAGCTTGTGGGTCTTGCTGGCCATAGACTAATAATTAATTTTTCTTTAAACTTAAAAAAAAAAAAGAAATTAACAAATTAAGCTATGGGTTTAAAAAAACCAACAAATTAAGTTATGGACCATACTACACACTTGCAAATTATATCGTGGACCGAATTTAAAATGTGCATAATAAACTCTAGTCTAAAATGATTTCGTTTTGTTTAAATAAGCACGATCTTTTTTCTGTTCTTTTAATCAACATTCACCATTACAGGAAATACATAATCTATTAACTATATGTACATAAACTTATAGTTAATCCAAGTATGAATCATGTTTGATTCATGTGAACACTTGTTAATTAGACAGTATGTTTTTATGCTTGATTGCTCAAAGTGTTTTTAAACCCTCCACATATCGTTTGTAATATTTTATCTTCTAACTTTATCTAATATATTCATCGTTTCTAAAAGAAAAGTTCATTTCTTTTGGGTGTAGTGATGTACTAATGTATAGACATGATGTAGCATACCAATTTATATTTTCCTTATCCGGCCAATCTTCTCCCTTGCTAGATAAGGTGACACATTGAAATTTTTTTTTTTAATATGATGACATGCTTAGCAAACTTGCTACTGCAGCAAGTTTACTAACTTGAAAAAAAGGTTGTGGACATTTTGTACATTTATTTTTATTTTTTAAGAATATTTCTTTCATTTTTGTTTTCAATAATTTATTTATTTTATTTTGATGTGATTTGAACTTGTGACTTTTTTGAAAATAAAAGAGTATTGTAAGAATGTAAAAAATATATAGTAAAAAATAATAAATTTAGTGATGTGAATTTTTGGAAAGTGAGAGAGTATTGGATGCCCTAAATCCCTAATCATAGACCATAAACCCCAATGGATTTCTAGTTTTCTACTCGACGCCACCATACAGAATTACAGACTATTTTCTCACCTCTTACTCGCTCCCACTCCTCTCTTGCAGCGGCTGCGCCCCCACCTGTTTCTCCTCTGCTTCCGCCAGCTTGTTGCAGTCGCCCCCTGCCTTCCACCTCAGTGTGAGGCTTAGCTACGACCACCAATCCCAACTCTAACCCGTCAAATCGTGCGATTTCGAGCAATGGCTTGTTGTGATGGATAAGCCTGGGGAAGGTGAAGCTGATCCCACCATAACTACATCGAAACCCTGACTGAGGTTGTTGGAAGGTTCGTTCTTTAATTTCACTTTTGTACTCGTACTTTTCAGTTCGCCCGGCTCTTCTTTTCTCATAATATCAATCTTTTTATTACTCAATTATGATTTTGAAGTTCAACTTGCCAATCTTATATAGAAGAGAAGAGCTAAAATATATACCTTGATTGTATAATGATTTATTAGAATGTGAATACTTATTTGCTACACTATCGTATATTTCTTGGCTATACTTTTATCAACTATTTGTAGAACTGGGTGCAATGTTAAGATATATATATATGTAATTGAGCATATATTTACTTCGAATTGTAATAATAACAATTGTTATTATAGCTAGGAAGAGGTTAGGATGAAGGTCTATTCTCTCTCAACTAGACACTATTTGTGTTTGGTCCTCTTGTTTTAGAGGAATTTTCTCTTACAAGTTAGAAGATAGGGAAGTTGTTACTCAGCTTATTGATCTTAAAGTTTTAAAATAAGGACTACGAAGGTATGGAGTTCCATGGTTTAGAGTTTTTAGATGCCGGATTTGGGAATAATGTTAGTGTTATACGAACTCATTTTGCATTTGTGTGTTTGTGAAAGCCAACTAGACATAAATCGGGTAGCTTTTGTCTCTATTATAACTGAAATTGCTGAACTTGTGTTTTTGAAGTTTTCCCTCTTTGTGTGCCCTGCACTGAAATCATCTGCCAGCTATTGTGTTTCTTTCTAAAACATTTACATACCAGTTTTTGAAAATAGAACTGCATTGAAAATTCAAAAAGGAGTTTAATTGTGAATTTAGAGTGCCCTGCCATCAGGCCCAATTAAGTTGTTGAGTACTAGAGCTAGCTCCCAACATAGCTCCATTGTATATTTGTATTAACCTGAATTGTAAGAGTTAGAGTGGTTAATGACCAAACGTTAATGATAATCATATCGTCAGTGAATATTCATCATTGACATGCATGGTTGGCTATTATAGGAAATTTAGAATTTTAATGGGGCAGATAATTAAATGAAAAAGGACTAAGAAAAAGAGATGAAAGAAAAATCCCTAGCTCTCTCTGTTTTCTAGTAACAATGATTTAATTCCCTTCTTACCTCTAAGGAGCACTCAGCAGCTGGATTCTTTTGTCCAGGTGAATTTTTAATTTTGTTATCCTTTGAGGTTTTGGGATGCAAGGCACACATACTATGGAAAGGAAGGAAAATTGGGGACTCTTTGTATTGGGTCAATGAAATTCTGCAGACTTTCTGTTTCTCTGAAGTTTCATTGGAGGTTTTCCTGCAGAAACTGTTGTTCTTTAACCCAAATAATGAGTTTTTCCACTTCTGCAACTGAAACTCTTGAATCTGAGTCCACAGAGTTGGTATACTCTGAATTGCAACACAAAATGCAAGGATATGCTGCTTCAGGATGTATCAAGAAAGCGTTTGAGGTATTGTATGCAATGAGGTGTGTGTCTGGAAAGCCAACTGTTCATGATTATAATTCATTGCTTTATTTCCATATGAAGTCCAAAGTTGTGGTGATAGATGAGTTAGGAGAGATATATTTGGGGATGAAGAGGTTTGGGCCATCCCCTAATGCAATAACATTTAATACTATGTTGAATGGGATGGTTTCATTAGGGAGGTTGAGGGATGGGATTCTGATAGCCAAGGAGATGTTCGAAAGTGGTTTCTTACCATCATTTACTGCTTTGTCAAAATTGTTGAAGAAATCATTTATTTTGGGGAGCTTGGAGGATACATTAAGTTTATTTGTGTTGATGTTGAGGCTGGGATATGTTCCAACTGAACCAAGTTTGAGGAAGTTAATTCTTGCTCTTTGTAAAGTTGGAAGGGTTCCTGAAGCATATCAAGTTCTATCTGTTCTTATAAGCAAGGATTGTTTTCAAAGTGTACACTGCTTTAATCCTCTACTGTGGGCATTGTGCAAGTCCAATTATTGCTATAATGCATTAGCCTTTCTCTGTTTTTTGAAAAAGAAAGGTTTTGAATGTGATGTTTCCTCGTATACTGCTTTAGTTTATGGGTTTTGTAGGAAAAAGGCATGGAACGAAGTGTTTCATTGTTTAGATGAGATGGAATCTGATGGGTGTGAGCCTAATGTGATAACATATACTATAATTATTAAGTTTCTTTCTGATGATGGGAATCTGGATGAGTCATTAAACCTATTGAAGGAGATGGAAAATAAGGGATGTAGCCCAGATTTGGTTACATATAATGTCATTCTCCGGGCACTTTGTCATCAGGGTAGGTTTGATGAGCTTGGTGAGCTTGCCCAAGTTATTGATCAAAAGGGATTTACACCTGACCAGCATACTTATGCTGCTCTAGCAGTAGCCTTGTTGAAAAGTGGAAGACCAAGTATTGCTGAAAGTCTCATTCATCCAATTATTTCAAGTTGCTGCTTCGTGGATGTTGTGATTTATAATATATACTTCAATATTTTGTGTAGTGATAATAGAACAAAAGAAGCACTGTCTACATTGGAAAGCATGATGGAAATAGGATTTAAACCAACTACAGTCTCCTATAACACAATCTTGAAAGGAATATGCAAAGAGAAATGCGTTCATGAAGCTATGAAATTTTTTAACCAGATCATCTGGCCCACAAGTAAGCCCGATTTGATTTCCTTCAATACACTGTTGTCTGCTGCATGTAAACAAGGAGATTCATCAATAATACAAAGGATCCTATACAGAATGGAATATGAGGGTTTTGAACTTGACATTTTAAGTTCAACTTTGATTTTGTATTTTTGCATGGTTCGAAAGACTGCAGCATGTTAGAACTTTTGGACTACATAATTGCTAATTGTTCTCAAATTAATATAGTGACGTGCAATGCTCTCATAAGCAGCCTTTGCAAATTGCAAGAACAGATTAGTTGGAAAAGCATATACCTTATACAGATACTTCAGAAGTTCTGGGATTTCACCAGAGGCCACGACATATAATATCCTTATATGTGCTTCCATATGACCATAAAAGAATGTATTCTGGCAGATCAGTTGTTAAGGGATATGCACCAGCAAAGATTGGGGCCTGATATTTTCATGTGTGGTTTGATTTATAGATTTTGTAAAGAAGGAAAGTTGACTTCTGACCTCCAGTTAAGGTATCATATGCTTGAGAATGGCATCAACCAGAATGATTATGTTAATGGTACCAAACTGGAGGCAACACTCAGGATCTGAAAGATTTCTGAAATTAAATATATTGTTGAAAGTTGTGGCAGTGGAGGGATGAAAGCTTTGAGATTTTGAAGAATGTAACATTGAGTCAAATTATTGTAGCTCTTGTTGTTTTGTCATTATCAAGGCATAAGCACCCATGCCTCCATTGTTTGGTTGGATTGTGGGTTATGCATTTGGAGGTGTAGCTATCTTTCCTCCTCTTTATTGGTGCTATCAGTACAGATATCAGAGTTCTGAAGAAGATTCTTAGCAGCAATAGAATTCTTCCCCAAGTGGCCTTTCAACTGGACGTCCTTCGAGTTCCAATACTTCTTTGGATGGTGAAGGTCAAAGAACAACTGGTACATCCTCTAGATGGGGTCTGAGTGGTTGATTACCAAATGCAAGGTATAATTGTTATCCTACAGATAATGTTTTTCATCATCTGTTAGTCTGTTACATGCTTCTCCTACCCCTCTTTTTCCTTTTTTTCTCCCTGTCTGAACAAATTACCATAGCATATATTTCCTTATGTTTGCTCTACATGATGTTATATCATTTTTTTTTTACTGAAAACCTGTAGAAACAGAGCATGAGTTTATTCTTGTAGCCTCATTTCTTATTAAATAGTAAACACATGTGATGCATGGTTCAGAAGAACTTTATGTGGAGGTTGTCTGATCAATTGAATCTGTACTTGTTTTGTCAATAAATTTTGCTGTGTAAAATTGTGAATGTTATGCTTTACTGCTTTAGTACACTTACTATTCATGGCTATTGAATATGTTTGGTGAATCTCTTTCTTTGTTCTAGGTTATGAAGAGCAGTTGACCCAAAAGCAGCTGACCTGGAGAATGAGAATTTGAGGAGGGTAGGTAGCACACATCCTATCTCAAAAATGAGTCGAACTATATTCTCATTCCAGTGTATGTACCCAGCTTTCACGCTTCTTTCTATTCCCCAGATCTCAGTATTCACTATATTCATTGGTTTGGAATTTTTTACTGTAATGAACAGCAAAAGGGGTTGGCAGCAAAAGAGTATGATTGTTTGAAAAGCACAAGTAATAGCTTAAATGCACAGGTAACTGAGTCTAGCAGAAACAAGTAACAAGATGGTAGAAATTTGGATTTTCTCCCCATTCTTTTTCTCTAACACACTTTACTGCTGCATTTGCTAGATGGCTAGAGTAGTGAAGGAAGAGGTACAAGGTATATATTAAGTTTCTAACTCAACACAAGCTGAAATGTCTACTTCAACATCTACAGCTCCAAGCTTCTTTTAAGATCACTCTCTTATTTTGCCCTGTATCTGAAGACTTATTTTCTGCACAGGTTGCAAAATGGTTCTGGCAGCAGTGTTGGAGAACCTACACCATTTCTTGGACAGGACTATAGGAGCATTCCATGAGTGATTCGACTCACAAACTCCATTTTATGTATTGTCACTCTCTTGGTTCATTACTTTTCATGCCCCAACCCCATAGTTTCTTCAATCATCTGATCATAACGAAACCTCACTCCTACATCAATGCAGCTGTGTCATCTTAAAAAATTGCAGTCAGTGCAAAATGCCGTTGAGTATTCCTGCCTGTGAAAGATAAGACACAAGATTCTAATCCTACACAAGGATGATTGCAGTGAAGTGGGATTTGGATTTCTGCCAGGTCTTGACACAGATGGAATGCCTCAGCAATTAGAACCTCGGCATGGCTTCACCATTGGCCTCTACTAAACAGGTAACAAATAATGTAGCCAACATCAGTTTGTTAGGGGGTGAAGTTTGTGATATCAATAGTCGGTTTAAAGTTTGTTTCCATTATGCTGGCCCATAAAAGACGAAATTCCCGTGCGCATCATGGTGGTTCAGCAGTCTATTAGGTGGGAGGACCAGTGTCTTGCTCCTACAAGGAGCTCACTACATTAGGTGTGACTCCTACATTGTGGCTACCAAGACTTAATCTTGTGTTTTTGTCCATAATCTCTGATTCCATTATCCTATTCAATGTAGACAGTGCTTTTTACCATTATAAGTACACAAAACATTGAAGTATATATTATAAATTACATCTACAAAGCTAAATAATTTAATGAATAGCCTTCACCATTGACCTGTGTTGCTCCATATTCTTTTATTTATTTCTCGTTATTATGTTTCTATATTTGAATATCAAGATGAGGATAGTAAGCTTTGTTTTAACTTTTATTCAGTGATGAAAAGTTAAATTATTTGAACATGTTATCTAGTTTTTCTAAACCTTAAAAATAATTTTTTGGTCTAACCTTGGAGCAAATCGAAAGTTCAAATAAGGGCACGGCCCCTCATCTGTGAAGAATACCAAAGTACAAAGTCGTATAAATATGAATATTAATGGACAATTTTCAATGGGAATATGGGATTTTCAGGATAATTAATTGTTGGAATATGCATTACACAATTAAAAGACGAAAAAAAAAAAGAAAAGAAAAACAGGACAGGTGAGACGTAACATTCATAGGGCAACAAGAAAGTTCTTGAAAATGATGTTATACATACCATTGACTACGTGAATATATATTATTTTAATATATACTCTTTATCCATGTCACTATTTGCCAATAACATTGTGATTTAGGTAAAAAATAATTTAATTTAATTATAGATTCAAATTTTATAAATAAAATGATATATACTGAGAGAGATTTTTATATTAAATTAGACAATAGTCTGATTTTAAATTAATTTATGAAGAGTGGAAGACTAATCAATAAATAAATAAATAAATAATTAATTTAGTAGAAAACAAAAAAGGAAAATTGTGCATGGGCCTCCTCCTATCAATCTGCGGACCAACGTAATACGCCAACCTAATTTACGCAAAATCGGCTTCCAATAATTTATTTATAATTATACATATTTTGACGGAGTATGTACCATATAATGTATATTATTGCTATTGCGGAGTATTATATCATCTATCATATCTATTCTTTCAATATATTTGTGTATAAAAAGATTCCATTTGATTTCTTATGTTATAGTTGTCTCTATCATTGTGATCAAGTTGTCCTCTGATAATGAATGGATATATTTACACATATATGCTTATAAATTATAATTATTAGTTTTTATTTTTAAAAAAATGTTCACAAACATCTTTATATGTAACCTGAATGTTATTACTTATTAGCATGTTCTCAATTCACTATTAAAAAAAAAATCCATCAGTTTATATCTTTATGTTCATTTGAGTGAAGGGTGAAATTGAACTAACAACATTTTATCAACAATTGAAAAATAAGGAGAAAATAGAAAAGACACTGTGACATTTTTATAATTATTACAGTAATACATTTGCTAATAACTAATAGTACAAACACTAGCTTGAGCGCACTATTATAGATCATGCGTGTACTGAAAGTTATCCGAGAATGAATTATCAAGTGATTCTAAATGCACTGTAATAATTACAGAAATGCTACCACATTTTTTCTTAAATTTCTAGCGCTTGATCATCTGCTAGTTTGGTTTGTGTAAGTTACACATAATTACTTTTTCTCTATCGAACATATAATATATAAAACATAAGTAAATATCACTAAAAAAATAGCAAAATACCAACAAGTTTAATTACAGATTAAATATCTACAAATTAAATATCTATAAATTTCAATGTTCTAGAAACAAAAATCTACAGACTAATTATTAATTTAAAATTTTAATAAGATCGCACACAATATGAAAGCCAGCTAGACCCAGACCCTTGTCCCTTGCAAAAGGTTATATGGGCATTAACTAGAGGTCATTGGCAGGTCTACCTAATTAATAGTATTGCCTTTTGTTTAATTATATATATTGAATGTGTTTTTTTTAAATATATAGTACTAATACGTTACGATTAATTAATTAATGTAGCAATTAAGCTAATTTGGTTTAAGATGTGTTATAAATTAGTGGTAGAGTGTGCATGCCGAATAGGGCAGTGTGGGAAGAGACAGATTGTTGGAAGGGGTGACGCATGCAGCAGGCAGCAGGCAGCAGGCTACACTCAAATTTTAAAGAAGGAATGAAGACAAATGGCAGGAAGCGAGAAAAAAGAAACACTAAACACAATCGATCGAAGAAATATAAGGAAAGTTAAGAAATTAATTAAGAGGGGAATCATATCGAACAACGTTAATTATTTCATAGAGAAAAGACAAAGAAATTATATATGTACGTGTTGTGTGGTCTCCAACTGCAGAAAAATGTTTGGCAGAAACTTTTCTTTAACTGAATTGCCTGCACGTACAAGTTCGGATTCACCGATTGAATTTCAAGTGTAGTGTGGGACTTGATCCCATGATATATGCTATTATTAGTATCAAATTTTAAAAACTGATAAGTAAGTTACCTAAGCATCTAATAACTTGTATATATATACACGAGTGACTGTTATACACATGTGATAGGGTCATAGGATAATTCACTGGCTTTACGGAGCTCATAATTGCATTTTTGACCACATTTGTGTATTTTCTGACCTCGTTAAGGTATTTTTAACCATATTTGTGTACTTCCCAACCTTAGAATGAAGTACACTTCGAGATTTCGCGAGCACATTTTCCGACCTTGAGAGAGCATGCCTATTTTTCGGTCAATATTAGTAGGTAGACCTTCCGGTCTCGTTGTTAGTAGACCTCCCTGTCTCGTTGTTAGTAGACCTCCCGGTCTCCAAGAATTCGTTCACATGTCAAACCTCTAAGGACACTTTGCAAGTATATATAGCCTCACCACTGAATCCACCTAGGACACATGGAGGGCATGTCGGACACCCAACATGTGCCCCCTATTCCCCTCTATATATAGGACATTTATTGCACTTTGGGGGGAGGGGGGAAGGGGGTGACTTTTGGCTCCCAACTTACACCACTCCACTCGGAGCCTCTCGACCTCACGTGGACACATGGTCGGGCCTTAATTAACTTCCCGGTCACACGTGATAGTAAAAGGTGTCTTGTGGATGTTTCTCTCACGAGCCCTTGTCACGTCGTGATGAGGCTCGTGATAGCAGAGGATGACTTTCTGAAATTGTTCCTCATCACGAGCCGTGTGACAACCTTGCGTGACGATGTCATTTTGGCTTCCATCCTATTTTTGTTCATTTTTTTTTTAAAAATTGCCTTTAAATTTGTCCTTTTTAAGTTCAAAACACAATAATGCTCTCAATTAGCTTCTCCCATACACTTTATCCAATAATTGATAGTGCAATTAAAGCAATATTAAGCAAAAAAAAAGTCCAATTAATACATGCACAATAAAAGTAAATTAGGAGTTTGGATCAAAATGAATTTAGATCAATAAATACTCATCTATAGGTAATGTACCATTAAGCACTTATGCGTTCAGATCAAAATGAATTAGGAGTTTGTGATCTTTTAGTTTATTTAATTTCATCTTTTTATAAATGCTTAATGGACGCATACTTTTTATAATGTACACTTTTTCTTGACCCGAGTTAAAAATATGATACAATAAGATTCACTAGGATAAACATACCATACCTTTCATAGTAAATGATATATTTTTCAATTCACATATTATAAAACACTTTAACTAAGAGGATATGTATTAAAAATTTAAAAGTAGAAACAATAATTTATGGAATAGAATGATATGACTTGTGTCATGATAAGCTAGAAATAGCAAAGAACAAGTCACCATAGACAATGAATTAAGGAATTAAGAATTCTAAATGATGTCAAATATTTGACTATAAGCGAATGAAAGATGTGTTTTGGTATCATCCTCAATTTCTAACATACTCCATATTTATTTTACTTAGTTTTTTTCATCATTTCCCATTCTGCGTACTCTTATAATCAATTTATAATAATAGAACAAATCTAGATTGAATGCCTCCGTCAACCACCAATAAACATAGGAGCAGTTGTCGCCTCGTTGAAATGTTTTTTGTTTTTATTCCATTTTCTCTCTCCCCCCCTGTCTCTATACATACATATATGTGAGAGAGAACATACATAAATATAATGTTTTGTGTTAAGGACGTTTATATTTAAACTTTAAAATTTGACTGTATAACTTATAAAATTTTTGTACTTTGTAACCATTATATTAAACTATATTATTTGGCTAAAGAAAAAATTTGCATTGACTCGATCATCAACCTTATTACTAAGTCAACTATTAGTTAACATACAAACTATTTTAAAAAATATTATGTGTTAATGTTGGCATAACTTTGACATATAAACCAAAAGTCTAATTAGAACTTTAGATATTGTAATAATTATAAACAATTTTTTATGATAAAATTTACAGCTCACTTCCACTTCAAAAAGAAAAAACGTGTTAGTGTAAGACACCAACTAGCTAGCAAATACATAAGCATCAACAAAACTGGGTTGAAAGTGTGGATGTTGAGATTAAAAAAATTAGCAATGCTGAGTAGCGAGCCGAGCTCGCCGTTTAGGGGTAATTTGCCTTGGTCTAGGGATGTTTAGTGCTTAGACCGATTTTTGCAATAGTGCTAATAAAGAGTGGTAATTGTAAGGGTCTCTAACATGGTACGGTCCATTTTAAAAAAAATCATGTTAGACATCCCTACATAAGTCACTCCTTATTTTGGGTTTTTTCTAAGGTATAAGTCACTCTTTATTAATTACTCCTTGACATGTCATTATTTTATTGAATACGTATTCAATATTTTTATTCTTGGATTGAGTTTTATTTAGGTTGGATAATATTATTTAATTAAATATAATTGTTACATGATACAAAAATTTAGTAATTTTTAAGAAAAATGGTCCAATAAATCGAACAAATATATAGTGCAATTGAACTCCGTAACTAAAAAATTAAAGTTCTATTAAAACTTCTTAAATTGACAAAAAGTACAATTGATAAATTGACAAAAAGAACAATATAATTGACAAAAGGCTCTGTTGAGACCTCTTATATTATTACTATTACTATTGAGCATCCAAGTTATCAAAACATATTAATGTGTCATTCCAATCACCTTTAACTTGGAGGTTAGTTACCTGCAATAACATGTCAAATGGAATTAATTATACTTTTTTTTTTCTTTTCTAAAATCAGGTGTGTAATTGAAGTTTTTCTAATCCGAGTGCTGAATTACACTTTCATGAATAATTCAATGACTTATTTGGCCCTAATTTCAATTAAAATTAAAATTTTTAAAAATAAAAATGAAATATATAAACGATGGACGGAGACAATCAGTCTGTCTAGTGACCGGCATGGTTGCTGTAAAACAACCCTGGTTGTCTTGAGTGGATCTGGATTCAGAACTTTGAGACAAAGTGTGATCATGAGAGATGGCCATGATTGCCCTCGTCTTAGAGTGGTTGTTATTAAATAGCCTTGGTTGTTGCCTTTTGATTTCTTTCACCAATTTCATGAACGGAAAAGGGAAGATACACGTTACACCACGATTTTGAATCAGAAGAGAGATTGCAAGAAATGACATATCTATTTACTCTATTAATAACTGGGTCGGATCTGGTGTATATATCAAGGGATTTTCTTTTTCTATTGATTCGTATAGATTGGATAAAAAGAAATACTTGAATGAGGTATTCAACATAAGGAAGGGTTCAGGTGCAGTTATATCTTCCCGTGCGGTTGTGCGATACTCACCTTAAGCATTAAAACGGTGCACCTTAAATACACAAACCATGCACCTTAAGCTAAAACATAAACTAATACGCACTTAAAGTTTTTAAATGGTGCACTTTCAGTTGAAAATACACTGCGCACCTTAAGTACACAAACCACGCACCTTAGGTACACAAGCCATTGCACGCACCTAAGGTTTTAAAATGACGCACCTTAAGTTTCAACAACTCACGCACCTTAAGCATACATATCATGCACCTTAAAGGAAAAACAATGTACCTTAAGATAAGGTAAATCACGCACCTTAAGCTTTAACACTCACGCACCTTAAGAATGAAAATCACGCACCTTAAGAAGAAAATTACGCACCTAAAGTCACCTCACAGAAAACCCCACCGCACGGGAACTTATATATATATATATATATATATATATATATTATTATTATTATTATTATTAAATATTTGTGCTGAATACATATATAAATGAGTGTGTATGTATCTCCGGCTCTCAGCTGGATAATTTGATCTTACAAGCATAACATAGTTGGCACCCTATCATGCAAGAATGACATATATGCATGCGTAATTTAATATAAAACATGCATGCATGTATGGATGACAACTTAACGCCGTGATATGATACAAGGATATATGGTATGGTTGATGATTGAGTATTTATATTAATTATAGTAATTATGAATTTATTATTTAATTATATTTTGGGAGTAAAATTGGAAAGAACAAAAAACGACAGAAATGCTCATTCTCAAAGAATGCTAGATCCGCATTAATAGGCACTGCACACACATTTTCCAATGGAACCTTTATTGGTAAATTTAATTTATTTATTATTGTATATTTATCAAATTAAATAAAAATTACTGAGAACAAAAATTAACTAGTGTTGGGAGTTGACTTCACAGATTGCTGTGCTAGCTAATAAGTGAATCTTTTCAGACCAACATCTTTATTTTATTTATTATTTATTTATTTTTTACCAATAAGAAATTTGCTGTCTCTTGGAAGTACAGTACTGTACTACTTGTTTTAGTCTCCATTGCTCTGATGCCTGGATGGAATTGAGAGCTTCCTTTATGTCTTATGATTTGGAACTACTTGTTTTCAAGTTTGTTTTATTATGATTTTTTTTTTACTATTTAAACTATTATCAATTTGAACTTGGGTACTCAAATGAAGGACACACCAAACTTTTCATGTTTTTTTTTTTTTAAATATCAAAATATCAACCTCAATTTTTACAAAAAGGTTAAAAAAAATTTCTCTTGAAGAGAACTATACAATGTAATGTTTTGGTATTAAGATTGGATTCATGCGATTGCTATATACGGGGACGGAGCCACTTGAGAGCAGCAGGGGGGGCTTGGCCACATATATCCATTTTTTTTAATTTAAATTATAATGTAGTTTAATAAATGTCAATCGGTGATTTACATTTTTACGTTTCTAATCATTAAGTTGTGGAGTTAAAATTATTTCTGAGTGAAAGAAGAGAAATAAGAAATGAAATTTTATATTTAAATTAAATCAATTAAAAATTTTGATGAATAATTGTATATTTTGGCTACCGAAATACTTAAGCTGAGGTGGACCAATTGGTTATGTGTATAGTTCCTGGGATGGCTTTTCAACAGATTTTGTAACAGGAATCAAGTAACCCGTGAGGCAGAACAGTACAATATAAATGTCAATGACGAATTGAAGAAAACATACAAACCAAAAAGCTCTCAATCATAGCCACAAATACCATGCCAACAACACTCGTGTGGACAATGAAAAGTTATGATTCTAACCGAGTACAGATCAGATCACCAACCTATATATATTTGGCAGGCTACAATAAATATAGTAGTGGGTAAAGCGTCTAAAGAAAATGAAAATATTTTTTTTGCTACTAGCTATAATTTTTTATCGACTTAGTGTTAAGCGTGCTCGATTTTGACAGTGATAGTTCTCTATGCATTGCAAATGATTTAAGGAGAGGTAAAAGTAAACTGCGAGGGTGTTGACAACAATTGAAGTCGATCATAAATTTTAGGTACAAGAACATTCTCCATTCACTCAACAACTCCATTTGGGGCTCATATATATATATTTTTATTAACTCAGGCTCGATTAATTCGATCATAGATAAGTAATGTAAATAAAATAATTTTATTTTAAAATCAATTTTCCATCATATATTAAATATGGAGTATGAATTTGTAATTTTAGTATTAAAAAAAAAACATAGCAGCTGGTAAAAAAAACAACATTTGTTTTTTCTATACACTATAATATATATTATATATATATATAGTAGGTCTAAGTGAGTTCAAAAGAATAATTAAGCATTTTGGCTAGAGTACTAGTTAGGCAAGTGCGACATTGATTTTATTCCTACATATATACATATATAGTTTGAATAACACATACAAATTAATTAACTCCAAACATAAAATATAATATATGGCATGGGAATAAGTAGCAAAACATGGACCATATTTTGATATGTGTTGGAAAGAAGGGATTGAAATAGTAGGGTTAGGGTAGGGTCCCTATTCTTGGTTAGGAACAAAGCCCGTGATTCCCGACGCAAAGGAAGCTGCAAACTGTATATATATGTATTAGAGTTAATTCTCAAAATGGTCCTCCGACTATGACCTTTTCTTAATTTAGTGCCTTGACTTTTAATTGTACCCAAAGTAGTCCCCAAACTATTCAATTTTAAGCCAATTTGGTCTCCGTTAGCTTTAGCGTGAACATGACGTTAAATAGAAGGGCAAAAAAGACAATTTATATTGTTTGTGGTTGAGACCTTGACCCTAAATAAAATGGCGTCAAATCAGAAGCCCTCCCCTTTGCGTCTCTTTCCCCTCGTTCAGTATAAACCAACGCCCTCTGTCTCTCGTTTTCCTCTCTCGACGGCAGCTTCAAGAGACCGGCGACCAGGTGCTGCTACAGCGAATTTCTCGTTCTGGTGGCTTCAGGCAGCGACGGCGTCTCCCTCCTCTCGTTGACGGCGACTGGTGTGCAGTGGTCTTCCTCCCCTGTTTCTGATGAGCAGGGCAGCAGCTACGGTAAAGCTCTCCTCCGTCGACCTTGGTCCCGTCTTCCGACAAGCTTGGTGACAGCAGCAACCTTCTCCCCGGCAGTGAGACTCGGCGTTGACTTCCGGTGCGTCGAAGGCAGTAGACGAGAGCTCCTCCCCTGATCCGATCCGATCCAATCCAAGTCCGGTTTGAGAAGCTACTCCAATTGGTCAAATTGATGGCTCCGGTTTCCGCCCTTGCCAAGTACAAGCTCGTCTTCTTAGGAGAAGCAGATCACATAGGAGAAGTAGAAATTCTACGACCGCCTCAAAGCCTAAGTATGCTTTGTGTGCATTACTATTCCTTATCATTATCCATCATTTTCGAGACTTGAAATTCTGTTTTCTTGCTTGCCTTTGAACAATTTCTTTGATTACTTAAATGAATTGTTGTTATAATCTATACCCAAGATATTAATTTACAGTCTTGTGCTTAAAAGAAAACATTGCGCCCAGGGTTTCTTTTTTGTCTCGCAACAGTAAGCAGAGGAGGCTAGCGTCGAAAATGGTGAAATTTCTCAAGCCTAACAAGGCCGTTATTCTCCTTCAGGGCAGCTACGCGGGCGAGAAGGTGGTCATCGTGAAGTCGTTCGACGACGGCACTCGTGACCGCCCCTACAGCCACTGCCTGGTCACCGGACCGCCAAGTATCTGAGCAATTTTTATCCGCCCCTACGGCCATTGCCTGTTCCTCTTAGTAATTTTTACAACTGGATTTTGTTTACTTTAAGATGTTATCCTTATTATATATTTATATGTGACAATCAAATTTCTTATTTATCTCATTTATCTTGATAATTATTGCTTAAAAGAAATACATGAGGAGAGAAATAACCCAATTGCGCAACTTGTTGTATTGGGGACGGCAAGAGCTTTAAATTTGAGACTAACACTTGAAATAACCATTTTACCCCTCATTTTAACACCTATTTGACGCCAGATCTAACGGATGACCTTTTTGGCTTAAAATTGAATAATCTGGGGACCACTTTGGGTGCAATTAATAGTCCATGCACTAAATTAAGAAAAGGCCATAGTCGGAGGACCATTTTGGACATTTTCTCATATGTATTATGTGTTTCTCTACCTTTCTTTATCACTACAGCGATGCATCACTACTTACTAAATGTATCACCATGCACATTATGATGAATTCTATACATTTATTTATTTATAATTGTTGCTTGCCACCAACTTGCTGAAAATCCTAGTTATTAATTACATTCTCTTTCAATATATACCAACTCTTACTCTTATATCACTTACCTGCCTGTTAATTCTAAAGTATTGGTTATTCTCTGAATAAGCATTTACGATTATGTCAAAAATTATAACGAGTAGCATTTATTATTATTATGTCAAAAATTATACTTAGTAGTGGGAGTGCAACTTTAGAAAAAGTGAGGACTGATCTTAGTTGTCCATAAAGGTTCATCAACGGTTATTATTACACAAAAAATAGTTATAGCTTTTTTTTTTTTTTAAAGATAGTTATAGTTAGTAGTGAAAGCACAAATTTTTTTTAATACTTGCGTAGCAGTCAATGCCACATTTCAATGGTAGGTTGTTGGACTTGGCTCTTTGAACTGACGCCAAACAATTTGAATAATTTATTAAAATATCTATATTTTTTCCTTCACTATTCTAGAACTATTAAAACCAAATAGACGACTGGATTTGGTTCTTAATTACTTTTCTCATATATATTAAAACCAGCGAAAGATTGTAATATGCATTTATTTAGATCAATGAATCAAATGAGACAAAGTTACATTGAATACTGCATGCCTTTATTTATTTATTTTAATAATTTTTACAAATATCAATGTGAAAGGATAGGAAATTTTGTAGACGATGCATGTTTAAGCTTTGTGATGATTGGAATCTTTTGGTATTATAGAAAATGAACAAAAAATAAAAATAAAAAGTCCATATTCAACTGGCATGCAAGTGAAGGCTGGTCCCATGGTTTGCTTTCATAGAAGATAAGACCAAACAGTGACAAAAGTTAACTTTGAATTTACTCCGACTCCTTCAATAAAATATCCTAAGACGAAATTTCTTGGGGCTCCGCAACAGCGTTGAAATCGGTGGAAGGTATGTTTTTCAATGACGTTGAAGCATTCCACTGTCCACACAATATTCAACGTTGTTTTGTTGTTCGTATGTGACACTCGGAGATGTTGTCCTACATCAAGAATCTACGGTCATAAATATTCAGTTTATAAATGTTGATGTTTTAGTGAGGTTTAATTTTTACCTGATCAATTAGTATAGACGTTATCATTAAGTCGGGCATTAAATTTTGTGCACTCAATTGGATTGAAAAAAAGGGGTAAGCTAATTTATGAGTAATTATTTTGAACAAGATCTATTAATATATAATTGTAATTGTGTAGTATCTGTTCATAGCTATTTCAGTACTTTCTGAACCTAATGAAGCACTGAGGCTTGAACCCGCTCCCATCATTCATGTGGGAATGTTAACCGAGATACCGGATGCCACTAGACCACAAGATCTTTGGTGTGGGAGTGAGTTTAGATTCTTTTAAATGAGAAGATTCATACGACTATACTTTTATCCCTAACTAATTTGAGACTCTCTCCTAGTCCCCAAAATTTAACCGTGACGAAGTTGTTTGTCATCCTAATTTTTACCGTGAAACTAATGATTCATCTTATGTTGTGATCTCAAACTAAGCCTTGGCCTCACACTAACCATACCCAGTTGTTGTACCGTACGGATCATGGTCCACACATCGTCGAATTGAACTGTAAAGTTACTATAATGAAACTAGTGTATATGGAAAATAAAAATAAAAAATAGAGCACATTATTGTCAAATGAAACTGTATTATAATAAAAATGGTACTTTAGTATTGCTATAATGAAACTAGTATGCGTGGAAAATGAAACTAAAATCCAGAGTAATACAATAACATATATTGTCAAATGACCTAAATTGCAATTAAAATAATATTTCAACATTACTATAATTAAACTTGTGTATGTGAAAAAATGAAACAACAAATAGAATTCAAGCAATAATGTATATTATCAAATGAAAGTATAGTAGAATTAAAATAATACTTTAGTATTGCTATAATGAAACTAGTGTGGAGGGAAAATGAAACTAAAAATATAGCAATATCGTCAAATGAAATTGAAATAAATTAATGATACATGCTTCATAATCCACGCTACTACGAAAAATTTGATTATATTCTACGACACAAATAATTCCTCTACTCTAAGTACTCCACATAAGTAATTGCATAGTGCACATATATATATATATATATATATATATATATATATATATATATATATATGTTCAAGTAATACATATAAGTATATAACATGTGTTGCTTTTTATTGGGGTTGGTCTAAACAATATCAAGAATCGTCTAGTAAGACTTTTGTTGTGATCGAATATTTAATTCAGAAGTAATGCAATTAAAATATGCACTTGTACTGATATCAATCGTTAAATTAAAAATTTATCATTATGTCAAAAGATATAACTTGTAAGTTGTAACGAATGAGAAATTTTATTCCTTATACTTGCGTAATAATATGCGTCACGTTTCGATGGCAAGATGTTGAACTCACCTCTCTAAACCTCTGACAGTATAAGTATTATATTAAATTCAAGGAATGTTGTTTGCCAAAATCCTTTGGCTGATGACGTACACTTTCCAAGGATGTCCTTAAAAGATAAATCATATCGTCTAAAGTTTGGTTTTCTAAAGGTCTTAGAGCTAACAACTTGGCTAAGGATAGGGAATTCGATTTTGCGTACGTATACCACCCAGTCGAAGATATGACATTTGTTACCACCAGCAGTGTTGGAGCAATCTCTCAAAGTGAGGGGAGCTTCTTGTGCGCAGTGAACAAAAGTCTAATTTTTGTGTTCAGTTGAGTTACCATGATTTACATCTCTTAATGACTGTTATGTACAAGTCATATATTCAGTATTTGAAAACCTCAGGGGCTGTTTACTTCATTTATCTGTTTTTCCATTTTTAGTTTTCTATCCCTCCATTTCTCCAGTTTTCTAATTTTTATTCCCAATTTTTCAATTCTATAATAATAATAATAATAATAAGTTTTTCATTATTAGCCAGCCACTTAAAAAAATGATAAATCGTAGAAGATCTGGCATCACATGAGCGCAATGCTAACCTCTATTTTTCGCATTCTTTTTTTGGGCTGTCTACTCATCATAAATGAATGGTTGAACTCATGCATTCATTCACATACATACCAAGAAAAAACATACATTCACTACTAGTCATATGTACACACATAAATATATACATAAACAATTCTACACAGAATTGAAGAGAGAGAGAGAGAAGGGTCTTCTTCCTCCTTTGTCAATTCTAGGGTTTGATTCAATTCCCATTTGTTCTGAACAGAACTACTGTACCTTTCAATTCCCTGTCAAACACTTATAAATACAACACCTCTCATTCTAAGTCCAATTAAGTCCTTCTTAGCTTCTTCTTCAGGCAACGGATCAAGCTGACAAGCCAAAAAAGAATGGTAAGATTGAACTGAGAAATTAAAGGTGAAGGAGGAGAAGTTGAAGAAAGAAATGGAGGAAAGTGGGGAGACAGTGTGTTCTAAGACGACGAATGATTCGAACAAGTTCGAGGAGGAGGAGGAGGACGAGGAAGATGAAACCAACGAGTCCCCGAGGAAACAGGCTGTTAAGGATGGGGGAAGCTCGAGCAACAGCACGGTGGAGGAGAGCGGCGAGAAGAAGGCATCGTCGGTGAGGCCTTACGTGCGATCTAAGATGCCTAGACTCCGGTGGACCCCCGATCTCCATCTCCGGTTTGTTCATGCAGTGGAGAGGCTCGGAGGCCAAGAGAGTATGTTAAGCCTATATGTGACTAATATTATCTTTATCGGTTCTATTTACGTTCCTGTAGACTAGCTAGACTATGCTTAGCTAGCTTGATTGATTTCAATATATACTACTGTGTTTAATTAATTATGTGGATGAGATTTTGGTTTCTGCAAATTAAAGTTTTATTCAATTGCTTTAATTTGTTGCAGGAGCAACCCCAAAATTGGTGCTTCAATTGATGGACATTAAAGGACTTAACATAGCTCATGTCAAGAGTCATTTGCAGGTATATATACCATCATTAAAGATTTCTTGATTTCCATAATTTTTGTTGCTGTACGCTAAATTTATGTGGTGTTTGGTGTTTCTATTAGATGTATAGAAGCAAGAAGACCGAAGATCCAAGCCAAGGTATTAACTGCAACTGTTTTGTTTTTCATTTGAGGGGAATAAGGGTTGAATCTGAGATATTCTTATGCTCAGTGTATAGAATCATAGCTTGAAATAGGACAGATTTACACGTGGATACAAGAATTGAACACCTACAAATTAAAGTCTTAATTGGGCAAGCAATTGCCTTTCTTGATGAACTTTCTTTTTCTGTTGGGACTGTGGTATGGAGGGCCGAGTACAGCATCCTGCCATAGTGCTGAGATCCAACACTTTCATCTTCTATGCAAGAATTTAGGGTTTTCCATGACGGATCTTACAAATTGAAGTGCTTTAATTTGTTCTCACAGGGTTTGCAAATCATAGGCCTTTCATGGAAGGAGTAGATCGGAATATCTTCAACTTAAGCCAACTCCCCATGTTCAAAATCTTTAATAATCAAAGGCTTAATCCTCCTTTCAGGTATATATTTCTTCAATCCCCTACTTTTTTCTTTTATATTTTTATTATTTCATTTCAAAGCTGAGAATTAATTAGTTAATTAACCCTCAAATAATGATGTTTGGTTGTCTAGGTATGGCGACGACTCTTACAGAAATTGTCAAGAAAAATGGATGAATGGTACACCCATGGCACATGGAACAGCCGACAGGGGTATTTCTTATGAAGCTTTTTATGAGAGATTTAGGAGCAAAAACTATGATTTGCCCAGAGAAACTATTCCTCCATTCACTGAACGGTCCAACCGGGGATTACATGAACTCAAGGAGAAATTGGGATCATTTCTTGAAAACCAAACATGGCATCATCAATTCGCACCACAAAACCCTATTCAACACCAACCAATTCAAGTTCCAGAACCAAAAACAATGGCTCGCACAGGCAGCTCAGCTGGTTCTTGGGTAACAGATGGTAGACCAGAACCAAAAACAGATGGTTTCTGGGTGACAGATCGTGGGCAAGAACCGAACAGAAACGCCGCGGTGTCAGCGAAACTCAAAAAACAAGAAACCATGAAAAGGAAGGCCGACCTTGATCTGAATCTATCTCTAGGGATGAAGTCGGTGAAGGAGAAGAGCATGGAGGGTTTGGGAGAGGACGAGAGTGGGTTAACGTTGTCACTGTCATCATCGTCATCCTCAAAGCTTAGAAAGTTGAACCAAGATGACACTAATAACTTCACAAAATCTGGGAAAGGAGGGGCAAGTACTCTGGATCTGACTCTATGAATCAGACAGACATTCTAAGTGAGATCTTGAGGTACTTGTTTCTCTGGTAATACTATATAGTAACACTTGTTATTGTTCTTATCCTATGCACGCTTATCCATTTCATAAATCAACATTATTATCTTATCTTAATTATTAGCTGCCTTACTTTGAATGGAGATCAAGTTTTAATTAACTTAATTAGCTTTCATAAGCACCTGCAGAAGTTTAATTAGTGCATGGGAATCAAATGGATAAGAAAATTAAAGTAGATGACGAGATTTGTTCAGGAGAGACAGCGCAAAAAGTGGGAAATCATCTTTATGTGTGTGTTGTTGTTTTTAGTGTTTTGTTTTGTGTGAGAGTTACAACAAAGTATCCCTTTGGGGATCGGATCACTAGACCTTGATATTATGGTTTTGTGTGCTGTCTGATCCCTCACCTAAATTGGGCATGTGAAAACTTGCATAGAAGTTCGATACGATCATTAAAATATATATGTTGGAAAATTAAACTGTTTTTTCATTTAATTCAAAAATTAAACCATCTTTTATACACATACATATACATACATACATACCTGAAAATGGAGTATGAATCTTTTGGTCAAGATTTTTTGCCCTTTTGCCAGTAAACAGCCATGAAAAAGAAGGCCCTATATATATGAGGAGGAAGAAATTAAGAAGAGATCAGAAAACCCAAGAACCTAAACCTCTGATGAGGTTTCCTTTAAAATGGAGTATATGTTATCTTGAAGGAAAATGGCATAGATATATCCGTCAACTAATGTGTGATAACCTTGTAGGGGTCCCCCTCCATTTCTGATTTAAAAGAAAAAAATGTGATAACCTTGTAATAGAAATGGAAACGTAGGAATTGAAACCTTAGCTTGTTCACCAACCTACATTTCGGTTTTGATTAAGGAAGGTGAAATTCACCAACCTTAGATTGTTCCAAATCAGGTAATAAAACAGATGAGACTGCATGGTCTTAAAAGTTCAAACGTATAGTAGGAGTGACCTTTTACTCCCTTATTTTTTATTTTATTGAAAAAGTAACCTTTTACTTGAATGTCACTTTTACAACATTGCAAAATAGAAACTATATATAGCAATGTTATAGAAACTCAAGTGAGGTTGGTAAGAAATTTGAAATTATAACTCTTTAGACTCTTAGTTATGAGTTTCATTAAAAAGTTATATTATATATCATTTCTTATATGTAAGATGATTGTCCTTTTCTAATAAAAAATTATTCAGCTAATAATATTTACTTGTAGTTTGATCATATATTATAATACATTATATATTCACTATTTTCATCATAAAAATAACTTTTAAAAATAAATTTAGTTCCTCGGACTATTTTCATTAGGTGAAAGTTAATTCGTAGAGAACATAATAAACATGGTAGATGTGTTTTAATTTGGCACTGAAATATCAATAATCTTTCTCCCCTTATGTCAATTGTTACCCCAAATCTCAATCCAAACAAACCACTTCAAGGTAGTTGTACATAGCACCTCAGCCATGAGCCACCATACCTCCCTAAGTTAGAAGAAATTACACTTTTATATATGTTAATTCTTAAGTTATATCGACAAAGTAAAAAATTAGTTTTTTTTAATAAAAAAAAAATATTTTCTTTCTATCTTAAACTTCTGGTAGAAATGATGCTATTCATCCAACGAACGACGAGAACTATATTTTGTAAAATTATTATATACTCAAGATAGAAATGACATGATGATTTCTTCATATGCATGTGTCAAAACGTAACGGAAGTGAAACATAATGAGATGATTCGAGTCTCCCTTACTGACCTCTTCTTTGATTGTCGAGAAGGTTTAGAACAATGCATTCTTAGCTCTCGATCAATTATTATACTAGGTTAGACTTTATTAAGAAGCACTAATTACATGTTTTATTCATGAAATAAGTCATAAATAAAATAATATTCCTGAATATAAACCTTGTGGAAGAATTACTAGTGGGTCCCACATCTAGCTCAACAATCTGACCTAGAAGCTCATAAAGGCTACGTTGTTTATAAGGCAATATAAGGCAGAACTAGATAGCTAAGCCTAGGCCATATATGTCCAAGAATATCCAACGGCTAGGATGATGTCAGAGTTAGTTACGCAAATAGATTATCTATTGAGATGTATCATAACGAATCGTGGTAGGCACACGAGCACATATGACATGCATAATTCCCTTATTCCTAACCAATCCTACATTGTAACCCTAAAATATTTAGAATAAATATGATCCTTGTAATAAGACAAAGGGGGGGTTTTCAAAAAAAAAAAAAAAAAAAAAA
>NC_044930.1:4743000-4779936 GCF_003576645.1 Ipomoea triloba
AATAACTATCTCTTGTATAAATATCAAAAAAAAAAAAAAAAAAAAAAGACAAAGGGGGGACACAACTTTAATACATTCCACTATTAGTGTTGAGGGTTCCAAGCTATTCAAAGCCTCTTCTTCATCATTGTAACTGTTCCATTAATTTTCCATTAAAAGCAACAAAAAAAAAAAAAAAGCGTGAACCAAACCTATTACATGTTAGGGTCATAGCGTTTATATTTACACTAACATGCCTATTATTTAGTTTAGCCTTTTATTTATGAGAATAGTATTATTAGGGGTGAGTTATTCTTTTTAAAAAAAAGAAATTTTCATTTTGATGGGGATTGATACATATTAGGTATTCTTAAATTTTTAAGAATAATTATTTTATAGTTATACCAAACATGGGAAATATTTAATAAAATTTTTCTTGTTTTGGGCATAATCCATAAGTAAAGCAAGTGAAGCTGCTTTATATTAGGCCCATGGACCGTGAAAATTGACAGTCCCCCCGAGCAAATTTGGGCCATTAAAGTTTAGCTTAGTACTAACTACATGGTGAATTGCTCATAATAGCCCATGTCTAGGGATAATACCAATGTGCGCAAATTATGCTTGGACCCAAGTCCACCTGGGTTCAAAACGACGCCGTTTCACTATATATATTAAAAAAATTATTAAACATATAACCCTGAAATGTGTGAATGTGGAGGTTTCAAATTGTGAATATGGAGTATAAAATTTGTGAATGTAGAGTTATGAATGTGTGAATATGTAGTAGAGTTAACAGAGTTCTAGCAGCCCTGAAATGTGTGAATGTGGAGGTTTCAAATTGTGAATATGGAGTATAGAATTTGTGAATGTAGAGTTATGAATGTGTGAATCTATAGTAAAGTTAACAGAGTTCTAGCAACCTGTAACCCTGTAATGTGTGAATGTGGAGTTCCCAAGTTGTGAATATGGAGTATAGGACCTGTGAATATAGAGCTTTGAATGTGAATGCATAATAGTAATATAGGAACTAAACATATAGCTCTATAATGTGTGAATGTGGAGTTTTCAAATTATGAATGTGGAGTATAGAGTCTGTGAATGTAGAGTTTGTGTTCTGCTGCGATGAGGAGCCGCCGTTAATTTTTATTATTTTTTTTAAATTTGTGAAACGACGTCGTATTGGACCCAGGTCCACCTTGCAAGGTGGACCTGGGTCCACGGCATAACTACTAACCAATGTGTCAGTAGATCAGGAATCGAGATGACTACATTCAATATCTGATATATCTTTATACTTTCGATCTTCTCGTGATAAAAGGTGGAATTGCCCACCTCAGACGCCTCTACATGCACTCCGGCGGGAGAGTTTGTGTTTATACTTTCTCCTTGTGACAAAAGATAGAATTGCCCACCCTAAGCGCCTCCACACCTTGACCGAAAAGTTTGTGGACGGATTAATTATTGTGACTTAATTGACCAACAAAGGTTAGACTTTTGCTCACTACGCCTGTGCACAAATAGTTTCCTTCATTTTGAGAAGTTACTCTCATACTACCGCGGGTGAAACTTGATGAAGGGTGTAGTATTCGCGGTGGATGAAAAGAAATAGATGTTAAAACGGGAAGAAGTTCCCGAGTATCGTTCTCAAAGGATGGCAAGGAGGGAATTCAAGCGGTAAGGGGATTAAGCACAAGAGTGTTTAGTGTTTGAAAGCTAATCCAAACATAGTAAGAAAGGTGCATGAAACATAATGAAAACAAGGAACAACAAAGGAAACAATCAATTGGAAAGGAGGATTTGGATCTTGCAACTCATATAGGTATCCTTGATTTCCTAAGATATTAGGCTAGTAACACTTAGATAATGAAAATGAGATAAGGTCACCAACACCACCGCCACTCTCGTGGTCAATGGACTCACTCCTTAGACCGTAATGTCATCCTTGTGATCACTAGGCTAGGAAAGACATTTTGTCAAACACGTTATGTGTCTCTTATCTTCCACTTCTCCCTTTTCTCAAAGGTGAGAGGGAAATGTGCTAGGCTAGGCTAAGGAGTAACTCTACTCTCGTAGATGAGACTCCTTCTCCAAACACCTCTCATATAGGTTGATCACCCCTACACAAGAGTCAAAGTGGATCACCACTCACACAATCAAACTCATAATCAAGCAATTGCAAAACCTAATTGATCAATTCAAAGCTCAAGAATATCCATACAACATTGCTCAATCCAAATCCACAAAGATCTATCTAATCATACTTGGAATTGAAAAAGCAAAAGGTAAAAGTAATGACAAGAAATTAAAAGGAAGACTTAGCTAGGAATTGAACTTTGAATTTGAACTTGAACTTGAAATTGAACTTTAGTCTTGAACTTGAAATTGAATGTAGATCTCAATCTTGCAACAATGGAATTCTTATCTAATTCTAATCTAAACCTAAGAATTGCAATGTGGAGTGAATTGGGAGAGATCTCTCTAGGCTAATCCTAGAGAGAGAAATATTCTAAAGTGGTCTAAAACTGAAGTGTGATGGATCCGGACTCCCAAAACCAAAGGAAAAACTCTGTTTTTAACCCAAAAATCGCGCCCAAAATGGACTGGCCGAACCGCTGGACGCGGTCCGGACGCGCGTCCCCAACGCGTCCGGGCCCTGTTTCTTCGCCCGTTTCGATCTTCGTTCTTCGTTTGTTCTTTTCGATTTCGTTCTTCCATGTTCCTCGGGTTTCCTCTCCAAACTAACGCCATTTTCCTTCTTTATGCCCCTCTTTTACCTACAAAACAATTAGCCAAGTGTGGAATGGGGTCCAATGACAAAATCAAGTATTCTAATGCAATTTACGACTAAAACATTCATAAAAGCTTTAACTTGTATACTAAACGATCCACGTACAACCGTATAAAAGTGGTATCTTTTGCACTTATCACTTGATCCTTGGTCTTTTGTGACAAATTTTACCCCTACGACCAATTGAAATCAAGCATGATAGGGAGACTAAAAAATTAAAATTTAATAGTTTTGTAGATAAGAAGGTTTTTCCATGAATTACAATTCCTTCATTTTGAGAAATTGAAAATCCAAGGTCCCTCCTAATAAGAGTTGTAATTTCATGGAGGGTGGGAAGAAATTAAAGTTAGACATGTTAGGACATCCTTCTTACTCCTCAATTATAATTCATTTTAATCCATTTTTTATAATTGAATATAATGACATTATAGTTTATAATAATTTGTTATAGTAATAGTTATACAATAATAATATTATTAATTTAAAATTTAAGAAAAATGACACTTTTTGTTCCTAATTATAGGAATTGTATGATTCCCTACTTGTTAGTCATGTCACTTCTCCTCCCTAAGCTATAGCTGACGTTGAAAATTTTGCCCTTAAATGTTTTGTTAGAAAGATGATGAAATTTGTAACGTCGGTTATAGTTTAGAGACAAAAAAAATGAGAACGATGACCAATCAATAAGTGAAGAAGAATCTTAACAATTATTACACATGGGCTTTTTGGTATATATACTAGTTATTCTATTTCAAATCTCACGTGAACCAAACACAATAATAGAAATTCTTAATAATTATATTCTCACCAACCAAATAATATAATTTGAAATTTTTACATTATTTCTTTTTAATGGAAGTGTAATTTTTTATTTCCACATAAATACATAATTCCCTTATTGAAACCAAAGGAGTTAAAATACCACAACGTACAATTGTGAGACCAAAAAATTATATCATCTCGATTACTATCATGATTATATTAAAAAAAATTGTTTAAATGCATGTTTGGTTTAATTATTGGAAAATATATATTTTCTTGGAAATTTTTTTCCTCGAATTTGAAAAAAAAAACATATTTTACATTATATTGTTTGGTTAATAGAAAAAATTATTCCAATAAAAAATAAATTTCTCAAATTTAAGGAAAATGAACTCTTTGCTCACCTTTGATATTTTATTTCCCACACCTTTTGAAAGAAAAGGTACAACATGAATTTCTATATTACTTTCACATACCTTTATTATTTATTAAAATTTTAATCTTTATACTAATTATTTCTAACAACTTATTTCCCACCAACTAAATACGGAAAATAATAATCAAAATAATTTCTTTTTAATAATGGAATTTAAATTCAATTTCTTTTCCATGAACTAAATGGCTAGTTCAATCACCCAACATTATCTTTCTAATCATTTATTATGACATGCACCAATGGCGTTGCTTATGCCAATATACAAATGTGATAAACTGATAATTGCATGCCTAGATCAAAGGCAAAAATAGACGGCAATAATGAAGAAATAATTAATTCGTAGTTAATGATGACTTAGGTTAATCATCCTATTAAAACTAATAAATATAAATCAACCGTGAGATGTACTACTGTAGGTACGTGCCATTATTAAGTAAAAAAAAAATTGTGGATATGTTACATTTTGAGGCTTTAATAATATAATTAATACGCTATCTAGTACAGTGTAGCCTCCATGGCAACCATTCATGTACCATCCTACGAGGGGTAAATAGCCGGTTTGAGAACCGCAATTCCGGACGGAATAGGTTAACATTTAATGCCAATTATCGGGTGTTTGGTTAGAGGGAATTACAATTTCTTTCCCACTAAATTTCCACCTAATTCCGAAGGCAACTAAATTCCTTTGTTTGGTTGGAGGGAATTGCAATTCCACGGAATTGCAATTCCCTCATTTTCATGGAATTAGAATCCCATGGCCCCTCGGGATTTTAATTTCATGGATTTTAGGAAGAAAAAATATAACACTGAGACAAAATTACCCCTCCCTTATTTTAACCTAAAATTAATGTCTAACCTTCCCTTCAAAATTATAGAGTGTATTATTATTCGACTTTCCTTTGTGTATATTCCTTTAAATATTTATATGCAACAACTATTCAAATTTTGCATTCTTTATATGCATTGTTTATATACAGCAACTTTCGCGTATATTCCTTTGAATTCTTTATATGCATAACTCTTCAAAATTTTTGACTACGCAAATCAAATGCTTGTGTTTTTTTTAGTTCAAGAGATACGGTAGATGAGTGCTTTTGAATTTAATATGTTATATTTTTTGGGGTTTGAATATGCAAATGGGTCCAATAGATACTTGTCATTTAAGAATAATAATAATAATAATAATAATAATAATAATAACAACAACAACAACAATAATGGACATTTTGGACTTTAGACAACTTATTCCCTCCCAATTCCAATGTATACCAAACATTGGAATTGAAATTCCCAATAATTTTATTCCTGCATACCAAATACTAGAATTTAAACTCCCACTTGATTCCCGCATTATTCTTTTCCCATGGAATTACAATTCTTTTCCCACCTAATTTCCTCATTGCAACCAAACGCCCGGTTAGAGTTCACTAATTCTATTCTAAATTGGGACAGTTCAAAGCTTCAATGAGTTAAAAGTACAAAAATGTGAAAAAGGACTTCCCATACCAAATATGTATAATGGGGGGGGGGGGGGGGGGGGGAAAAAAAAAAAAAAAAAAAAAAAAAAAAAAAAAAAAAAAAAAAAAAAAAAAAAAAAGATGAAGGGTACTCACATTCATCAGATCCCCCACAAAGTGCGAACTCAAGGCGTCCATAGGACTACTGTCCATCCAAAACCGAGTCTGGGCAGGCACCATTTCTCGCACCCCGCGACGTATGAAGTCGATATGATCCGGGTGATAAGGGCGAAGTGGCCTGGGACGAGAGGTTCCGCTGTGGCCCCTCGCGAACAGGGGATCATGGGGATCGTATTCAATTGAGGGAGACCCGGGAGACCCAGAGGGGCGATCGACTCTAGCAAGGCTGTTGATGGCGATGACCGGCGGAGCCCCACGGGAGGGAGAGAAAATGGCACCAGATTCCGCGCCATCCAGTGTGGGGTCAGCCATCACACCGACTGAGGACTCCTCATCGTCCGATTGNGGGGGGGGGGGGGGGGGGGGGGGGGGGGGGGGGGGGGGGGGGGGGGGGGGGGGGGGGGGGGGGGGGGGGGGGGGGGGGGGGGGGGGGGGGGGGGGGGGGGGGGGGGGGGGGGGGGGGGGGGGGGGGGGGGGGGGGGGGGGGGGGGGGGCTTAATAAAAAATAAAAAAAATAAAACTAAAATGGCACAAATTTGAGATTGCTAGTAAGCTAGACAAAAATGAACTTTTTTGAAAGTTCAATGAAAATGGGAAAATAATTTCTTAAATGCGTTTGATAAATCTGTTCGATCCGTTAAAAATGTATCTTCTAATTTGACACTTTTTAAAAATTTTTTTCTAAAAATATAATTTCACTCCAAACGTGTAAATATAATAAGCAAAATGAGTTTGATCTTGTTTTGAATAACGAGTTAAATCCATTTAAGAAATGTGTTTGACCCTTTTTAACCTTGTATATTTAAGAAGAAAAATAAAATTGAACTATCTTCGGTTAGGTTTGCACAAAGCAAACCGAAACCGTTCAATTATGAATAATAAGGGTGCGTTTGGTTCGCACATGGGAATCGGAATCGGAATGGGTATCAAATACTTGGTAAGGGTAATGGGTTTTGGTGAAAGTATTTAGCATGTTTGGTAGTTGGGTGGAATGGGAATGATTATTAATAGTTGGAGAAGAAATGATGAAGGAAGATGAAACCCTTATTTAATAAGGGTATGGGTTTTGCCATTAATGGGGTATTCCAAACCCATAGTAGCATTTACAAAACCTATCAACCAAACACTAACAATCACTTTGATACCCATACCTTATGCCTAAACCCCCAACCAAACACACCCTAAATTGAAATCAAACCGAATTAGGTTGATTTGGGTAACACGAACTGAAGTGTCTATGCCTATTTAAAATGTTGATATCAATTTTTATTTTTTACACAAGGCATCATTCTCACTCTAGTCGTGATTGGGTGCATTTGCCAAATACAAGCTTTCCCGTTTCCCTTACGCAACACGCACCAATGCACCATTTTCTTTTTCCAGCATCTCCAACTGTCTCTTTAAATACACTACGTACTATTTAAGCCCACGCTAGCTTACATATTTAGAAGACCAAAAACTTTGGCCATGGCTTGCGTTGCTCCTTCAAAGTGCATGAGCTGCGACGACGAGGCTGATAATCGTCACGAAAACCAAACATTGGCGATCCAGAATCTCGTGAAGAGGCTGCAAATCGTCGCAAAAAGTCATAAGGAAAATAATGGAGAGACGACGACGAATGACGAGTGTGGTGATACGCGTGAGAAGAGTTCATCTAGTGTTGCGTTTTGTGGTGTGAATATTTGCAGAGAGAGAAGAGCAGCTGTTCTTGTATGCCTCTTTGAAGGGCGCGATGGAGAACTACGCGTAATTCTCACCAAGAGATCCATGAATTTGTCTACTCATCCAGGTGATCATCCACTACTCCATCTTCATCTAAATACAAATTAATGAAATTTTGTGAGTCACTGTAATTTATCCATTCATAAATCCTGGGGAGCCAGATCGGGGTGTTGGGCTCTTGGAGCAAGGAATTGAATTTGTGGACAAATTAATGAAATTGAATTGATTTTGTGCATGCTAGGCTGCTAGCTAGCTTTTACAACTTTTTGATAAAGATTTTCTTTCAAAAAAATTGATTTTAATTTATTTTTGAGAGTGTTAATTACCATGCATGATTAAGGAGAAGTAGCATTGCCCGGTGGGAGAACGGATGAAGAAGATGCAGACGATTCCGCCACAGCTCTGAGAGAAGCAAAGGAAGAGATAGGATTACATCCCAGTCTTGTACAAGTCGTCGCAAATCTAAAACCTTTCATTTCACTGGTACAACCCTTTTTTTTTTTTAATGTCATTTCTTGTTAATCTACTGACATTGTTGAAACATAAGTGATTTTTACTATATTTTTGGAATACTACCCAAAATATGAATGAATTTTTCTGATCCATGTTGGTACATGGTGGTGGTCTAAAATTCAAATTCAAACCATCTGTCATAGGTTGTCAAGAAAATTTATTGTTTTAATTAGTAGAAACCATAATTTTTGTCCATTTTGTTCTGCTTTCTAGAAGAAACATTTATTATTCTTGCTATGGTTGTTAGATACAGTTTTTTTTTAATCACTCGAGTGGCCAACAATCATGGCAGTCACTTGTTGAGTTGTTGTCACCTGGTTAACTATATATCCAAAAGCTCTGATAATATAATCTTTCTAGGTAGTTAATATTATAAATTGATATGATGTTTCTCTGATTCAAAAACCCACATTTGAGTCATTTCCCATCCAATTTCTTATGATTTGCATTCTCCCAAATGCTCTGTTAGATCAGGGTGTAAGGACTTTTAATGTTAGGGATTCAACCTTTTGAAAGAAGATAAGAATTTTCTGTAGAGTAATAAGTAGCCCATCTTTAATTTAATAACCGTAATAATGGCAACAAAACATTATGGACTTGCACTACGTACGTTAATTAGTGTATATGAAGATGGAGTTGTTCCGTACGTATGTACTTGTGCAGCATCTACTTACAGTTGTACCAGTAGTGGGGCTATTGGCTAAAGTGGAGGAATTCAAGCCACTACTCAATGCCGACGAAGTTGATGCTATCTTTGATGTCCCTTTGGAGATGTTTCTTCAGGTCGTTGCTGCTTATTAAATAACTCCCAGGCTATTTTTATTTTTATTTTAATGCATGTCCAATTGGTATATATATATTGAAAAAATTGCATGCAGGAGGGTGATATTCATACAAGAGTGGAGAAGGAATGGGAAGGATGGAAATATGTTTGTCACAGATTTGAGCATCAAACTTCAAAGAAAGAGAGATATGTGATCGGAGGTTTGACGGCTAGCATTTTGATGCATGCAGCCTCCCTCATCTACCGCCGCACGCCGCCGCCGTTCATTGAACATCTCCCAAACTTTACCCAACTCCAACTCCAACTCATGTTGAAACAACCCTACCATTAACTCTTTTAACTAATGTCTCAAATTATCCATCCATTGATTCTACAACTAGGAAACAATATAATTAACAGTGCAGTGTTTTATAAAATTGTACATTGTGCTTTGTTAGTGAAAGCACAGAGCATACCCACAGCATTATTATAAAATTGTGCATTGTACTTTGTTACGGAGTATTACGTATTTAAAGATTTGTGTTTGGAATACTAAACAATTTCCACTAAACTTTGTATTTTGTCGTTTGGGTACGAAATTTGATTCAAGAAACATTAAGTACATTTTATGTAACATTATATTATATATTGCCTTCTAATTTCTTTTTATATATTTTCCTTGGATGAGAAGCGAAACACACAACCACGTAAATTTTGTGCGCCATGCTCGATTAAGGTGTTAACAAGAATTAAATTCTGACTTTTAGATATTAAAGTCATACTCTACCCACTCTAATATGTTCACAATTTTAAATCTTAATATACAAAATTATATTACTCAATATTCACAATTTTGTTATATAAATTCAAAATTGTGTTATACTATTGAATATAGAATTATGAAATTATAAATATAAAGTTTTGAAAAATTGTGAACATAGAGTTCTAAAATTGTAAATATAAACTTACAAGGTGGACCCAAGTTCATGGCATAACAATGGACTTTATAACGAATGGACAAATAACCTATTTAACGCATAAACATTCCCCAAATGAACAGGCCCATTAAGTGCCACGGATAAGAGCCCAAGCCCAGTTCATGATATTCATCTTCTAGCTACACGATTTTTTTTTTAAATTAGATAAATCATTGTATTTTTTTTAAAATTAGAAATGAGTGGTTAAGCCCAAGAAAATTCACTAATCACTAACCACAATAGTTATACCATGACCCAGGTATACATTGCATGGTGGACCCATAATAATTTATATCTTAAATTTTCACAATTCAGCATTTATTTAGTATGTAAATTGTGAACATTCAGTATTTAAATTGCACTCTCATTCGACTCCAATCATTACCTATCCGACCCTCTGTAAGGCATCCTAACCTAATCCGGCCAGACCCCTTTCAAGAGAAGTTACGACCTTGTCCTACACTTAGGATGTACAAGTATCGTGACACCTTATTCCATCACTCTTGATTAACTCAATTCGGATATATGTTATAACCAACGTAACCGTAGTATCCAATATCTAAACGAGACATGCTAACCATGGACTCAAGCTCCCTATAATTGTTACTTGAGTTAGGGCGTTCACAGAATAAAAATATTAGCCCTTTTATTAGAGATCGATATTACACAGCAAAAAGACAAATCTCTTAAAATCTTTAATTTGTACAACGTTGGTGTAATCACATGGCTATGGGCCTATGGCAGTCGCAGCAGCACTTCCATTCATTTTGTCCCTGTCTGTCCCATCCACTTTGTCACCTTCAACATCTATATGAGTTATGAGTCTTGGAATTGAAGACAATTCAAGATTTCTTCGAACAAACCCAAAAGTCCTTTGTCCTGTGAGCCATTGACTACAACGTCACCTTCTGCACATGCCTTTTGTCACCCATTATTCATTTCTCTCTTCTTCAATTCTAGAACGCACTTTAATTTTGTACAAATAAAGTTCACGGATACTAATTGGGCAGGGAGCAGGGTGCTGCCACTGCACATTACCGTCCAATCGCAATGCATTAATATTACCTCGTTTGGCGAATTAACCAAATTCAGTCCATTCACTATATATATTGTCCTTTTGGAACCATAGAATTAACTTCTAGTTTCCAACTTTGGTGCTTAGCTTGCTTCTCATTCAATTCAACCACAACATACACTCCATCAATCCATTAGGAATTTAAATTATATATTTTAAAAAAAAAACCCTCAGAGTACACATCTTTTACTTTGGTTCATGAAATAGATGGGGAACAAAATACTCCCTCCATGCCATTTTGTGTGTCTTTAGAAATTACATTAAAAGTATTTTTAAATATAAAAAAATCAAATTTAAAAATTATAAAAAATAATAATAGAAATAACCAAAGAAGAAAATATTTGGCTTGACCAATGAATAGTAAGTATGATAGATTAAATGAGACAGAGGGAATAACATTTTTTACAATAGGTTTATTCGGTTTTTAGTAAATCATTTTATTTCTATAAATAACATTCTCTGGAATGAGTTATTTCAACTGTGAGGGGAATAGTTATTTGGAAGGAGGTATGGCCTTAGGTTATTATGAATAGCTTATATTTGGTAATGCATAATTTATCATTATATATATTTTTTGTTATATATTATAAATGTATTCATTATTCAACAACTACAACAATAATAGGAGAAAATGGTCAAATAGCCATTGAACTTTATATAAAAAGTCAATTAGACGCCAAAACTTTTAAAATATATAATTTAAACACATCAACATGTTGTTTTTGTGGATCAAAACCCAATAACCCATTATTGACCTATAATAGCCGGTCATTAGAGTTCGGATTAACTCTGATGACTAAAATTAACAACAAGATACTAGCAAACACTTTGAGAATTTTGTGTGTAAAGTGTTTAGGATCTATGTGTTTAGTTATTTAATCTCCTAATTAAATGTTTATTTGGGTTTCATATATTTTGTTAGTTTGTGGTTTAGATTGTTGACATGCGTGATATATAAAAAGCTCAAATTATATGTTTCTTTGCTATGATTTTGTCTTGATGAGAGTTATGCATAACTTAGAGCACCCTACCGGCCACATGGCCCTATCTGCACTTAATTATTACACCTCGGGAGATGACATATTTGTTAAGAGATTTATTTGGTTGATTGTTCTCACATTGCTTATGTGGTTATTCCATGGGTGTAAATATATTAGACTCATCCCTGCTTTGGTTGGAATTATTGAAATAATTTTATTCACTATATTTCAATCATCTAAACTTGGCGAGACCTAAATATATGTTTCTATATATGTTTTTATTTAGTGGCTCAAACCCACTACTTCCCGTATAAAGGGAAGGGTTTGATGCCACTGGACTACAAGGTCTTTGGCAACACGTATCCAATGATAGGAAAGAGCTTTTCATAAAAGTAGACAAAATTTTCTATAGATTTGTGAAACGAGTCTAATTTTTCATAAGTATTATATTCATACAATAATATTTAATAGAAAAACATACCTAATCACACAATAATAAAATCTATTCCCTCTTATAAAATTTTATTAAATATTTTATATAATATAAACAACTGCAAATGAACACTGGAAGTCATTATCAATGTACGAGACTGAACCAAAAATCTCACCAAAATCTGGTTTCATATAATTGTTGTCGAATCGAACATATTATTTACTTAGCTAATACATTTTCCATTCTCCAAGTAATTTAAATTATCACATTTCTTCCATACAGGCATTTTCTATATGTTTGTGAAACAAATTATATTATATTATATTTGCGTTGTTGTTATTATTATTATTGTTGCTTTTTTTTTTTATATTATACAATGTTATATATATAAACAATTGCAACCAATGGCTTGTACTTCAAGTGAAAAGATAAGAGTTCAATTTTTGTAAAATAAAATTTTGGATTTGATTATTATGATTATTTGTGCATTGATAAAATCTTAGATTTGTTGTAAGTTTAACCTACTCTAACTCTAACATCCGACAAGGCAAATGAAATAAATTAAAGAAGAGAGTCATAAATTTAATTAGAAAATACTGAGAAAGAAAAATGTCAGAGAGCTTTTTCATTAATAATTGTTCGTATATAAACAACCAAGTTCAACTGTACATGTATGTAAACTTAAATATAAAAATGAGTGGGTAATGGCCATAAACTGAAATACGGAGTACTTATAACATAATTTGATTATTATGATTGCAACCAAAAGTGTCTGTAGTAAGATCAAAATGTCAAAATACTCATTTTCTTAGTTATATTTGTTACAAATTCATTTTCATTTTATATGTCAGATTCGGTAATAGAGACTAAACTGAAGTTATTTACGGAGTACAATTTAATTTTTTATAAGGGTTAATTTTATTTTTTGTCCTAGATTTATAGGTAGCAGTTCATTTTTAGTCTTTTTTTTTTTATCAAAACATTCTTATTTGGTCCTAATATTATTGTGACATGACCATTTTTTGTCCTATGTCAACAAAATAGTTGAAATACCGTTAAATACAAGGATATTGCGATCTTCTTTTTTTTTTTTAAAATACAAAATAGGTTGACCCGCTATATTTTTTTATGTTTACTTTTAAAAAAACAAATTATAATTGAAGACCGGCTTGTATTTTATGATATTTAAAATGTTTTATTGATAGAGGACCAAAAATAGCTTTGATAGCTAAAATTCAACAAATGCAGAAAGAGAACGAGATGTTTCAGGAGTTGGTTGAAGAGATTGCTGCTATATTTGCGTAACTCAGTGCAACTTCTGAATGGTTAGCCTCTTTGAACTTAAACAACAACTTTCATATCAATAAATGAAGAAATTAACACAAGCCCCTTTCTAATGAAGATTAACTAGTTTATGTTTTCATGACGGTTTTTGGTGTATGGTAAGAGTGCATTGTTGGAATATCAATGGACATGACACTATTTTTTGTTGAAAATAATTTTGATGTTTAAATATAATTTCATTTTGAAATTTAGTGTGTACATTACTTTGTTGATGACATAGAATTTATTAACAACAGGTAAAATAAAATTGCGACAATACTAAAATAATAAAAGCAATCTACATGTTTCAGATTTTCCTACCAAACAATTGGTCACAATTTCTGACCCACCGTTGTAAGGAACTTCACATATTACAAGATAGATGTTTTCGTCCAACATTTGGTCCAGAATTTTGTCCAATAATAGTTGGATAGAAAATCACATAATAAACTAGAAGAGTTTTCTATCCAAATGTTGGTTGGAATTTCCGACCAACACAAAGAGTTGGACGGAAATTTCCATATTAAAAAATGGTCGTGTTACTAGTCCGGATTTTTTTTTTTAAATTTATCCAGGATTGATTTGTTGTACATTATTTTTAACCAAAAATTGGTGTTGGACATAAATTTCGACGAAATTTTTCTGAATCTCCATTTTGGTTGGTATGTTGGTCGGAAGGCATATTTTTGAACAAAAATAAACCATTTATCGTCCAACTTTCTTTAGTTGAAAATGGCGAGATTTTCAGTAGTGATAATTGATTATGCACTTGATAAATTATTATCAAAAACATGTTTTAAAGTATGTTCCAGCAAAACATAATGACATTCTTATAATTATGATTATGCAACGTGTAATGTCTCTCTCACGCAGACAGAAGCTTCCAATATAATTAACATGTGATGATATTAATTAACCATTGCAATTTGCGACAAACACATGTACAATAAATTATTATTACTGTCTAATCCAAAAATCTCAACAAAATCTGGTGCAAAATTATTGTCCAATTAAAAATGGTATTAATCTTGGAGATCGAGTAGCGGCAAGACTTCCATTATTCTCCATATAAATATGTCAAACTTTCATGATTTGGATACACAAAGCAAGAAGAGTTAATTAAAACAACAATATGGAGAAACTAACATATATGACGATTTTACTGGTCAGCTTAATTATTTTTGCGACGAAGTTGGCTCACGGCACGGCTCAAGGGCCCGAAGAAGTGAAACAATGGTTTGCGAAGTTGCCCACTTTGAAACAAAAGGTGATGGATCTTCACTTCTTCTTCTACACCTCCACGGTTGGGGCAAACCCTAACGACGTTTTGGTGGGTCAGTCCAACGTTACGTCCCAATCCCCCACCCTCTTTGGAGCGACGGCGGTGATGGACGGGCCGGTGACCGTCGGACCAGAGCGCAATTCTTCTCAATTGGGTCGATTTCAAGGATTTTATGCTTTGAGCTCGTTGGATGAGATGAGCTTTACAATGCTATTCAATTTTGTGTTCACCCATGGTGAGTATAATGGTAGTAGCTTAAGTGTACTTGGTTATAACCCCGTGCAGCATGAGCACCGGGAGATGGTGATAGTTGGTGGTTCGGGTTGCTTTCGACTGGCTCGTGGGATTTTAACGATAAAGACAGTGTGGTGGAATATTACTACAAAATTAGGTGACACAGTGATAGAATGTAATGTTATGTTATTGCATTATTAGTGATTTTATCCTACCAAATAAAATGCAGCATTAGTTCTTGAGTTTATAGATGCACTCGTACTTATGATTATGTTCTCATTGTCGTTTTTTTTAAAAAAATGTTCTCATTGTTTCATTTAATAATGTGTACTTGTGTTTGGAATTGAATAATTGAACGAAATATTATATTATGTTGTTTAATTTAATTCTTTTATAGAGATTTAATGATTTTTTTTTTAAATATACATAATTGTTTACAATGTAGTAATATGTTTTATAACTTTATTTCATTATATTTGCATAGTAGTCAAAGTCACATTTTGATGGCATGATGCTGGGCTCGACCCTCCAAGACGTTGCCCAACATTTATATCCTCACTTAGTAGAATCCAAATTCATTGACTCGATCTAAATCGATGATGGACCCACTCCAAATAATGTTTCAAAATACCATCCATATATCATAGGATCAAGTTACAGAGATAAAAGTTTTTCACCAAAATCTTTCACCATCATATGCCGGACAATAGATAATTTGTATTTAATTAATAAATGGATTTTTTAACACGGGACAAGGCCAGCTAATCAACCGCATGCAACCAATGAATAAAAGAACTTTATTACCACGTCAAATAGTGACAAATTTTGAAGAATTCTTTTCTTTGTCCTTGTAGCTTTATCTATTTATTTATGACTATAACGGTTGAAAAATTAATATATATCTTTGCATAGTTTGACTCTTCTATGTGGTTTGCCAGTTATTACACAAAAGTGAGGTTTACCTAATATAACCTCTTGGGTGGATTTCCTCATCATCTTAAAAAAATTAATATATAAAAACTATAAAAATAAACATAAACATCAATTGTTATTTTTTTATGTAGATTTTTTTTTTAAATAGCTCTTCATTACTACGGAGTAGATTACACAGCAAAAATACCATACCCATAAATCTCCAACTGTATTTACTGTTATACGAACCTATAAAAACATCTTGTTCAATCTCTTTATTCCTTACTCTATTTAATTTTTGTTGAGCTTTGATTCACATAAAATCACATTTTCAAATACGCTACAAACTATTTCAAGCAAGCTAAAGCCTTCAGCTGAGTTTATTCAAACTCTAAAATCTATTCGAGACGAAAACAATTTAAAATCTATTCCCAGATCTTGCTTTTAGACTTTTTGCAGCAGGCCAACACATTCATTTTCTGTGTAATCAAATGCTTGTGGCTGCTGCACTTCATTAAATTCATTTTGTCCCTATCCCATCCAGTCACCTTCAACATCTGAGCGTTACTTGCCGACAATTCAGATCAAGATTTCAAGCAAACCCAATTCAATAATTTATCATGTGAACCATTACATATATTGACTACAACGTCGTACGTTTTCAGCTCTGAGGTTGTGCACATGCCTCTTCTCAGTTCTCACCCATCAATTTCTCTACTTCTGTAACAGACTTCTCTTCATGAAAAAGAAAAAAGTTAAGTCTGCTACGGAATTCTAATTGAGGTGGGACATTATTACTATCGAATTGAATACAAGTAGCTTTCTAGTTTGGTGCTTGACATTCAACCACAAAACTTGTATCAAACTATCAAACTAGCAATCCATTCCGAATTCAATTTTATTTTTTTTAAAATACAACTCATCATAATACGACATCTCCAAATACGAGTAAACCAAGGCATAGGGGCCATTCCATGGGGTTTACATTCAAATAAAGAAGATTAAAATTCAGATAAAAGTCTTAAATTCATATGTGCTCTAATATATACTTAAGGGTTAAGGAGTTGTCCCGAAAACCCAATCATAATATTGTGGACCATGATTTATATTTGATGGGAGCATCGGGGTCCATTTTATTGGTAATATCTTGGTCCAAAAAGTTAATTAAAAGTGAATGAGTGGTCTTGTTGGGCTTAAAGGAGTGAAGGAGGTAGCCCGCATGCCCGGGCTGTGGGGATGGTCAAGGTGGCTGCACTGTACATGTAGTATAAACTATTAAAAGGGTGAAACAAACTAGATTCAAACCCATGACATATGGGATAGCAACAAACCTACACTTTTTTTTAGGTGACGGAGAAACACGCAGTGACTACCCGAGAGTGTGCGCTGGGTAAACTCCATCTTGTAACCCTAATCGGCAAAGGACCCTAAAGAGGTAAATTAGTCTAGGTTGTCTATAGCTTATCGACTCAAACGAAGAGGATTGGCAGGTTGGGATCATATCCTTAGTCATATTGGTTGGGGTTACCCAAACTACTTTACACTTTGTTTACATGGACACTAGTTGAAGGGCGATAGTAGCACAATAATGAGGTGAAGATGGAACACATATATGTCTAAGGTGAAAGGCCAATGAAGACCACCCATAAAAGCTAAGAGTCTTTAACACTATAAAAGGGCACCCTTATATCTCATTAGGCCATCCTTGTTTGATCACTACAACACTTATAGTCCAGTACGTAGTGCATGCTCCTGACTTCTAACGAGAACATTATGGTTCAATTCCTAACAACTATAATATTATTTTTAGACAACTACTTGGGGTAGCTAGTGCCTTAAATAATAAAATTACTATTTTTGTATGGGCACGGTTGCATAGGTCCTATAAAACTGCGAATTACTGACGTATATGTTCATTTTTAATATGTTGATTTTGTGAGACATGATGATCTAATTTATCACGAGCCAACAATAAATAATTTTTAAATCTTAAAAAACCAAAATTAATATTCAAATTTCAAATTTCAAATTTCTTGAAAACGTTTATGACTGTCTTATAAATCGTAGTCAATAAAATGATTGGTAAGACTAAGACCTCACCAAATGTAAAATACAATAATGATACTATTGTTTATAGCATTTTAGATTTTTCTAATTTTTAAATCGATGATTGGTTACCGTAAAAGAGCAGGAAACATATCCATTTACGAAATGACACTTGTTATACCTTGCTACTAAATACCAAATTAAAAGACCCCATTTTTTGCCTACCATGTACAATCCAAACAAAAGAGTTCATTAACGTAACGGATATATGCTTTCCCCACAATGGAAATCATGACCCTGATGGAATTAATTGACAGGTTTTATTACAATATTCACTTCATTCGCTTTTTTGTCAACAAAATTGAACTATATATTATATCTATGCAAATAGTTTTCAATAAACGTCTTATCAAGATTGTTAAAAATTGTCACTGATCTAAGTAACGTCAAGATTAGTAGTGTTGTTATTAGGATTATAAACATGGTGATGGCGTTTAACTAACAACTTACTACTAACAAATTATACATAACATACATATGTATAGTTCAGCAGTGAGCTCAACCACGCCCACACTTAGAATGAACCAAAAGACAGCTCACACCCGAACAATCTCTTTTGGTAGTTTATTACCCGCTAGTATAGCGTTTTGTACGTTTAATTTTTCTTGAAGAAGTATACTTAATTACTAGATTACAATAATTTCACTATGGTGGGAGATTCAGTCCGAGGATGATGTATTGGGAAGATAAGACTTGGCAATTTTGCCATCAGCTCCCTTGGGGTAAAAACCGCCAGGTTTGTTTTCCTTTCCAGTTCCATACACGATCCTCAGTATCTCCTCCGGCGTCCGGTCATACGCCAGCGAGTTGGCGTCTCCGGCTAGAATGTTGCCGGAACTAATCCCCTCCGGGCCTTGGGAGGGTTCCACTACCAACCCTTCATCTTTCACCCCTGCCTTGCCCAACTTATTCCTCAGATCCGAGATTCGGTCGGTGAATTCCGCCACCGTGATCCCGTACGGCGCAACCTCTTCATCCTTGCGTTCGTACAGTATGGTTCTTAGAACTGCGTCTTGCCCGGCTTCCACCCCCAGTAGTCCGGCCACTAGCTGATCACATCATATCAAATCCATACACAAACTTAGTGACAATAATCAATTAAAACATCCAAAATATATCCGACAAGTGTTGGGCTGCAATTGAAGCAATTGAAGCGGGAGCCCAACACCTGTCTGTAAAATTAATCGTTTATCATTACATTAAAAACTATATCTGTCTAACATACAGTATCACAGTCTGATGATAAAAATGTTAGACTTACTCTCCAAGTTGTACTCTAACATTATCAGTAGAACATGACACTGATTAAAAAGGGATAAAATTCAACATTTACTACTAGCTATAATTGTTTACATAATTTGTAAAACATAGTGGTAAGTGTTTGATCAGAAATAAGATAATGGATGACTGAAGATTTACCCTTTTGGCAACGTAGCTAACGAGTTTGGGATTCGCTCCGACGTATCCGGTGAGTCCAACATAGGGAATTATGTAACTTGCAATAACATAATTAATGTCGTTTGCGTACGGATCGAATGTCGGTTCCAAGGGCTTTCCAAACGCATCGTTTATAACTGTTGCAAAAGTTTCTGCGCTCAAGTTTAGAAGCGGCCTCGGAAAACCTGGTACCGTTTCCTTAATCGCCCTGCCAAAACAACACATCCTTAAAATATAATTATCATGTTCCATAGGATTAGTAATTAATTAGCCAAAAAAATTTAAAGAAATAATGAATAACCACTACCTCACATGTCCAACTTCTTGCAACCCAAATTGACCAATAATATCTTTAACAAGGGGACTCAATTTGGCCTCTTTTACACCGATCGGCGCCGGGCCACCGCCGGTAAGATTGGGGGCCTGTTTATCAAGACCATAACCAAAAGCGCCCCACAAGAAGAACTCAGCTTCCAAGTACTCCAAATTGAGTGGAAATTCCAGTAGATCCTTATCGCCTTCCGGCAGACAATCTCGTCCAGCATGTTCATCATCAGTGGCGAATCCTAAACTAGGGATTATGATGAGAAAGAAAACAATACCTAACATGGTGAAATGCCCTATTTCACTCTTCTTTCTGCTTTCAATTTTTTGTTCTAGCAGCGCAAATCACATATTTCTGGGCACAAGACACAAGTTTATATATATGTTGAAGTTTGTAACTCATTGTATACGTGTCTGTAAAACGAGAAGAGGAAAGACACACGGCATAAGACCGAAAAACAGGTTGAATAAACCCTGTCATCCGTGGATGGAGACTTTTAGATATTTGTGGTCCAGATAAGCACAGGTCACAAAAGTAAAATTTATTACAAAAAATCAATGATCAAGTTTTATCCACGGGTAGAAACAACCTCTCAAATGAAGGACTCTTTATATACAATGAATAAAAGTCTAGTATCTATTGATTAGTTGAGTCATTATGATTTATTCTTCTATAATCCTGATGTATGTGTCGGTGGACAATTCTGTCTTTTCAGAAGACTTTTAGATATCTGCTGCAAAGAGATAGAAATACACGCCATGATATGCGTAAGAGTGGAAATTATTTTAGTTTTGAAACATGTCAATGTGAATTTTGAGTATTGTTTTGGAGTAAGTAAAATGTAAAGTCTTTATATTTTACACATTAGTTATATACGCAAGGAGTATAATTGTTTTTTTTTATTAGTTTCAACTTTCTAACACGCCTACGCAATGTCTATTTTCAGTATTATTTGGACTTATTAGGAGTAAGCTAAGGAAGTAAGTAGCTATTGTATAGATTTTTCTAGTCTAGTCTAGATTAATAACATGAGTATCATGATTCTTTACAAAGTAGTATTTGAATATATTCTCAGCCCAAGTCTTAAATAAGGAACCTTAGGAATGAATACAGGGGCTAGACATTTACTTATTGCGCACAAGGAGTCTCCCTCAATTTGAGAGGTTGCCCCTAGCCGCTGGTGGGACTCGATCCCTGGTCTTTTTCTCCCAAACTTCACCCTTGTGATCAATTAAGTTGCCCATGTCAATTCACTTATTCTTGAGAGTGCTAGTAGATTTGAAGAGTAGTCAACTTTTCAAAATTCAATGTATTACCATACCTTATTTGAGCACTTAAATAAATTATTCAACGAACTTGGACAAAGGTATAACACTTTAAGTTATAGCAAAGGAGTTGGTCTAATTTAAAGAGAGTAGATAGAAGTTCGAGAAAGAAAAAAAAAGATTTTTTTTATATGCTAAAATGTGAAATTATGAATTATTTCATGATCCTCGCTTTCAATTTAAAAACAAATTTTCAAAAGTGAATACAAGTCCATGAGCGTGAGATCATCTGTGCCCAAAATTGATACTCTTTAAAAACTTAAATTGCATTTATACTAGTACAAACATACCTATTTTTTAAATGTAGGACAAACGACACTTAAAAAGTTAAAAGTCTTTCAAAATTCAAATTTTCTCAACTCAATGAGTATATTTTGAGAATCATTATCCCATTATGTGTTTTGAGTGTTTATAATATATCAAATTAAACATTTAAGTTATGAGAATTCGATTCTACCTTCACCAGACCTGGTCCATTCAAAATATTGCTCCAAAATTCAACAATTATAGTATTTCTTTTAATATACGACTAAAAGGTTTTGTTTTATAAACTTATGTCGCTTGATTATAAAATTTATTGTGTGTATAAAATTATTTAGGGAGTTTTAATTAACATTCATTTTACAAATGCTAACAAGTGCCCTTATTTGATAAGCTTTTTCTTAAAAAACAATTTGAGTTGCTTATGAATTGGGTAATACCATTCTTCTCCGTATTTCAGTGGGCAACGGCCGAGCTACGGAGGATAGAGTAGGCCAAGGTGGGTGACCCACTGTACTGCTCTAAAACAAAAAATCATAGATTTAGTCCAAAATTTTTGGTTGGTTATTTTGATGTAAGAGATGCAAGATTATTGAAGGCATAATAGTCAGATAGGCCTATATACTACAACTGATTGTTTATTCAGCATCATTAATTAAAATATAGTCCATCTAGACCCTCAAACTTGTTATTGTTAGAGGAATAAGGGTTGTTAGAGTATTGTTAGAGTTTTCCACTCATTGCCTTGTATTTCTTCACCCAACAGATTCAACAAATACACACTTTACCCAGACAAAGAAAAAGTTACTGCCCCGTACCTCTTTCAACAGAAGAATCAACCTGTTTGTAATACTTCAACACCTCCTACATCCCTGGAATCTGCACCACGGGACAAGTCTGGAGATGTAAACGCCGGCCCGTGACGTCGCCGGAAACCACCGCACGCGCTAGCATATGGGATTGGAGCTGCTCAGCGACGGCGGCGCGTGACAGCGCGTGAAGCCTCCAACGGCGATCGGACTCCTCCTCGCGGCGTCGTCACTCCTTCCAACCCCCAGCCCAGGCACTCACTCTCACTCTCACTCTCTTAGCTCTGATACCATGTTAAGTGTTGGAGGTTTGGAAGAATAGTTTGTATATTTTAATATATAGATGTACAAGAAGACGCATATTTATATAGAAGCTAATAAGCTTCTAGTCACCGACTAAAATGAAGAAATACAAGGCAAGGAGAGGAAAACTCTAACAATACTCTAACAACCCTTATTCCTCTAACAGTTATTTTGGAACAAGCAACCCCTCTAACCAATTTGTGACTTGTAATTGCACGTATTACAGGTCATCTAGAGCTCCGTCCAACTCCAGCGAACCTCCGGCTTACATCTGATGACCAAATTTCGATAACTAAAGTCACAATATCAACGACCGACGATCTTCGGCGATTGGAGATGGTGACCAGTTGGTCACCTTCTCCACTGCCGGAGATGGCGACCAACTTGGTCGCCTTTTGCACGACCGGAGAAGGCTAAAGCTAGCCTAGCCTTCTCTAGTAGAACGCGACCGGCGATAGCGACAGTCAACGGTCACCGGTCGTTGATATTGTGACTATAGTTGCTGAAATTTGGTCGGATGTTCGCCGAAACTCTAAATGACATGTAATACTTGCAATTACAAGTCAAAAATTGGTTAAAGGGTTTGCTTGCTCTAAAATAACAAGTTTGAGGGCTTAGATGATTTATATTTTAATTCATAGTGTTGGATGAACAATCAGTTATAGTACATAAGCCTATTTGACCCTTCTATCAATAAAATTGAACTTTTATATCTAGGCAAATAGTTTTTGGTAAACGTATTATTGAAATTGTTGAAATTGTCATTAATCTAAACAACGTCAAGATTAGTAGTATTTTAGGATTAAAAACATGGTGATGACATGTAACTAATAACTTATGTTGTAAATAAATATATAATTAATATTATTATTATCTACATAAGACTTAATAATATACAAATATTTAATCAAATAACCTTTAAGTACAAATTATACATAACACACATATAATTCCGCAGTGAGCTCAACCACACCCACACTTAGAACCAAAAGGCAGCTCACACCCGAACAATGTCATTTGGTAGTTCATTACTCGCTAGTATAGCGTTTTGTACGTTTAATTTTTCTTGAAGTATACTTAATATATTACTATAATTTGACTATGGTCGGAGATTCACTCCGAGGACAACGTCTTGACAAGATAAGACTTGGCAATTTTGCCATCAGCTCCCTTGGGGTACAAAGCGTCAGGTTTGTATTCCTTTCCAGTTCCATATACGATCCTCAGTATCTCCTCCGGCGTCCGGTCATATGCCAGCGAGTTGCCGTCTCCGACCAGATTGTTGCCGGAACAAATCCCCTCCGGGCCTTGGGAGGGTTCCACTACCAACCCTTCATCTTTCACCCCGGCCAGCTTATTTCTCCGATCCGAGATTCGGTTGGTGAATTCCGCCACCGTGATCCCGTACGGCTTAACCTCCTCATCTTTGCGTTCGTACAGAAAGGCTCTTAGAACTGCGTCTTGCCCGGCTTCCACCCCCAGTAGTCCGGCCACTAGCTGATCATCATATCAAATCCATATACACAATTTAGTGACAATAATCAATTAAAACATCGAAAATATACCGCATAAGTGTTGGACAGCAGTTGAAACTGGAGCCCAACACCTATCCATAAGATCAATCGTTTATCACTGCGTCAAAAGTTTTATATATATATATATATATATATAAAACATTCAGCATGCATCACAATCTGATGACAAAATGTTAGACTTGCTCTCTAAGTTGCAGTCAACATTCTGTTTGGTAAAATAGTTATCTAATCAACCATTTTGACTTATTTAACCACTATTACTTGTTTGACTTAGTTAAAAAGTTTATAAGGGTGCGTTTGGTTCACATATGGGAATCGGAATCGGAATGAGTATCAAAAAACTTGGTAATGATAATGAGTTTTGGTGAAAATATTTAGCATGTTTGAAAGTTGGGTGGAATGGGAATGATTATTAATAGTTGGGAAAAAAAATGAGGAAGGGAGATGAAACCCTTATTTAATAAGGGTATGGGTTTTGTCATTAATAGGGTATTCCAAACCAATAGTAGCATTCACAAAACTTATCAACCAAACACAAGCAATCACTTTCATACCCATTCCTTATGCCTAAACCCACCAACCAAACACACCCTAAGTGTTTGGTTAATTAGTTTTTTGGAACTTCAAAATGCTAAAATTCAAAAAATTATTCAAAACAACTTTTTGAGAAAAGAAATTATACCAAACAAGTATAGCTAACAACTAATTTACCAAACACCTTTCTACAATAAGCTAATGTTATCAACTAGTTATATCCTCTAACTCAATAAGCTAATAGCTAACAACCATTTACCAAACAGAATCATTATCAATAAAACATGGCACTGATTAAAAAAATAAAATTAATCATTTACTACTAGCTATAATTTTTATATGACACTAATTAAAAAGAAATAAAATTGAACATTTATTACTAGCTATAATTTTTTTTTTACGTAATTCTTAAAACATAGTGGTAACTGGTAAGTGCTTGATCTGAAAATAAGATAATGAATGGCCGGAGATTTACCATTTTGGCAAAGTAGCTATCGAGTTTAGGATTCGCTCCGACGTATCCGGTGAGTCCAATATAGGGAAATATGTAACATGCAATAAGAAAATTAATATCGTTTGCGTACGGATCGAAAGTCGGTTCCAAGTGTTTCCCAAACGCTTCGTTTATACCTGCTGCAAAAACTTCTGCGCTCAAGTTTAGAAGCGGCCTCGGAAAACCTGGTACCGTTTCCTTAATCGCCCTGCCAAAACAACACATCCTTAAAATATAATCACGTACCCAAAAATTTAATTGTCATGCTCCATAGGATTAGCAATTAATTACCCAAAAAAATTAAAGAAATGATTAATAACCACTACCTCACATGTCCAACTTCTTGCAACCCAAATTGACCAATAATATCCTTAACAAGGGGACACAATTTGGCCTCTTTTACACCGATCGGCGCCGGCCCACCGCCGGTAAGATAGGGGGCATGTTTATCAAGACCATAACCAAAAGCACCCCACAAGAAGAACTCAGCTTCCAAGTACTCCAAATTGAGTGCAAATTCCAGTAGATCCTTATCGCATTCCGGCAGACAATCTCGTCCAGCATGTTCATCATCAGTGGCGAATCCTAAACTAGGGGTTATGATGAGAAAGAAAACAATACTTAACATGGTGAAATGCTCTATTTAACTCTTCTTTCTGCTTTCAATTCTGTGTTCTAGCTAGCAGCGCAAAACACTTATATTTCTGGGCACAAGGTAAGACACAAGTTTATATGTCGAAGTTTGTAACGCACTGTATAAGTACGTGTCTGTGAAACGAGAAGAGGAAGGACACACGGCACTAGACCGAAAAACTCGTTGACTAAAATCCGTCTTCCGTACGTGGATGGAGACTTTTAGATACTTGTGGTCCGAATGGGTAATTTAACAGGACACAAAAATAAGGTGAAAATAACCTCTCAAATGAGCAACTCTTTATATACAATAAACAAAAGTTTAGTATCTATATTTTCAAAAAAAAAAAAAAAAAAAGTCTAGTATCTATTAATTAGTTTAGTCATTATAATTTACTCCTTTATAATCTCGCAAATTTTACCGTGGATCGTGTATCAAAACGGCGTTGTTTTGATTAATGAAAACAAACGGCTGAATCGGTCTCCGTTCCGCGCAACTGCAGTTCCCTTTCAACACAATTGCAATTCATTTTCAACACAATTGCAGTTCCTTTTCGATATAAATGCAGTTTAATTCAACATTATACATTCAAAAATGTGAAATTGTTATTCAGTTTCCTTTCAACGCAACTACAATTTCTTTTGTAATACACTGCAGTTTTCTTTCAACACAACTACAATATCATTTCGATATAACTACAGTTTCATTGAACAATATACACCAAAAAATGTGAAACTGTTATTCAGTATCAGTTCAATACAACTGCAGTTCCTTTTCGATATAATTGCAGTACCCAAAAATGTGAAACTGTAATTCAGTATCAGTTCAACACAACGGCAGTTCATTTTCGATATAACTACAGTTTCATTCGATAATATAAAAACAAATATGAGACAGTATCATTTAAAATGAACTGTAGTATCAATTATAGAGTTCCGTTACGACTAACGACCGTCATTTCTCCCACTTACTGAAACGGTGTCATTTTGTGACCATGCTTCACAATGCATTGCGGGCCATGGTGTACCGTATAACCACTGTTATAATCCTGCCGCTGGTGGACAATTCCTATCTTTTCAGAAGACTTCTAGATATCTGCATGCATAAAGATAGAAATACACGCCAGTGATATTAGTAAAGAGTGGAAATCATTTTAGTTTTGAAACATGCAATGTGTATTTTGAGTATTGTTTTGGAGTTAGTAAAATGCAAAAGTCTATATTTTACACATTAGTTATATACGTAAGGCGTATAATTGTTTTTTTTGTTAGTTTCAACTTTCAAACACGCCTACGCAACGTCTATTTTCAGTATTATTTGGACTTATTAGGAGTATAAGCTAAGGAAGTAAGTAGCTATTGTACGGAGTATATATATTTTTAGTGAATTTTTTTATAAAGTAGTATATGTTCTATATTTTTTCAAACATTTTTAATCCAAGGAATCTAAGACTCCACCACTGAGGTTCCGACCTATGATCACCCATTTAGAATGGTAACCGAGATGTCATTACATTACATGGTAGTTGGCAACATGAGTATATGTGTATGTAGGAAAATTTCACAAATTTTAAAATTAAAAATTGCTAAAATTTGATTTGGTAATTTCTCAGTTAATTCAAGGCGAGCGACACTCAAGTTTTCTTTAAAATCGATTCACTTCTTTTTGAGAGTGCTAATAGAATTGAAGCGTCAACTATCCAAGATTCAATGAATTACCCTAACTTATTTGAGCACTCAAATAAATTGTTCAACGAACTTGAACAAAGGTATAATACTTTTAAGTTATAGCAGAAGAGTTCGCCGAAGGTATAATACTTTAAGTTATAGCATAAGAGTTTGCCGAATTTAAAGACAGTAGATGGCAGTACGAGAAAGAATAAAGAATTTTTTTTTTTTGGTATGCTAAAATGTGAATTACTTTATCCTCACTTTCAATTTAAAAATTAGAGACAGATTTTCAAAAGTGAACACAAGTCCACGAGCGAGAGGACATCTATGTCCCAAAATTCAAACTCTTTAAAAACTTGAATTGTATTTATACTAGTACAAACATATATATTTTTTCATTGTAGGATAAATAATGATACTTAAAAGTCTTTCAAAACTCAATTTTTCTCAAAGAAATGAGTATATTTTTAAAATCATTATCCCATTATCTGTTTTATAATATATCAAATTAAACATTCCAGTTATGAGAATCCGATTCTACCTTCACCTCATCGAGCCTTCAAAATATTTCCCAAAAATGATGACTTTTAAATGCCATTTTTGAATAATATTTTCTACAATTTATAGCATTTCTTTTAATATATGCCTCTTTAAGTTATAAATTTATGTCTGCTTGATTATAAAATTTATTGTGTGTATAATTATTTAGGGAGTTTAATTAACATTCATTTTACAAATGCTAACAAGTGCCCTTATTCGATAAGCTTTTTTTTTTTTAAAGAAAAATTAAAAATTAAAAAAAAAAAAGAAAAAAAAACAATTTCAGTTACTTATGAATTGGGTAGTACCGTAATACCATTCTTCTCCGTATTTCAGTGGGCAACGGCGGAGCTGCATAGGATAGACCGATAGAGTATGAAAAGGTGGGTGGCCCACTGCTCTAAAAATAAAAAATCATAGATTTAGACATTTAGTCCAAAATTTTTGGTTGGTTATTTTTACGTAAAAGATGCAAGATTGAAGGTTTGGTGGGTTTTGATCGGAGTTTATTTTACTTTAGGTGAATTAGTTATGGTGATATTTTTATTTTCGAAACAGTCATGATTTTTTACAAGATAATATTTCTTCTATATTTTTTTAAACATTTGGGATCCACAGAATCTAAGTCATCACCACTACGGTTCAAACCTATGACCACTTATTTGGAGTGATAACCAGGATGTCATCACACTATATGCAATTGGCGGTGATAATTTTATTTTAGTTACTGAATTTAATTTATTTTACTTTTAGTTCTTGATTTTTGAAAATATTTCAATTTTCATATAAGGGTGTGTTTGGAAACCCGGAAAATAATTTCTGGAAATCATTTTCCGAGTTTCTCATGTTTGGCAACACTTGGAAATCCCAGTCAACGGAAACTGGGGAAATGAGGCCAAAATGGCGGAAAATGACTTCCGTCCAAAATGGGCAGAAGTCATTTTCTGCCAAAAGAAAATCATACTATGCCTGGTCACAGGCTATGGTTTTCGGCGCCGGAAACCAGAGAAAGTTCTTTGGTTTCCACTGCGGAAACCAGAGTAGTTCTCTGGTTTAATTTCCCGGCGGAAACCAGTTGCTCTGGTTTCCACCGGGAATCCAGAGCACTGCTCTAGTTCCCGGAGAGGAAACCAAAGGGGGGAGGGGTTTATTTATTTATTTTTTTAAATTTTATTACTTAAAAATATTATTTTTATCTTATTATAATAATTTTAATATTTTAAATAAAATAAAAAATTATATAATTATACAATTCTACCCATTTTTTCAGAAAACGAACCAAAAACACAAAGACAGTTTTCCAGAATATATCCAAACACAGAAAATGACTCATTTTCCAGAAAACATTTTCCAGAAGTCATTTTCTTGCTTTTCAAACACACCTAAGATACTTTCACCTTGTAAAAGTTTGACCAACTCCTACCTTATTAAAATAATAAGAGCATTTTTGAAGCAAAAGTGAAATATTTGAAATAGGTGAGGAAGAAAACTGGAATAAATCAAAATTAAGGACTCAAAGTGAAATGTCACAACAGTTGAGGGGATAAAATTGAACAAAATATTATTTTATTTATTTTATAAAGAAAGATTGAAAGCCATATTTTTATTAAAAAAATCGAAATATATATTAAAAAAAATCTGTAAATAAAGGTGGATGCAACATAAATTATGTACAACGAGTTACTAAGATCAAATTTATGTGAGTTGTCTAAAAATAATTTAAAAAATGAAAATTGTGCAAGAATCTCAAAGATGAGCTCTCAACAGCCCATATTATATTATTTATTATAATTACAGAATGGTTTTTATTTTTATTTTTTAATAATGGTATCTATATTTTGCGTGATAAAACTAATTCAATTTAATCTTCGTTTCAATTGTATGTAAGGACAACTTTTTAAAGGTGTTGTTGCATACACATGAGTTTAAACTCCTAAGTCTATGCATAAATAACTCAAACTCCCTGACCAACTTTTTAAAGGTATTGTTGCATACGCATGCCGTCGCAATAACTATTGAATCTGTACCCTTCTGAACACAAGAAGTTCAATTATAATCTAAGACCAAATTGGTGGAGCTTAAAGCTGTTCTTTGCCTTTCCTCACATTAAATAGTTCACGGAAGAGACATATAGGTATGGTAAAATTGACTTGTGTCCTTGTGTAACTTTAGCTAGCAGCCTAGCAGGTAGATGATGAGTCCAGTGATATATTTATATCTTTGAAATGGTTATAGTTAAACAGTCCAATCAAAACCTCTAAAATTGTCATTAGTCTAGTCTGGGATTCAATGATTCATCATCAATTAAGAAGACTAGACATGGTTTTTATCTGTTTTTGATATGGGTTTTGGTTAAAGCATCAAATCAAAACCTCAAAAATTAAGGTAAGCTAAGGTTAAAGCTTGTCAAGCTCCATCTCCATCTCCATCATCGTAATCACACGTTTATGAATCAGTAGATGATGAACCCAACAAAGTCGTGACTGATCGATGTGTATAATAAGATGGATGGATGGATAGATGGATTGTGAAGTTATTGACAGTTTGAGTGGACAGTTAAACCTGGTAATTTCAGTTGTACAAGAAACAATAATTAGTGTTCTACCCACCCCGGTCCCTTGGTGAAAAATGGGAGATTCATGTTCTTGCAATTACTATCTGCTGCATTCATTTCCATCGCAGCTCTACTCGGGATTTTGTCGCTACTTTGTTTCTCTTTTTCACAATCTATCAGATTCACTCAAGAAGTAATTGAACTGTCTGTGCGGGCTGCTATTTTATTCCTCTCATTCTTGTAGTATGAGAGATTACAGGACTAAAGAAACTATGGTAAGTGAATATTTGGTTGGTAGACAACATTTAGAGGATTAAATCAAGAAAAAAAAATGAAACAACTATATATTACTTACCGACTAAATACTTACAACTTAAAATTTTACTAGTTTTGTTAATTTACTTAAGGATTTGTTAATGGACAAATATGATTGTTCTTGTAGTGAATTTTTTTTTTAATAACTATGCGATGGGCAGGGGTATTCGGAAAAATAATAGGAAAGGCAAGAATGATTGATCTAACATGGCGTTTGGTTGGAAAGATAGAATTAGGAAGAGAAGCAATTCTAATTCGGTGGGGAAAGAATAAGGTGAGAATAAAAATAAGAATTCAAATTACATTGTTTGGTAGAGGAATAGAATTATTGGGGATGAGAATGGAAAAAGTGATATAAAGACTAAAATGTTCTTGTATAATAATAATACTAATAATAATCTAAGAGTGAAAAGCTTGTTTCTTCCTTTCTTCTTTTCAAGTATGAATTGAAATTCAACAAAAAGAGGGAATTGCAATTGGGTGGAATTGCAATTCTCTCTAACCAAACACAGTAATTTGAGTGGCCAAAGAACTGTGTTGTAATTGAATTGCAATTACATCCAACCAAATAGCCCATTTAGTGTAATCATATACTAATAGTGAGAATCAACATGGATAATTGCTATGACTATCTAAAACTGTGGACATAATAAACCCTGCCTTATGATTTTAGTTAGACAATAAGTATTTTTCGAGCAAATACCAATTTTGGTCCCATGACTATGAGTAAAATGACAATTTTGGTCCACATGTTTAATTTCTACCAATTTTGGTCCCACGATTATTGTTTAGTACTAATTTTGGTCCCGCGACTATTGTTTTAGCACCAAAATTCATCGCGTTGGTCACCCATCCGTTTAAAACATGCCAAAATCTAAAATTTTTAAAGGTATTTTCGTCTTTTTCAACTCAATATCCCAATTTGAGCATGAATAAAGAGATATAATCACTAAGATCGATCACAATTCACAATTCTCCTCCTCAAATCAAGGTAAAATGATGAGGAAAAGTGTGAATTTTGATCAATCGTATGACTTAAATCCATTTATTAATGTTCAAATTGAGATATTAAGTTGAAAATGATAAAAATACCCTTAACAATTTTAGATTTTTGCACGTTTTAAACGGATGTGTGACCAACGCAATGAATTTGGCACTAAAATAATAGTCGTGGATGAAAGTTGATACTAAAACAATAGTTGTGGGACCAAAATTGATAGAAATTATTAAACATGTGGATAAAAATTGTCATTTTGCTAATAGTCTTGAGATCAAAATTGATATTTGCTCAGTATTTTTCTATCCACTAGTTAAAAGTGACAAAAATTTTAGTAAAATTGTGAACATAAATTTTTATCTATGTAACAAAAATTGATTCCAGTTCCAGATTTTCTAGCAACCATTTATGATGTTTCGAAAATCAACCTTAACAATCAATGAACGTAAATGGGTGAAAATTTCACCGACGGTCCATATTGATAGATGAATATTTGTACAAATACATATATAAGTACATGCATGCATATGTGCACATGCACACATATATATGAAGGTAAAAGTAAAAGTATTAGCACTAAAAATCTGAAGTCAAAAGTTCGAATCCTTGCGATCGGAGTGGATAAAACAATGACGTTGCCAGGCCATTAGTACTTTATTTTGTCTCTTTTTATTTTTGCACAAGGTCAGAAAAAAAATGATCAAATAAAAATTCTGATCTAAAAATGCTCTTAAAAAGAAGAGTTACTGAGTAACAAAGCACCAGCTTTCTCATGAAAGATTGATTTAAAGTGAATGAACATGAAAATTGTTTTTCCTTTACCAAACACTTTGAATCCTAGGAAGTAATAAAGATGCTAACAATTGAACCCAGCCAAATTGCTTCTTTTGCAATTTTTTTTTATTTCTATATTGACTGGTTATCAAATCTCGTCTTGAGAATTTCAAATTTGTTAACTTAACAATGATCAAGCGTTTCTTTATACTTAGCTTGTATAATAATCAGCATTACATTTTAGGGTAGAATGTTGAACTTAACCCTACAGACAACCTTCGTCTAGCGTAAGTGCATAACATGTACTCTATTTAAGTTCTACACAATATTGTTAGTATTGCTTTCCACAACACCCCATATAATTAGGCATATCCCAGTGGTGGCAAAATCAGGCAGTCACAACTTCAATGTGGTGAACTCTTTGTGGACACCCGACAAAATTCAATATGATCCTCCCACCAAATGATCAGTCATTGTGATTTATCTATCCATTATCCCATTGGGTTGATGTATGAAAATCTTAGGAGCGAGGAAATTTCACATATTGTAACGTGGATAAAACGTATCTCTGGGTTTATACATTAAATACAAAATGGGTCAAAAATTGAAGACATTGGGGGAAAACTCTTTCTGTTCCTTACCCCTCTTGGGGTCATTTATTATTTGGGATTCTCATTCCCACCAACCAACCTAACCATTAAAGCTCTTTCCCCTTGCAACTTTGAGCAATTAAATCAGGTTAGGTTTGATTTTGACACTTTTTATCTCAGCTCCTTAGAAATATACATAGGTTTTGTACTGTTACCCTTTAGTTACTACTGGAAATTTTTTACTATACCCCAGATTTCCTATGTTCTCTTACTGAAATAGATTATGCCACAGCTTTAGGAGTTTAGTGGTTTATGGTATAAGGTAGACTGGATTGTAATGTTTATTTTGGTTATTTAATTAATTAAAAATAATATTTAAGAAAATTCTATCTTATTGATCGGCAATACATACAATTGACTAAAACACGGTTGTATTTGTATAATATTGAAAAGATTCTAATAATGTTTGATTGTACTGGATATCATTGAAAACCATTTCAATTTGTATTGTACATAGTATCACTAGGAATGGATTGCAATGGAACCAACTACAATAGGTATTACTGAAGATCATTTCAATATTACACAAATGCGCACTACCTTTTAGTCAGCTCTATTGTTGATTGAGAAGATAGACGTTCTCTAAGAGCATCCACAATAGTATGAGTTTTTTTCCAGATATTTTTCAGACCATGTCAAAAAGGAGAAATGAGAGAGAAGGGGAAAAAGAAAAGGAAAAAAAATAGTATTTGGGTTGGCGCTCATCCTGATGCGCTTAACGAGTGCTAGGGATGACCACGGTTCAATTTGCAAATTGAACCGTTTACAATAGGAACCGAACCAGAACCTTTTGGTTTTGGTGGCTCCATAATACCAAATGATTCCAATTCCAAATTACACACACACACACATTTAAAGTTTAGCTATTATTTGATTAAAATTTAAAGAACAATTATTTGATTAAAGGTTAAGCATTATTTAAAGTTTAAACTTTAAATAACAATTTAAAGTTTAACTGTAATAATTTTTTTAGTTTAAATTTAAAGTTTAAATATTTGATATAATCATTTTTTAAAATTTAAAATGAAAAGATTCCAAAAAAAAGAAAGGATTAAATTTGGACTATTTTTAAAATAGAAAAAATTACAAAAAATTTCTTGTTAGAACGAACCAGCCATTCAAATTAGAACTGTTGGTTCCCGGTTCTGGTTCGACATTTTTCGAATTAGGAATCGCTAGCTCGAAATCGTAACCGAATCGTGATCACCCCTAGCGAGTGTTGCTGCTACCTGAGCGCGCATCTGCTAGCAATTTTTTTTTTAGTAATTCACAATTAGCTAAGAAAAACTCAAAATACTGCATCATACTTAATTTTTTCTCTCCTACTCTCCTCTCAACCTCACCCAAAAACAAAAACAAAAAAATCCAAGAAAAACCCATTTTTGGGAAGCCCTACGTTTGTATTATCTAGTTGGGAGTATATTATTAATATAAAAGCAGATACGCTGATCCATAATTGATAAAAATTTATCTGGATGAAATGTTCAAGTTTGCATAAAACTGTAGATTATTGCTGTAATTGGTTTAGCCACAATTCATGAAAAGCGTCACAATCCTAACAGTCCCCGCGCGCGGTTGCTCTCTCAAAAACAACAAACTTGAACTGAATAAATAACTAGACAACTAGTCCAACTAGCTCCACTTACCATAACCTTTGGGTACAAAAACACCTTTTTGAGTAGGGAATATAATTACACCCCACCTTGTGATTACAAAAGTAAATAAACACAAAAAAATATACAGTGGGTCCCAGCGTAGCTAGACCACACAGTCGTATCATTTAATGGCAGACCAAAATCCAATCTCCATTCTACCTTCTTTCATTTATTTCAACGTTATACGTAGCATCACCCCATCCTGTCCCTATATATATATACACCCACCCATGCATCAACCTTGAAATCTTAGCTCCCTCAAAACAAATTATAAGAGCACGTAATAATGGATAATAGCGCTTGTTCTTCATCGGTGGTTAACAATTCCAACGAGGAAAATAGGAATAAGAAGAAGAAATCCGGCGGAAAGGTGGTGAAGCTGTCGACGGACCCGCAGAGCGTGGCGGCGAGGGAGCGGCGCCACCGCATCAGCGACCGGTTCAAGATCCTGCAGAGCCTCGTGCCTGGCGGCTCCAAGATGGACACGGTGTCCATGCTTGACGAAGCCATTCACTACGTCAAGTTCCTCAAAACCCAAATATGGCTCCACCAAACCATGATCAACTTCGCCGCCGCCGACGACCCAAGCTACTGTTATCCCGCCGCCGCCGCCGCCTGCGGCGGCGGCGGCGATGATGTTCTTGCGGGTGACTATAATGTGCAGTCCTCACAGGGAAACTACGGAGTGGGTCCCGGAAACTACACAATAATGGCTGGACAGGGAGGGGCCGCCGGCGGCGGAGACGGTGGCGCGGGGGAAAGCATGGCGGCGGTAGACGATGCATTTAGTGTGTACTACTAGCTAGATTGTGTAGTAGGGAATCCATTAATACGTAGAATGGAGTAATATAATATATATATTAGCTAGCTAGTATAGGTAGTAGCTTAGGTAGGTTCCGATGAGAAAGATCCTAGTTACATTGCAGCTAGCTAGGAATGGGAAGTATTTAGTAAATGTAGTGTTTCTCGTTTTCGTCTTTGTCTTGTCTCTACCTCTGTTCTGTGGTGGTGTTTGCTGAATTGCTGTAATATATTATGATGTGAGTAACTGAGTATTGGTTAATGTTATACTTTATAACGGGAGTGGAGTATTGGCATTTTTTGTTTGAATTTCTGGATAATCTAAATTGATTTACTTTAGTTGTTTGTGGTCTTTCAGGGGCAAAAGTCACAAGACGAATGCACACTGAATTTTTCTCATCAGCTGAAAAATAAAATTAGAATTAATTAGATGTTTATGGTTCTTGTGCGGTTGTGACCTGACTAGTTAGGTTGCTCTAATCATTGTCCTTTCAAAATTTTTAATTAATATTACATTTTGTAAGAATAACGGTGTGTTTGATTCATGGATTTACACACCAAAAATAAAAATAAAAATCATACTTATTATTTGGTTGACAACTTTTTAAAATACAATTAAGAGATTTGAGTACCCTTTAATTAAAATTTTCATTCCCTACTTAAAAACGGGATATCATTCAATCTTATTCCTCCTCATCTGTTACTTCCTCACTACATCCCTCATATTTTTGTTTTGATTTTTTTATTATTAATATTGGTGCTTTGAATGCCATTATATTTGGATCAATTGCTTTGATTTTTAATTTTTGTACTTTTAAAATCTTTATTTCTATTATTATATATAGGGTCATACATAACCAAACATTAATATTCATAATCATTCTAATTACACCTTGCTACAATCAAACATGCAAAATACTTTCACCAAAACTCATTACCATTACCAAGTATTTAATTCTCATTCCGATCGATTCCATGTGTAAACCAAACACACACTAAATGTGTTTAGTATACTCATGAAAAGAAAAATAAAGATGTCATATTATTAAAATCTAATACTATTATGACTATCATCATACATAATTGTGATTGTGTATTGGCAATGGCTTTGAAAATATCCAATACAATTACATATAACCTAAATGATAGTATTAAGTACAATTGGCACGCATAAATTCTGTACATTATTTTTTAATTTTCTCTTCATAATAGATCAATCTAGCCAAATCATTTTTTAGTTTAACTAAAGGATATCCCCCCCCCCCCCCCCCCCCCCCCCCCCCCCCCCCCCCCCCCCCCCCCCCCCCCCCCCCCCCCCCCCCCCCCCCCCCCCCCCCCCCCCCCCCCCCCCCCCCCCCCCCCCCCCCCCCCCCCCCCCCCCCCCCCCCCCCCCCCCCCCCCC
>NC_044930.1:4780028-4789737 GCF_003576645.1 Ipomoea triloba
TAATAACTCCCCCCCCCCCCCCCCCCCCCCTTTCTCTCTACAATTTTTCTCCTCCTTCTCTCTAACTCTTCCGTTCTTCTTCTTCCCTTCCGGCGATAGCCGTCTCCGCTTACTTTGCAGGATAGCGGAGGCGGCATCTTGCTCTCTTCCCACCATCTTCCTTTCCTTTCTTCTTCTCCTCCTTTTTTTTTTCCCTTCTCCTTCTCCTTCTTCACCCACCACAGCCACCACCTTCTTCTCCCTTCCTTCCCTCCGGCGTTTTTTTTTTTCTCTCCTCCGGCTAGCCGTCCACTTCCACCACCACCGCACCTCTCTTCCCACCACCACGGCGCCTCTTCCACCAACGGCCACCGCACCGCCGCCAACGCTGTACCTCACCACCACCACTGCCGTCTCCTCCCTAACCATCTTCCATCTTTAAAATAATTATATATATATATATATATATATATATATATTAATAATAAAATAGGGGGTAGGGTAATAGGTTGATAGCCTTGAGACCCATGCGTCTTCTCGAGCTCTTAACTTCTTTGTCTTTTACCCTTTTATTGTCTTCTAATAATTGTTGTTTTTTTGTCTCCCTCTGCATTTATTGCAGTTGTCTCCTTCTGCATTTATTGCAGTTTATAATTTCCTTCTTGTTATTTTACGAGGTTCGTTTTTGGAGTGCTTCAAAGATACATATGGTCATTGCTAGTGTGATACTCATCCTGATCGAAGTAGATGACAATGGAATGTCTCTCATGAACATCAGTTCAATTGGGAGGATACCCACTGATGATCCAGTCAAAAACACAAGGCTGGATACCTACCTTCAGTTGGGAAAAATGTCAATGGGCTTCAATAAGAAGAAAAAGACTCAAGGGGTTTGCAAGTTGCTCCATCCAGAGGTCAACTTGTACACATTCTGCAAGACCATCAATCAGTTGACAAAAGTTTTAAGGTCCTATAAGGATCAAAACTCTCAGTCTGCGAATCTAAGTTTTATTAGCTTAGCTAGAAAATTTAGTTCTATGTCAGATTGTATGGAATGACTTTACATTCCATTGAACCTTGTTGTACTTGTTTCTAATATTTAATAAAGGTTTATTATTATTATCAAAAAAAAAAAACTAAAGGGTATTAAGGTTAAAATAAAGTTATATGGAGTAACATTAAATATAACTATACAATTAATTTGAACAAAAATAATTACTACCTCCGTCCCATTTTGTTTGTCTGATTCGGTTAACGAGGCTTGACCGAAGTTATTTTTAATTCAATTTTTCATAATATTAAATTTAGTATTAGTATATAAAATTTATATATTTAGAAACTACATTAAAAGTACTATTAAACACAAAAAATCAAATTTAAAAATAATTAAAAATTACTAAAGAAATTAAGCAATAAAGAAAGAGTTGGTTTGACCAATGAATAGTAAACATGACAGATAAAATGGGACAGAGGGAGTATTAACAAGGGGTCCTATAGTTCAGTTGGTTAGAGTGTTGGTCTTATGAGCCGGAGTTCGCGAGTTCGGTCCTCTTTAGGACCATTTTCTAAGAATTCACCCCTTTTAAACACAGGCCTGGTATATAGAGTTATTGGGCTTTAAATGCCGTGAGCCACTGAGCCCACTATAGCTCCTTAATCTTTAGACAAATTTAATTTTAATTACTTAATATAAATAGTAAAGTTCAAATGCGTGCGAACAAACCATGTACTCCGTATTGAAATGATTTTTAAAAATAAAAATTCCGTGCAAAAGTTCACGAATAACAACAGTTAGAAGATTGAAGAATGCGAAACTCACTGGTGAATTCCTTTTGCTGTGTAGGCTTTTGATTTCAGTTTGTTAGATTGTGTTTTGGTTTTTCCTTTTTACTTTTTTTAGTATTTTCTTGAGAAATGTCCTATTATCAGCGAAGATGCCTATCAAGTGTTTGATGAATTGTTTGAATCAGTCTGACTTAAACATTTTCTAGATTTTCTTCTTCTTAAATCACCTTTCCCTGAAGATCTCACTGAACGAGTAAAATTTCAAGGCAGGGAATGGGGTAAAACTGTTTCTTGTATTGTTGTGTAATAAGCTTGCAGCTAGCTTGATGATTGTGAAAAGAATTCAAGACTCTTGTTTTCACTTTTGCATGAACTCTGTGCTACAAGTATATATGTATGTACAAATTACAAAGATGGGGTGAAGGGGAGGGTTGGGGGCGGGGATTGTTTACAGTTCAAATGACTTTCTGATATATGACTAGCAGGGATGTAGAAGAAGATGTTATGGAAGGAGGAAGTGGGGAAGAGTGATGATGACTACAGGTGCAGTCTGGATTATGAATTGCCTTCTTTCTGTGGATATCAAGTTTGCTGCAAAACACACAGTAACTGCCGCGGTATGCTTTGCCTTCCATTTCATCTTCGTCTTCATCAGAGTCATCAGTATCATCAGGGGATGCATCTTCAATGATTTCCTCTGCCTGCACTCTCCCACCATTGTATCTGATGTAGGGGAACCTGTATGATGGAATGATCAGCTTGAGGAGTTCTTTCAGATGCTTATCACTACTTGTTCTGCCTGCTTTCCAGAAGAAAAGAGCTGCCATGGAAACTGAGGCTCCTATTCCATATCCCAGACCTATGAATATGAAATGCCAATCAAACTCAGAGTCGAAAACTGGACCACCACCACCACCAGATTGGCCGCCATTGGAACTAGGTGGTACCTTGCAACTTTTTGAGATAGGAAATCCGCATAGTTCCAGATTACCTTGGTAGGAAAGTGCATCAAATGTATTAAGTTGATTGCCTGTTGGAATCCTACCAGAAAGTCTGTTGAATGATAGATTCAAGACTGATAGGAATGACAGATCTGCAAGCTGTGTTGGGATCTCTCCACCTAGCTGGTTTGATGAAAGGTCTAACGACTCAATCATTTTCAGATTTCCTACTGTTTCTGGGATATTCCCTGTGAGAGCATTGTGTGATAGGTTGAGAAAGTAAAGTGAATTGAGAGCCCCAATGGTATCTGGTATAATCCCATGGAAATTATTGCTTGAGAAATCAACAGATGTGAAGACTGTTAGAATTTTCACCAGTTCTGTCTCCATCCCTTTTATGGTTACCATTACTGTATCCTGGTAGTAGAAACTATTAAGTCTCAAGTAATCAAACTTGATGTGTTGCACTGGTTGCACTGCAGCTTCACCAAACATCATTCCTTTCCAGTTCAAGAAGCATTTTGGAGAGAGTTCGCCACTGAATTTATTGGAAGCAATATCAATAATCTGAAGATTTGGCCAGCTATGATTGGCATTACCACAGTGAAGGTCACCATGGAACTGATTGGACCGCAAGACTAGGACACGCAGGCTTGATAAATTTTTCAATGGACATGGAAAGGTATCTACAATTTTGTTGCTTCCAACATTCAGAACTTCCAATGATGAACAATTTATCAGAGATTTTGGAATCTTCCCTTCAAAAGAATTCCTGCTGAGGTCTAATGTTTTTAGAGCACAATTACTTGGGAAGGAATCAGGTATGCTACCACTGATTTGGTTTTCCTCAAGGTTTAGTACTCCAAGGATCCCAAAATTGCTGAATAGACAGGATGGAAGTATGCCTATCAGCTTATTGTTGGATAGATCAAGCACCTGCAGATAGCTTGCATTGCATATGGATTCAGGAATTGTCCCAGTGAAGCTATTGTTTGAAAGAGACAAGAAAGAAGCAAATGAAGCATAACTTCCAAGATCAGATGGAATGTTACTATTGAAAAAATTGTTTGAGTAATCAAGATAGATAGCTCCTGAGGTTGATGCCATGGGAAGTTGGCCTTGCAGTTGATTGGAGTGCAAGTCCAGTACTGAAAGAGTACTTGGAATTGTATAAGGCTTTTCTAGACCATCTAAGAAATTGCAGGAGAGATTCAGATGAGCCAGACTTCCATTACCCACATTCCATATCCAGTTTGGTATTTCCCCTCTAATTTCATTGTCTGACAGGTCTAAATGGATCATACTCGACTGAGTTCTAAGATCTGGAAAACTTTGCAATCGGCAAGAAGCCATTTTCAATGTTGTAAGCTTGGGAAAGAATGAGGAGGCTGAACTACTGCTACTTACGTCAACTGACAAATTGTTGTGAGAAAGCTCAAATCTTGTGAGGTTCTTGAGCTTTTGGAGACTTTCAAACTGTATCCTTCCACTGAAGGAGTTGGAAGAAAGTAATAGCACATTCAGCTTTGGAAATTCAAAGAAGTGCTCCGGAATGGACCCATTTAGACGGTTAGAACTCAAGTCAAGTGTATCCATTTGAGAGGCAGATACATTCCGGTATTCATCAACTTGACCATCAAATTTATTGTTGGACAGCACAAGTTTCTGCAATGATGGAAGTGAAAAAAGATATGGGGGAATTCTTCCAGAGACTAAATTAGAAGTTAAATCTATATTCACAATTTTTGAAAGGCCTTCAAAATGCTTGGAAGAAAGTGGACCATCTAGGCCATTACGAGAAAAATCTATGTAGGTAAGGTTCTTTGACAGCTGGAAATGTGGGATTGAGCCAGTGAAGTTGTTAAATGAGAAATCCACATAAATAAGACTCGTAAGTTGTGCCATTGTAGAGGGTATTGGTCCACTGAATTTGCAGTTGGTGATCTCTATCCTGGACAAGTTGCTAAGATTACTGATGGAAGGTGGCACTGAACCAGAAAATTGAGTGTAACTTACTGAAACCGCCCTAAGGGATCCATTCTCTGGAAATGATGGGAAGCTGCCACTAAGATTCTGATTGTTTTGTATCATCAGCTCCTCTAAACTTTTTGTCTGAAAGATCTCTCCCGGAAATGCACCATGTAGATTACAAGAGCTTAGGCTCAAGGTCCTCAAATTTGAAAATTTTGCCAAAAACCTCGGGACAGTGCTGGAAAGATCATTTTGATCTAGATAGATAATGGAAAGGTGACGAAGTGTCAAAAGGGAAGGATCAATAGGGCCTGAAACTTGACAGTTTCGCATGCTCAAGATTGTTAAATTTGGCAAAGATGAAGATAAGGCCTGACACCAGTCTTTCCTTTGAGCAGAAAGATCAACACCATCAAGATAAAGTTCTCTAACTTCTATGGAGTTCTCAAAGAATTTCTTTAGTTTTGGATTCTCAAGTTTAAGTGGTGGACCTATTGCAAATAGGGTTGAGAGGTCAAGAGTAACCAACCTTGTCAGTCCTGATATTCCATTCGGAATCTGCCCTCCAAAACCAGCATTTGACAAATTCAGATATGTCAAGTTGGCAAGCTTGTAAATCTGAACTGGGATTGCAGTAGAATTGAAGCTGTTGAAAGCCAAATTTAGCCTCTCAAGGTATTGAAGACTGACTAGAGCCCTTGAATTCTCAATCCCACCTGTAATCGCCTCATTGTCGAGAATTAAGCCAGTGACATGGCCTGAGGTGTCACATTCCACCCCAGGCCAAACACAACATTCCCTGCTCTGGTTCCAGCGTGCAAGCTTGGTTGAAACAGTTGAGTCGAACTTCAGGCTGCTCTTCAGCTGCAGCAACATCGATCTCTGGTCGCTCTGGCATTGGCCAGAGACAAGGATGTGGATCCCAAATATTATCTGCAGCAAGAATACCAAGAAAAACCATGAATGCAGTGGAGTTCTCATTGGACAGAGTTGTAACAGACCCCCATAACACTCAAGATCAACGTGTTTGAGTAAATATATTACAGCCCAACAACTTCACTGCTAGCTTTCTTGCCTTCTCACCAAACTTAACTTTCGGTTTGGCTGGTCTGGAGTGGAGGACAAGCAAGAAAGCATAGATGCAGAGGACTAAGGCAGAGGTGGAGACGTAAAATGATGATTAGAAACAATGGTGGACTGGTCAGAGAAAAACAAGAGCTGGGAGTTGTGTTTGATCATCTAGAATGTGAAATCTTATTGTTATCGTTACGCGTTTGGTAGTCGGCCTTTAACATTTGTTTATTCCTTTGACGACTTTTGGGTTCAGTATATTATAAGAAAATGAAACCTCATGACTTTCTATTTGTCTGATTTAATGATTTCCACTATTCGCCGTACTATTCTTTCTTCTCTATTCCTTAGACAAGCTTATGGAGGTGTAACGGTGAGATTCTTGTTTGCTAACACTTTTTTTAATATTCCATAGTCAAAAATTATAAATAAATTAATAAACTGATTTTTAAAATTATCCCAAATAACTTCTCACGTTAGTCATATAATTAAAATTTTGAACCTTTGGAGAAAATATCAAGCAAGTTGGTCGGGCCATTGATCTGATAACCACAATAATTGACATTCTTAGTTTGAGCTAATCAGTTATGAAAAATATAGACTAGTTTACTTCATTGTGGAGCAAATTTATTAAACATGTCGGATCAAAATACGATCTATCACACCATCATCGTAAATAAAATTTCAATATCTAAGATGGGTGCTCTAGACACTTATTAGAGGAGATAAATTGCGAGATATACCTTAGTGATGCCGTGATCTGCGAGATTCAATCCTAAGTATTGGCTGAGTATTACCTCAAACTCAGTCTTTCATCCATGAAGCTATGTCCGGGGCGGTTGAAAAATGAATATGAACATAAGTAAAGAGGTAGATTTGTTACTAAGGTTAGCTGGTTAGGTATTGCAGTAGGCTGTAGGTAGTAGGGTCGGTTTGTTTCCATCTTTCATTTAGATTCCTCCCAACTCTTTGACCAACTATCCCTCTTCATACTTGTCTCCTTTGACATTTTCAATCCCCAATTTTATATGGCACGCAGTTTACTTATTTCCTTTTTTTTGTTTTTTATTTAATTTTCAATGATTTGCGACGTGATTTGTACTTAACACACCTCTCATATGAATCTTGGCAAGTATTAAAATCGAAAAACATATTAACTAGTGGGATAATGCATTTCAATTTGGATTTTACTATATTCTTATAGAAGTGAAATTATGAAAATTATAAATGTTTTAAAATTTATTATAATTACTCAAAATATATAAATCATCTTTAGGTTTAATTAAAGGGAAAATTGCACTTTTCGTCTCTAATTTATCATTGGCGTTGCACTTTTCGTCCCTGAGTTATATTAAAATTACAAATTTCGTCTCTAATATTTTATTAGTAAAGGGGCGAAAAGTGCAACGTCAATAATAACTTAGGGATGAAAAGTAAGTATGATCAACACTTATAGACGAATTCAACAATTACCTTATAACTTATGGATAAAAAAATGTAATTTTCCCTTAATTAAATTAACGAGTGACTAATAATAATCCAACCTTAGAAATTAATATGAAAGGGGATGACATGATATTAAAATGGTAGACAAGTTACTAATTTGAAACGTCCTTCCGTTTAATTTCTTCAAAATTGTTCAGTAGATAAAATACACATTCTTTTAACAGATTTGTCATTTATCAAAGACGTAAATTACGGGTAAAAGAATAAAAAATGTTATAAGTTACTGACGACCAAAAAAAGTCTATGCGTAAGGTAAAATGGATAATTAAATAAGTGAAATAGAGGTGCAAATCCAGCAGATTTGTTATACAGAGAACAAAAAAGTGAGAAAGTTTGGATTATGAAATTATATAAACTATTATATTTTTAGCATGAAACTTCTGACTGGGTACCTCACAGAGTAATATCTACACAGCAAGTATCAATCTGTCTAAACATATATGTACGTAATTGTAAGTTGTAACAAATTAATTAATTAATTAATTAATTAAGAAAGTGTAGTTGCACCAAGCTGGCAACTTAAATAATTAAAGTTTGAAGCATATCGAATTATGTAATTAGTTTAATAGGATTATTTCCCGTACGGGCTTAGCTCATTAGATCGGAGGACTTAAGGATCTGTTCTAGGCGGACGCTCATAGCTCTCTGAAGATCAGAGTTAGATAGTGCTCTTGCTTGAGGGCTTCTGATGTATAAAAAAATAATAAATAAATGAATAAGAGAAAAAGAGAAGTAATTATCCTACAACGAATAGTGTTGATTGTGTCTAAATAAAATTATTGATTAAAATTCATAATTTGTTGAAAGCGGCATCAGAGAAATTGGTAAATTGGCAATCAATTTCGAAGGTCATAAGTCGTCAGATAAATCAATTAAGCAATCCTATATTCCTATCACGTTGAAAAGTGAAATGATTGTGATTTTTTTTTAAAGAAATAAATAAAGTGATTTTAAAAAAAGAAGAAAAAGAAATGTGGGACATTGTTTTGATTATTTCTTTATTTTATCTTTCTCCAATTAAATCCAAACAAGTAACTTTAAATAACCGTATTCTTTGTTTTCCTTTCTTTAGTTTTTCATTTTGGAAAAATGAAGAATTCTCTAATTAATAAATAAATCTTAAACTCTTTTTTTTTTTCCTTCATATGGCGTCCATTATCTTCACACTATGAAACTAATCAGATTCGCCTTGAGTTCCATCGTAGAGTTTGCCTATTATTTTGGAGAAAGTTTGGCGCAAAACTTAGGGGTGTAATAAAGCTAAGTCCAAATAGTCAAAACTTGAAACTTCGTTTGATTTAAAAAAATCGAAGCTACTCGAGTTACGTATTAAGAGACTCAAATTTGGCATGATTCGTTACTTGAACAACTCGATCTTGACCTTGACTCAATAGTAAGTTAATTGAACCCGCCTAACTTGACTCATCACACCCCTACTAGCTCATCAACTCTAAAGTTGTAATTGTATCAACAATCCGCTTATCAACTACTTCAAACTTTTGAGTTCACTTGCCAAAGGCCTTGTGGTCAAGCGGCATGAAGTGATTCTCCTAAATGGGAGGTCATGGGTTCAAGCCTTAGTGGGGACAATGTTGACTTTTTTGGGCTTCAATAGGTTGAGAAAGTATGTGGACAGATACTTCATGTAATAGGGTCAACAGTATTCAAAAACAAAACAAAAAAAAAAAACTTTTGAGTTCACCTTAAACGTTTTTACTATAACTTGAGCTCAATTTAACTGTCTTCTAAACATTAAATAATGAGATTATTGATAAAAATAAATAAAAAAAGATGGACAAATTAAATAATTAAATCATGAGAAAAGTAAATGACAAGAACAACGTGTAACGCCATCTAATTTGTCAAGGGTTGCATCGACAAAAATGACAAACAAAGTCCAAATGATATTGATGGCTGTGTCTTATACATCCCTTTCTCTTGCCCCACATGAAACTCTTTTTTTTTCCTCTTCTTATTATGATAAGATGTAAGATGATTGGTCTTCTCCCACGCCTGAGTCTCCCACTAAAACCAACTCCACATATTTATATTCATCTCTAATTTGTTCACTTTCTAGAGCCATAAATGTGTCGAGTACAGTTGAATTCAATTTAATTGGTAGGTATGATTAATCGACTGGTTAATTTATTGGTTATATCTAATATAATTCTTCTAGTTTATTGATTAAATTAAACTTTTACCCAAAAGAAAATTAAAGTCTTTCACTCTTAAAATCCTTGATCGTAAAAGGGTAAATCACAGTGACTCAGCGGTCTTTTATGTGAAAATATCAGTGATTAGTGTTTAGAGGGAGTCCAGACGAAATTCCCACATTGTGATTGCTTGGCCGGATTTAACCTTAAGTTCTCACTCTCAATTTATCACCCGAATCCCAACTAAGCTACCCGTAATATATTTATTAATTTTTTTTTTGGGGAGGGGAGGGGGGGGGGGGG
>NC_044930.1:4790226-4826370 GCF_003576645.1 Ipomoea triloba
TTATTTTTTTTTTGGGGGGGGGGGGGGGGGGGGGTGGTTTGAAGTGGAGGGGACACCCTAGGACCTCAAGAAAGGTTACTCACCAAGACATTTCATGTCTAGACTAGTAGCACCACAGTTTGTTTTACTCAAGCGATTGATTTTTGGTCCATAGTTGAACAACTCAAACTAACAACGTCAATAGATTAATAGCCAACAACTTTACTTTGACTTACGAGAAATATACACTTGCTACCCAAAAGTGTATTTTAGGTGAAATGCACCTTGTGACGGTAGTGCAACCAACAAAGATTTACAAAATAATAATAATAATAATAATAATAATAATAATAATAATAAATAAATAAATAAATAAAATAAATTGGTCTAGGTTGTTCATAGCTAACAAATTTAAACCAAATAAATTAATAGATAATTTTTTTTTTAAAATCAAACTATAAAGTATAAACTTTATAATTATCAATCCAATAATCAACTATCTCACTTATTCTTGTGGTGGAAGTTTACCTAAAATTTATGTCCCCTCTTTCTTGGTCATCTTTGGAAATATAAGAAAACAGAAGTGGGAAAAAAGAAATGCTTCCGTCCCACTGTCTCGCCGTCACGTTAATTACGGAGCATTTCTTCATTTAACACTCCATTATTCTTTCACACTAATGATTTACCAGACCATTATTATTATTATTATTATTATTATTATTATTATTATTATTATTATTTATTTTTTAATACTGTTGACTTATTATTATTAATTATTATTATTAATGTTATAATTATAAAAAAATATTCCATATAGTTAATAATAAGTCAACATAACAATTAACACAAATATATACGGTAATACCCTTTCGCATTTTTATAAATATACTTTTTTCCTTTATTCTTATTATAGGGTCATACATAACTAAACATAAATATTGATGATTATTCTAATTCCCCCACACTACCAAACATGCAAAATACTTTTGCCAAAATTCACTACTTTTAATAAGTATTTGATTCTCATTCCAATTTCGATTCCCATGTGAGAACCAAACACGCCATTATATATACAATTAGTGTCGCAAAATTATTAACTTCAACTTCAATCAAACTTGAATCAAGCAACTGTGTTATGAATTATTCAAAAACACATACCATGAATATTAAGGATAAGAAAATCTCATATTACAAATGCATATTTTTAAACACATTTTTTTAATCTTGTACTCCATCTGTCCCATTTTGTTTATCATGTTTAGTATTTATTGATCAAACCAACTCATTATTCATTGCTTATTTTCTTTTGTAATTTTTAATTATTTTTAAATGTAATTTTTTGTGTGTGTTTAATATTACTTTTAATTTAGTTTCTAAATATATAAATTTTATATACTAATACTAAACTTAATATTATGAAAAATTAAATTAAAAATAATTTCAGTAAAGACTCGTTAATCGAACCAGACAAACAAAATGAGACAAGGAAGTAATATATTTATTGCTATTTTATTTTTTAATAATTTTTTATTTTTATTCATAAATCATAATTTTATTTGTAATTTTATTTTAAATTAAACATATTTGCCCAATTCGCGGGCCGGGCTGCCAACTCGCTTGGGGTAGATTAAAGTTACTTAAATCCTAATTTGTGGGCCGTCCTGCAAAAGTTATCCAAAAATTACACCCTAGTGGGGCGGCCTAATAAACCAGGCTGGGCCGCTTTAGCAGTCCATCATTTCATTCTAATAATCATAATGTGTATATATATTTTTTACTTAAAAAAAAAGGTATTTTTTTTGAAAACATCATAAGGTATATTTTAATTCACAAGGAATCAATGTTTTAAACACTAGTTTCAAATTAAGTTTCCAATTCTAATGTAAATATTGTAATACTTATATGAGAAATATTATTTATGAAAAAAATTGCAATACTTATTGTAAAAAATGTAATACCAAATTGAATTAAAAATAAATCATTACGTACGTAGATATTGTAATACTTATATGTGAAATTGTGATATTATTAGGGTAAAGTTGAATGTTACTAATGATAAATACTGTAATACTTATAAGTGAAATTTTAATAATTATACAATTCTCACATGTTTCGCAGACAAAGATTCATAAAACTGTATACATCAATTTTTGTCTTAATGGATTGTTTGTGAACTTGGGTAGTATTAATTAATATAATGTAGCATGATACTATTTTGTATAATTGATTATAGTTAATATAACTTAAAATTATCTGATAGTGACCTCTATGTTTTTTAATTTTTGTTTTAAAATACATTTTTAACCAATCAATTATAATAAGATTTTAAAGTCCAGTTTTTCTATGGGAAAAGTATGTCAATTACTATTATTATTCTTATATTGACTCAAGGATTAATAATATAAATTTTCCTCTTCAAAATACAACTTTTTCTTACTAAATTAGGCCTATTGAACAACAATAAGAACGCGTAGATAGCGACAAAATGTTTCATGGCAAACATATCTCCAGACTCCAGAGATTAAAATCAAGTATGATCTATTTGGACCTATCAGACAATGAAATTAGAGGGGAAATACCAAACTGGATATGGAATGTGGGGAATAGAAGTTTGATTCATCTGAATCTTTCTCATAATTTCTTAGATGGTCTAGAAAAGCCTTATACAATTCCAAGTACTCTTTTAGTACTGGACTTCCATTCCAATCGATTGCAAGGCCAACTTCCAAGTGGAGAAGCCATTTTAGCCCGGGATATTATGTATCTTGATTACTCAAACAATCTTTTCAGAGGTTCCATCCCATTTGATCTTGGAAGTTATGCTCCATATGCTTCTTAGCTTTCTTGTCTCTTTCAAACAACAGGGCCGTTCCAATAAAATTTGGGGCCCTGTGCCATATTTTAATTTGAGCCCTTTTTTCGAGTAATTTTTATATATAAATAGTAATTGTTTAAAAAGTTGTATATATCAAAATATAAATATTGTATAAAAAATACATATAAAATTTTATTTAAAAAGTGACATGCGTCGTGCACAATTAGACGCAATTCTTCAAGAGCTCCTTTTTGTAATGAATTTTTCAAGAGCTCCTTTTTGAGATTGAGTTAGTTGCTCAATTCTTCTTTTCTTTTTACGCTTTTCAGACCCAGATGTATATTTTCTAGAAGACATAATTATAAAATCCTAAGGAAAAAAATTATTTAGAAACTCTATGAATAAATAATTAATCAAGAAACAAATTCTTAAAACAATAAACAAAAATTATGAAAATACGTAATTTTAATTACCTGTTAAGAGAATTGAAGAACTTGAAACTTGAAAGTTTATGTGATCAAGAAGAATTGAAGAACCAGTTGATTTGCGGTCTGCGATCTATGAAATTACCGAATTGTGAATTGGGAATTATCGAAGGGTTGAATTCTATTACAGTATGCCGTATTTAATATTTATAGGGTTGGCAATGTTTTTTGATTAGGAAATATATATATATATGTTGGAATTGACAATGTCTTTGCAGCTTTGTTAATTGAAATTTAGATTAGGAAATATATATACATATTGGAATCGGCAATATTCTGCTAATTGAGATTTATATTAGGAAATTTATATATGATTAGAAATTGGGGCCCCCAAAAATTGACAACATACAGCTTCATATATTTAGCCTAAATTTTTATAAACCATATATACATATAAATTTTTTTTAAATATGGGGCCCCCAAAAATTGGGGGCCCTGTGCGGTCGCACATGTTAGACATGCTCAGATACGGCCCTGTCAAACAATAGCTTCACTGGGACAATTCCTGAATCCATATGCAATGCAAGCTCTCTGCAGGTGCTTGATCTATCCAAAAATAAACTAAGTGGCATACTTCCATCCTGTTTATTCAGCAATTTTGGGATCCTAGGAGTACTAAACCTTGGGGAAAACCAAATCAGTGGTAACATACCTGATTCATTCCCAAGTAATTGTGCTCTAAAAACATTAGACCTCAATAGGAATTTCTTTGAAGGCAAGATTCCAAAATCTCTGATAAATTGTTCATCATTGGAAGTTATGAATGTTGGGAGCAACAAAATTGTGGATACCTTTCTATGCCCATTGGAAAACTTATTAAGCCTGCGTGTCCTAGTCTTGCGGTCCAATCAGTTCCACGGTGAGCTTCACTGTGGTAATGCCAATCATAGCTGGCCGAATCTTCAGATTATTGATATTGCTTCCAATAAGTTCAGTGGCAAACTCTCTCCAAAATGCTTCTTGAACTGGAAAGGAATGATTTTTGGCGAAGATACAATGCAACCAGTGCAACACATCAGGTTTGATTACTTGACACTTAATAATTTCTACTACCAGGATACAGTAATGGTAACCATAAAAGGGATGGAGACAGAACTTGTGAAAGTTCTAACAATCTTCACATCTATTGATTTCTCAAACAATAATTTCCATGGGATTATACCAGATACCATTGGGGCACTCAATTCACTTTACTTTCTCAACCTATCACACAATGCTCTCACAGGGGATATCCCAGAAACAATTGGAAATCTGAAAACGATTGAGTCCTTAGACCTTTCATCAAACCAGCTAGGCGGAGAGATCCCAACACAGATTGCAAATCTGACATTCCTATCATTTTTGAATCTATCATTCAATAGACTTTCTGATAGTATTCCAACAGGCAATTAGCTTAATACATTTGAAGCAAGTTCCTATTTGGGTAATCCAGAACTGTGTGGTTTCCCTCTCTCAAAAAGTTGCAATTCACCAATAAGATCCAGTGGCGGCAAATCTAAGATAGAAGTGGGTGGTGGCAATTCTGGGATCAAATGGGAATACGTAACTTCTGCTTTGGGATTCGCTGTGGGTTTAGGGGCGTACCTGTGGATGGTTTTGCATAACAAGAGATGCAGGGAAGCATACTAACAACTTGACAAAGTTTTAGTACGACGATTCGGTCAAGGAAGAAAATCTCCAGGGCGCAGAGTTCGCAGGAACCGAATCAGATCACTCTAAGCTGCAACCTGCACACCAAACACTTTTCCCTAAGCTGATTTTGCACTACAGTTCAGTTTGTAGGTATGATTGCTGAGCCTTGTATTTTTTGTGTTAGTAATTTGAGAATGTTTAGGTTTAATTTCATGGAAGGTGATGCATATTGTTGGGTAGACCATTTGTTTCAAATTTATCTTCTTCTTTTTTTTGTTTTTTTTTTGGTTGATGTTGTTGTTTCTAAGTTTTTGAATATTTATCTTGTTTCCATGAAGTTTGGGGATACAAAAAAGTAAATTATTATATCTAAATTCATTTATGTCCGTTTTTCTTATTTTTTCCATATATTTTCTTATCTTATTCAATAACAATAATATATACATATTATATATTGGAGTTATATGTTAGTTATTTCCTAAAATATAAATATAAAAAATATTTTACATTATTATTATTATTTACAAAATTTTAAATATCTAAAATCTAAATAAATTTAAATTTTAATATAAAATATTAATATTGGACACTTATTTTTTGCGCGCATAAAAATACTAGTTATCATTAATATAATTGTCAAAGTTAATACTTGTGCACTGCCTATTTTGCTTAAACAACCATATCCAAACATTGCATGTTACTTAACATTCACATCCTCATTGAATTTTTTAAGTGAATTTAATTTAAAGAGTTTCAACGGAGACCGTTAGTTATGAACAGATATTGCATTGTAATGGAATAGAATGTTTTAAGCGCATTTAAAGTACTATGGAGACAATTAATTTGATACAGTGGTCAGAAATAGCCTCCGTTATTTCAAAGTGGTCAGAAAATTTGGTAGAACAACCAAAAGTTAAAGAATGACATCAAGCAAGGAGAATATATAGTACCTATCTTTGCGAAGTAGAACATGCCTTAGAGAACCATCTATCATATACTCAGTAATAGTAGCAAACGTTCCACCTATTCCATCTTGTACTACACCCACCACATTTGGGTGATGAAACTTTGACAGAATATCAGCTTCCCTCTAGAACTCTACCGTCTAGAAACAAGAAGAATATGAAGAGCAAGAACTAGAATAAGTGACAAATGAGAAAATAAATAAGATCTTAAATGAAATAACAATTGTGGATTAATTAATCCTCCTTTAATTTGTTTTCAAATGCAAATTAAGGTTTACAAAGATAAATGCAAAGACTCTAGCTGAAACTCAGGAATACATTTATTCTAAATGTATAAATGAAAAGAAAAGGGGAAGAAGGGGATGGGGGCGGGGGGCTGGTTTTATGTTTAGTTGAAGAAAGATCATCAATCTCTCTTGCTCTGATTATTGCAGAGTGAAGCAACTCATTTTTATTCGTTTAGTTGCAACATAAAAGCCTAATAAACTTCTAAAGATCTGATTTAATTTGACATCTTGCTTAATCTTAAGATCACCAATTTGAATAGAAGGATCTACTATGCTAATCTTACATATCTAAGCATTTAAGTACACAACCAAAAGTCATTTAACTTCATAAATAGTGTAATATCAAAACAAATAAAACACACACAAAATTATCGAAATTTAATCACATAATTTATAATGAAAAAGAAAACTAATTACATTTTTAAGTTAAAAAGTTGTTTAACTTGCTTGTTAAAAAGTTGTTTAACTTGCTTGTGAAGACCAGTGATCTCGTCATCGAAATCACACAAAATTCTTAGCATTCCTTTCAAATTGCACTTAACAGGTTCTCAAATTCATTATTCATAAACTTAAAAAATGTTCTATAATATGACAATATATTCACAGATCATAAATCCATTAAATTCAAGATTTAAGAACAGTATATCATAAATAACTAAAATATCAGTAAAGTACCTGTTACATTTTCATGGCCAAAGACGGTCACCGCCTCACCGGAGAAGACTACAAACTCGAAGTCTCGAATGCAATTCTAGGGTTTCCTATGTACATAGCCAGAGAGGTTAATGAATGAGTGGTTAAGCTTGAAACTATGAGTATGATGAGTAGATGAGGTTAGAGGGACTTACTAGAGAGGTAGTGAGACGGAGAGGGTCAGAGAGTGAGAAGCGAAGAGGCAGAGACAAGGCTGTGAGCGGCAGAGAGGCGGAGAGCCGGAGACCGAGTGGTTGTCGCCTGTCTTGGCTCTTGAGCGGCAGTCTCCGAAGATAATGGCTGGGTGGAGTTATGGAGTCGTCCAAACACAAGAGAGTTTGAGGTGAGGAGTGGGAGAGGCAAGGGGCGCAAATGAGGGTCAAAGACTTAAATTTTTCTCATGCATGGACAAAAATGGAAAGATTTTAAAAAGTGGACAAAAATAACAAAAGAGCATTTGGGAGAATTATATTGAAACGTATTTTTGTCATATTCTGGTCAGACATGAAACGCATCTCCAAATGCTCTTTTCCTATTTTTGTCCAAGTTTTAAAATCATCCTATTTTTGTCTAGTCCTTTATTTTCCTTCACATTTCATTCATTAACCCCGCAAATGAAACCCTACCTTACTGACAACAAAGTTAAAGGTGGTAGGAAATTTTGACCATTTTCGTTTTTATAGGTGGTCGAAAATATGGTCGGAAAATTGAAGATTTCCAGGTGTGAATGGTACAAGACATGCATGCAATATTCATATTTTTTTCAAGATGAAGAAAACATTTACAAAACGAGAACTGACAAACACAAAAAATATATTTGAAACTTTTATTAATTAAAAAAAAAAAAACCCAACAACATGCAACACTTCCAAAAGATATTACACTTAAATATTATCCAGTTGATAACACACAAAAAAAAAAAAATCATGCACGCAATAAGAGGTATCACCACCATAATCACTGATCTCAGCATTCATACCTACAAATGAAGTGGAGTGAATAATCGGCTTAAGAAAAAGTACTAAATTGGTGTGTGATCAACGTGTTTATATGAAAATTTTGTGTCAAGTAGGAAGTAATCAAGATTACCTGAAGGTTGAAGCTTAGAGTTATCATAATTAGTTCCTGTGAGCTCTGCGTCCTAGTCCTGGAGATTTTCTTCCGCGTTGTCGGGGACCGAATAGCCGTATTAAAACTTCGTCAAGTTGTTGGTATGCTTCCCTGCATCTCTTGTTATGCAAAAGCATCCACAGGTACGCCCCTAAACCCACAGCGAATCCCAAAGCAGAAGATACGTATTCCCATTTGATCTCAGAGGAGCCACCATCAAATTCTATCTCAGATCGACCGCCATTGGAAGTTTTTGGTGATTTGCAACTTTTTGTGAGAGGAAAACCACACAATTCTTGATTTCCTAGGTAAGAATCTGGTCCAAATGTATTAAGCTGATTGCCTGTTGGAATCATACCAGAAAGTCTATTGAATGATAAATTCATGACTGAAAGGAATGTGAGTTTTGCAAGTTGTGTTGGGTCCACCTAACTGATTTGCTGAAAGGTCCAATGATTCAATCATTTTCAAATTTCCAATTGTTTCAGGGATATTTCCTGTGAGACCATTATGTGATAGGTTGAGAACATAAAGTGAAGTGAGAACCTCAATGGATTCCGGTATAACCCCATAGAAATTATTGCATGAGAAATCAACAAATGTGAAGACTTTGAAAACTTTCACCATATCCATCTCCATCCCTTTCCAGGTTACCATTAATCTATCCTGGTAGTAGTCAGATACAAAAAGAGGTGAATACCGATTGAGAAACATGATATATTGTCCCGATTGTGCAATATCTTCATCAATAATCATTCTTTTCCAGTTTAAGAACTTTGTGGAGAGTTTTCCACTGAAATTATTGGAAGCAATATCAATAATCTGCAAATTTGGCCACATATGATTGGCATTAACACAGTGAAGGTCACCATGGAAGTTATTGGATCGTAAGACTAGCACACGCAGGCTTGATAAGTTCTTCAATGCGCATGGGAAGGTATCTACAATGTTGTTGCTCCTAACATTCAGAACTTCCAATTGTGAACAATTTATCAGTGATTTTGGAATCTTCCCTTCAAAGGAATTCCTACCGAGGTCTAATATTTGTAGAGAACAATAAATTGTAAAGGAGTCGGGTATGCTACCACGGATTTGGTTTTTCCCAAGGTTTAATACTCCAAGACTGTTAAAACTGTTAAATAGGCAGGACGGAAGTGTGCCACCCAGTTTATTGTCGGATAGATCAAGTATTTCCAGTTGATAGCTAGCATTGCATATAGATTCAGGAATTATCCCCGTGAAACTATTATTTGCAAGGGACAAGAAAAAAGCATTTGTAGCAAAACTCCCAAGACCAAATGGGATGGAACCATTGAAAAAATTGTGTGAGTAATCAAGATGAATAGGTCCAAAACCAAGATCATTACAAGCAGGTGGAATAGGAAGTGGGCCTCGCAATTGATTTGAGTGCAGGTCAAGTGTCGGCAAATGGATTAATTTGGCAGCAGCCACATTGGTTAGGCAAGTTGCAAAGTTTGATGAAGAATGTTAGGCAAGTCCAAGAGTTAGGCACCTACAAAGTTTGAACAAAAATATTTATTGTTTGGTCCCTACATTTTAGGCTAACTACAAAATGACCCCAATTTCTCAACTATAAATAGGGAGGTCATTTGCCATTCTTGTCATCCCAAATCATTCTATTCTTCCCTCATATACTAGAGATATTAGAGAGTTTGTTGAGTGTATTTCTCCTTCCTAGCAAGAGAGAATTATCCTTGTTTTCTCCTTGTTAGTTAGAGAGTGGTTGTAACTCCTATTTTCTCATAGTGAAATTCTTCTACCCTTGCCCGTGGTTTTTACCCTAATTTGTTTAGGGGTTTTCCACGTAAAATCTGTGCCTCATTTATTTTTCTTTCTCAAATTATTGTTGCAATCAGATCTATCCCACTTCCGCGGGCGCAACAATTGGTATCAGAGCCTTCTGATATATTGTTCAGAATTTGTTTCAAGAACAATATGGCAGCGAAATTTGAGATTGAAAAATTCAATGGGAAAAATTTCTCATTGTGGAAATTGAAGGTGAAGGCTATCCTGAGGAAAGACAACTGTCTAGCAGCTATCAGTGAAAGGCCGGTGGATTTTACTGATGACAAAAAATGGAGCGAGATGAACGAGGATGCTATGGCGGATCTATATCTATCAATAGCAGATGGAGTATTGTCAAGCATCGAGGAGAAGAAGACGGCCAAGGAGATTTGGGATCACCTCAACCGGTTGTACGAGGCCAAGTCACTGCACAACAAAATTTTCCTTAAGAGGAAATTATACACTCTCCGTATGTCAGAATCTACTTCAGTGACGGAACACTTAAATACGCTGAATACTCTATTTTCCCAGCTTACATCTCTAAGCTGTAAAATAGAGCCACAGGAGCGTGCGGAACTTCTACTTCAGAGTCTACCTGATTCGTATGATCAACTCATCATCAACTTAACAAACAACATCCTTACGGACTATCTAGTCTTCGATGATGTTGCAGCTGCGGTTCTTGAAGAAGAAAGTCGGCGCAAGAACAAGGAGGACAGACAAGTGAATCTGCAACAGGCAGAGGCGTTAACGGTGATGAGAGGAAGGTCAACAGAACGTGGCCAAAGCAGTGGTCGTGGTAGATCAAAATCAAGTAAGAAGAATTTAAAGTGTTACAACTGTGGAAAGAAGGGTCACCTGAAGAAAGATTGTTGGAATTTACCTCAAAATTCCAATCCTCAAGGAAATGTTGCAAGTACCTCAGATGATGGAAGTGCTCTCTGTTGTGAAGCATCAATAGCCAGGGAAGGCAGAAAAAGGTTCGCGGATATATGGCTCATAGACTCGGGAGCCACATATCACATGACCTCAAGGAAAGAATGGTTCCATCATTATGAACCAATCTCAGGAGGATCTGTGTATAGCTGCGACGATCATGCCTTGAAGATTATCGACATTGGAACCATCAAGCTGAAGATGTACGATGGAACAGTCCAAACTGTTCAGGATGTGCGGCACGTGAAGGGCCTGAAGAAAAATCTATTATCCTATGGAATATTGGATAATAGTGCAACCAAGATTGAAACACAGAAAGGAGTCATGAAGATTTTCCAAGGAGCGCTTGTGGTGATGAAAGGGGAGAAGATAGCTGCAAATCTATACATGCTGAAGGGAGAGACTTTGCAAGAAGCAGAGGCATCGGTTGCCGCATGTAGTCCAGACTCTACGCTGCTATGGCATCAGAAACTTGGGCACATGTCAGAACAAGGAATGAAGATTCTTGTGGAGCAAAAGCTACTTCTGGGGTTAACAAAGGTATCACTTCCTTTGTGTGAGCATTGTATAACTAGTAAGCAGCATCGTCTTAAATTCAGCACATCAAATTCTAGAGGCAAGGTTGTTCTAGAATTGGTTCACTCTGATGTGTGGCAAGCACCAGTTCCATCCCTAGGAGGGGCAAAGTATTTTGTCTCATTCATCGACGATTACTCTAGGAGATGCTGGGTGTACCCTATCAAGAAGAAGTCAGATGTGTTTGCGACTTTCAAAGCCTTCAAAGCACGGGTGGAACTTGATTCCGGGAAGAAGATCAAGTGTTTCAGGACAGATAATGGAGGGGAATATACAAGTGAGGAATTTGATGACTTCTGCAAGAAGGAAGGCATCAAAAGGCAGTTCACGGTAGCATACAGTCCTCAACAAAATGGAGTGGCAGAGCGGATGAACAGAACCTTGCTGGAAAGGACAAGAGCAATGTTGAGGGCTGCGGGCTTAGAAAAATCATTCTGGGCAGAAGCAGTCAATACCGCCTGTTATTTGGTGAATCGAGCTCCATCAACTGCAATCGAGCTGAAGACACCAATGGAGATGTGGACTGGTAAGCCTGTTGATTATTCAAACCTCCATATATTTGGAAGCATTGTGTATGCAATGTACAATGCCCAGGAAATTACAAAGTTGGATCCGAAGTTCAGGAAATGTAGATTCTTGGGGTATGCTGATGGAGTAAAGGGGTATCGCTTGTGATCCCACTGCCCACAAAGTTGTCATCAGCAGGGATGTTATCTTTGTAGAGGACAGGCTACAAAGAGGAGAAGTTGATGATAGCACGGAAAAGGAAAAGCAAGAAACTACTCAGATACAGGTAGAGGAGGAATTTGAACAAGATTCTTCTGAAGCAGAACCGGCGCACGAGGAACCAGAACCAGAACGCTCTGGAGCTCCAACAACTCGTCAATCAGACCGTGAGAGAAGACGTCCCACTCGGCACTCAGATTATGTTATGGAAGGGAATGTTGCATACTACCTTCTAACAGAGGATGGCGAGCCATCAACCTTTCATGAGGCGATAAACAGCTCAGATGTTTCTCAATGGACGGCAGCAATGCAGGAAGAAATAGAAGCTCTCCATAAAAATAATACATGGGATCTTGTGCCACTACCACAAGGAAGGAAGCCAATTGGTAACAAATGGGTCTTCAAAATAAAAAGGAATGGTGACGATCAAGTGGAGCGGTATCGTGCAAGACTGGTGGTGAAGGGATATGCTCAGAAAGAAGGTATTGATTTCAATGAAATATTTTCACCTGTGGTTCGACTAACAACAGTTCGTGTAGTTTTGGCGATGTGTGCTACATTCAACTTACATCTAGAGCAGCTAGATGTGAAAACGGCTTTTCTTCATGGAGATCTTGAAGAAGAGATATATATGCTCCAGCCTGAAGGATTTGAAGACAAAGAGAATCAGAACTTGGTTTGCAGGTTGAACAAATCTCTGTACGGTTTAAAGCAGGCGCCAAGGTGTTGGTATAAGAGATTTGATTCCTTCATCATGTGCCTTGGATACAACAGACTCAATGCAGACCCTTGTGCATATTTCAAGAGGTTTGGAAAAGATAACTTTGTTATATTGCTGTTGTATGTAGATGACATGTTGGTCGCAGGCCCCAACAAAGATCACATTGATGAATTGAAGGCACAACTGGCTAGGGAATTCGAAATGAAGGACTTGGGACCAGCAAACAAGATTCTAGGGATGCAAATTCACCGAGACAGAGGTAATAGGAAGATTTGGCTTTCTCAAAAGAATTATTTAAAGAAAATCTTGTCACGTTTCAGCATGCAAGATTGTAAGCCAATTTCTACCCCTCTTCCTATTAATCTCAAAGTATCCTCAAGTATGAGTCCTAGCAATGAAGAAGGGAGGATGGAGATGTCTCGAGTACCGTATGCATCAGCGGTGGGGAGTCTAATGTTCGCTATGATATGTACAAGACCAGATATTGCGCAAGCAGTGGGAGTAGTTAGTCGGTACATGGCGAATCCAGGCAGAGAGCATTGGAACTGTGTGAAGACGGTCCTAAGATACATCAAGGGGACCTCAGATGTTGCATTATGTTATGGAGGATCAGACTTTCTTATCAACGGGTATGTGGATTCTGACTATGCAGGGGATTTGGATAAAAGTAAATCTACGACAGGATATGTGTTCAAAGTTGCTGGTGGAGCTGTAAGCTGGGTTTCAAAACTGCAAGCAGTTGTGGCTACGTCAACAACAGAAGCAGAATACGTAGCAGCTACACAAGCCAGTAAAGAAGCAATTTGGTTGAAAATGCTATTGGAGGAGCTCGGGCACAAACAAGAGTTTGTCTCTTTGTTTTGTGACAGTCAGAGTGCCTTGCATCTAGCAAGGAATCCTGCATTTCATTCAAGGACGAAACACATACGAGTGCAGTACCATTTCATCCGAGAGAAGGTGGAAGAAGGGACAGTAGATTTGCAGAAAATCCATACCACGGACAACGTAGCAGATTTCCTAACAAAGGTAATCAATGTTGATAAGTTTACTTGGTGTCGATCTTCCTGTGGCCTGATAGAGACGTAAGCGACATGGAAAGTGCAAGGTAGAAAGAATGGTGTGAAGATATGATTGTTACAATCTAATCTTCAAGTGGGAGATTGTCGGCAAATGGATTAATTTGGCAGCAGCCACATTGGTTAGGCAAGTTGCAAAGTTTGATCAAGAATGTTAGGCAAGTCCAAGAGTTAGGCACCTACAAAGTTTGAACAAAAATATTTATTGTTTGGTCCCTACATTTTAGGCTAACTACAAAATGACCCCAATTTCTCAACTATAAATAGGGAGGTCATTTGCCATTCTTGTCATCCCAAATCATTCTATTCTTCCCTCATATACTAGAGATATTAGAGAGTTTGTTGAGTGTATTTCTCCTTCCTAGCAAGAGAGAATTATCCTTGTTTTCTCCTTGTTAGTTAGAGAGTGGTTGTAACTCCTATTTTCTCATAGTGAAATTCTTCTACCTTTGCCCGTGGTTTTTACCCTAATTTGTTTAGGGGTTTTCCACGTAAAATCTGTGCCTCATTTATTTTTCTTTCTCAAATTATTGTTGCAATCAGATCTATCCCACTTCCGCGGGCGCAACATCAAGTACAACAAGACTGCTTGGAATTGTATAAGGCTTTTCAAGAGTTTCTAAGAAATTACAAGAAAGATTCAGAAGAACTAGAGTTCCATTACCCAGTTCCCATATCCATGATGGTATTTCCCCTCTAATTTCATTGTTCGACAAATCTAATTCTTTGAATGTGGTGAACTTTTGGAGACTTTCAAAATCTATCATTTCACCAAAGGAGTTGGAAGAAAGAGTCAAGTTACTCAACATTGGAAATTCAAAGAAGTACTCTGGAAAAGATCCATTTAGACGATTATAACTCAAATCAATACTTTTCAATTGTGAGGTAGATACATTCATATATTCATCAACAAGACCATCAAATGAATTGTTGGAAAGATCTAGTGTTTGCAATGATGGAAGTGAAAACAAAGATGATTGTATCTTCCCACCAAAGGAGTTGGAAGAAAGATCCAAGCTACTCAACTTTGGTAATTCAAAAAAGTACTCTGGAAAAGACTCATTTAGACGATTAGAACTCAAATAGAGTATTTCCAATTGTGAGGTAGATACATTCACATATTCATCACCAAGACCATCAAAGGAATTGATGGAAAGATCTAGTGTTTGCAACGATGGAAGTGAAAACAAAGATGATTGTATCTTCCTACCTAAGGAGTTGGAAGAAAGATTCAAGTCACTCAACATTGGAAATTCAAAGAAATACTTTGGAAATGACCCACTTAGACGATTAGAACTCAAATCGAGTGTTTCCAATTGTGTGGTAGATACATTCACATATTCATCACCAAGACCATCAAATGAATTGAAAGAAAGATCTAGTGTTTGCAATGATGGAAGTGAAAACAAAGATGATTGTATCTTCCCACCAAAGGAGTTGGAAGAAAGATCCAAGCTACTCAACTTTGGTAATTCAAAGAAGTACTCTGGAAAAGACTCATTTAGACGATTAGACCTCCAATAGAGTATTTCCAATTGTGAGGTAGAGACATTCACATATTCATCACCAAGACCATCAAATGAATTGAAAGAAAGATCTAGTGTTTGCAATGATGGAAGTGAAAACAAAGATGATTGTATCTTCCCACCAAAGGAGTTGGAAGAAAGATCCAAGCTACTCAACTTTGGTAATTCAAAGAAGTACTCTGGAAAAGACTCATTTAGATGATTAGAACTCAAATCGAGCCTATGCAATTGTGAGGTAGATACATTCACATATTCATCACCAAGGCCATCAAATGAATTGTTGGAAAGATCTAGATTCCACAATGATGGAAATGAAAACATAGATAATGGTATTTTTCCATCTAAGGAGTTGGAAGAAAGATCCAAGTCACTCAACATTGGAAATTCAAAGAAATACTTTGGAAATGACCCACTTAGACGATTAGAACTCAAATAGAGTGTTTCCAATTGTGTGGTAGATGCATTCACATATTCATCAACAATGCCATCAAACAAATTGTTGGAAAGATGTAGCGTTTGTAAAGATGGAAGTGAAAACAGAGATGGGGGAATTCTTCCAGAGATATAATTTGACCCTAAATTTATGTACACAATTTTTGAAAGGCCTTCAAAATGTTTAGAAGAAAGTGGAGATGTCAGGCCATTAAAAGAAAAATCTATGAGAGTAAGGCTCTTTGAGGATAGAAAATTTGGGATTGAACCAGTGAAGTGGTTATTCGAGAAATCCACATAAGTGAGACTCGTAAGTTGTGCCATGGTAGAGGGAATTGATCCACCGAAATTGCAAGAGGAGAGATCTATCATGGACAAGTTGCTAAGATTACTAATTGATGCTGGCAACGAACCAGAAAATTGAGTTTTAGTTACTGAGATCATCCTAAGTGATCCATTCTCAGGAAATGATGGGAAACCACCACTAAGATCATAATTGTATTCCAAACTCAATTCCTGTAAACCACGTATCAGAAATATCTCTCTAGGAAATGATCCCTGTAGATTACAACCACCGAGGCTCAAGATCTTCAGGTTAGAGAAATTGGCTAAGAATTTTGGAACGACTACTGTACTAGAAAGATCAACACCATCAAGATAAAGTTGTCTAAGTTGAGTCGAGTTCTCAAAGAATTGGTTTAGATTAAGTAGCAAATCGGAATCGGCGAGGTCAAGAGTTACCAACCTTGTGAGTCTTGATATTCCATTTGGGATATGCCCTCTAAAACCAGCATTTGACAAATTGAGATATGCCAAATTGGTAATGTCGGCAAATGGAGTTTGGCAGCAGCCCTCAAGATTAGGCAGCAAGCTGAAAACTTTGAACACAAATGTTAGGTAGCCAAACTTTGTTGAACAAAATATTTATTGTTTGGTCCCTACATTTTAGGCTAACTACAAAATGACCCCAAATTCTCAACTATAAATAGGGTGGTCATTTTGTCATTCTAGTCATCCCAAATCATTCTATTCTTCCCTCATATACTAGAGATATTAGAGAGTTTGTTGAGTGTATTTCTCCTTCCTAGCAAGAGAGAATTATCCTTGTTTTCTCCTTGTTAGTTAGAGAGTGGTTGTAACTCCTATTTTCTCATAGTGAAATTCTTCTACCCTTGCCCGTGGTTTTTACCCTAATTTGTTTAGGGGTTTTCCACGTAAAATCTGTGCCTCATTTATTTTTCTTTCTCAAATTATTGTTGCAATCTGATCTATCCCACTTCCGCGGGCGCAACAGGTAAGATTATAGATCTGAACTGGAATTGGATTGAAATAGAAGCCGTTGAAAGCCAGATTTAGCCTCTCAAGGTATTGAAGACTGAATAGAGCGCTAGAATGGCGAATATCATCTGTAATGAATTCACTATCGAGAATCAAGCTGATGACATGACCTGAGGTGTCACATTCCACCCCAAGCCAAACACAACAGTCGTCTGTGCTGTGGTTCCAGCTCGCAAGCTTGGTTGAAAATGTTGAGTCGAACTTGAGGCTGCTCCGGAACTGCAACAACAACATTTTCTGATGGCTCAAGCATTGGGCTTGGGCTGCCACCATTTGGAGCAGCAGCAGCAGAAAGCAGGAGGATATGAAGAAGAAGAAAAGGCGGCATTGAAGGACTGGAGTTTTCATTGCACAAACAAAATTAAAGTTTCAATCTATCACAATTATATTTTGGGATGCTTTGAATTGAAGTGAATGCATGAGCTGAGATTAACAGCAATATATATATCACGTTTTTTAGTCTAACTTTGGCTTCGTTCTATTGTAAGTTGCAGCTGCCAACCTTAGATTGTGAAGGTCGTCGTCGTTTACGTTAAAGTCAAAAGTTATCATGCCACTCCGAGTTGCTTGAATGGCGGCCAACCTTTAGCTTATACTTCATGGTGCGTGATAGGTATGGCATTGCAGAATTGGAGACTCTGGTTTCTGAGAAAGTGAGAAGCCAATAATAGTTTCTAATTCACGTTGATAGGATGTAATACCCCATCTCAAAAGTTGACCGCCACTCAACATATAAATGCAAAGCCTCGTAATTCCCAGAAATCAATATGTTTTGTGTAGCGCCCAATTTATTAATACTCAGGTTTGATCTTTTTAGTGGGAAATTAGAAAAAAAAAAAAAGAATATTCAACGTTAATTAGCTTCTAATTTGTAAAATATAAAATTATTTTAAATTGAATTGTTTCGTTCATATATCAAAAATTTTAAATTCTAGCTTTGGATTCCATTGTTGCACAGGGTCTTAGCTAGTCAAGGTCGTCCTTGATATAAAATATATGTTTTGCGCAACTTCTAGGAAATAAAGATAGAGACGACTCTGTACTGATGGGCAAGAAAATAGTAAATGTGGTGCTCTGCTAACGTGAATTACAGTTATGGAAAACAGAATTAGAGTGTCTCCATGGAAGTCCGCAATCTCAGGTTGATATGTTTTGCACAACTTCTGTGAAAAAAATATTATTATTTTAGCCAAAGACTTTGTGGTCCAATGACATCCGATTTACACTCTTTCATGGAGGAGAATGGGTTCGAGCCTCAGTCAAGGTGTTTGAACAGATACATTTCGATATAACAATATCAGTTCATACACACTGCAATATAACAATATCAGTTCATACACACTGCAATTACATTTCAACATGTAAGGCAGTATCCTAAATACCAAATTTGGTCCACGACTATTAGTAAAATGATAATTTTGATTAACATGTTTAATTTCTATCAATTTTGATCCCACGACTATTGTTTTAGTACCAACTTTCATCTACGACTATTATTTTAGTGTCAAAAGACATCGCGTCGGTCACTAATCCGTTTAAAACGTGCAAAAATCTAAAATTGCTAAAGGTATTTTCGTCATTTTCAACTTAATATCCCAATTTGAGCATGAATAAATGGATTTAAGTCCTAAGATCTATCAAAGTTCGCAGTTTTCCTCCTCATTTTACCTTAATTTGAGGATGAGAACTATGAATTGTAATCGATCTTAGGGCTTAGATATCTTTATTCATGCTCAAACTGGGATATTGAGTTGAAAAGGACGAAAATACGTTTAAAAATTTTAGATTTTGACATGTTTTTAACGAATGGGTGATCGGCGTGATGAATTTTGGCACCAAAGCAGTAGTCGTGGGACCAAAATTAGTGCTAAAACAATAGACGTGGGATAAAAATTGGTAGAAATTAAACATATGGACCAAAATTGGTAGAAATTAAACATATGGATCAAAATTGTCATTCTACTAATAGTCGTGGGACAAAAATTGATATATCCATATATGTTGTCTATACAAAATAGGTGTAAGTCAATACGGAGCAAAACATACTCGTATTAGTGCTTCAATCTATAAGCTACATCGGAGGGACATAAAAGCTTATTAAATTGTTATTGTATATTTAATAAAAGTAATACATTTTACATTACCTTACCTTCATTACATTTTTATTGAAATTAAATATATTACTCTTTTTATTTATAAATGATAAGTTTTGAATTAAAAGTATTACTTTTTACTCGAATTTGATCACTTTTTTTTTTTTAAATACTCATGAGGGAAAATGACACCTTTTCCCTCTATGTTATGTGCTTATAGCACTTTCTCCCCCTGTGTTATTAAAGTGACAGTTTTTCCCCCTGAAATGTTAAATTGACATTGTTACCCTTAAAAATAATTATTTCATTTATTTTTCTTCTCCAACAAATTATTACTTATAGGTATGGATGATCACGATTCGATTCGAATCTAACCAAACACTGTAGCAATCATACCGAAATAGTATGGATGGTTCTGGTTACGATTCATAACCGAAAAATAAAATTAAATAATTGTTGAACCGTGAATCGGAACTTAACCACAGTCATATATAGTAAAAATGATCAAACACTTATTTTGATAAATCGGTACGGTTCGGTTCCAATTTCGATTTTGAACCGCCAATCAAAACTTATTTATTTATTTTTATAATTTTATTTCTAATTTAAAAATAGTCTAAATTCAACAATTATTTTATTTTATTTTTTCGGTTCTGAATCGTAACCGTAACCGTCTATACTATTTAAGTTCAATTGCTACAGTGTTCGATTAGGTTCGTATCGAACTGTGATCTTCCATTGGTTGGAGAATAAAAATAAATGAAATGGTTATTTTTAAGGGCAAAAATGTCAATTTAATATTACAAGGGAAAAAACTACCACTTTTAAAATAACTGAGGGGGAAAAACTGCAACTTTAATAACACAGGGGGGGAAAGTACTAGAAGCACATAACATAGGGGGAAAAAGTGCCATTTTCCCTACTCATGATTATTTTGATTAAAAAGGTATACACTTTTTACTCGAATTCGATCACTTTTTTTAAAAAAATAAAATACTCATGATTCTTATAAGGTATTATCTGTTCTATACTTTTTCAAATATTTTCAGCTAAAAAATCTAAGCCCATCACATGGGTACAACTTTAATCTTTATTTTACTTTTAAAATCACTCAGGTTTCATCTTTTTAGTGGGAAATTAGAAAAAGTATTCAAAGTTAATTAGCTTCTAATTTATAAAATACAAAATTATTTTAAATTTGTGTGAAGTCAAGGTCGTGGTTGATATAAAGTATATGTTTTGCGCAACTTCTAGGAAATACAGTTGCAGAGACAACTCTATACTTATGGACAAGAAAATTGTAAATGTGGTCCTCTGCTAGCGTGAATTACGGTTACGGAAAACAGAATTAGAGTTTTCTCCACGGGAGTCCTGTGATGTCGAGTGGATGTAGCTGTATAGCATGTATGTATAGAAGAAATCCGCAATCTCAGGTTGATATGTTTTGCATAACTTCTGCGAAAAAAATATTATTATGTATTTACTATGCTGGAAATCAATGTCTTAGTCTTTGAAGTGAAACTCACGTAGTTTACATTAAAGTCGTCTCAGTGGAGTGGTGTGATCTTGACTGGCGGTCAACCTTAGCATGTAATTCACGGTTGATAGGTTTTGCAGAGGACTCTGGTCTCTGGTTTCTCGGAAACCAACCTTAGCTTTTATAGAACTTCTAGGAAATTAAAAATGCAAAGTTTCATAATTCCCAGAAATCAAGATGTTTATGAGATCAGATATGTTGTGTAGCGGCCAATTTACTAAATAAATATTAATTTATTCCAAATTTTAATACAACCATTAATGTATAAGCTTGTGATGGGGGAAGAAATATTGGATAGTTACGAAATTAAATGGCAAATCATTTTTTTTTGACTGGTGCCAGATTCTTATCCTAATAGTGTAGAATGGTTGTGAACAAAAATTAGAATATTAATTTTTTAGAATGTCATTTTGAAACAGTACTATATGCAAGTGGGTGTTGGCAATAATCAAACATATAATCTTCTAATAAAGGATTATAGAAGGATTATATTCAACACACTCAGTCACTCTTTTCCGAACGTGTAATTTATATTTTAAGATAATTTTTGTGGTAATACGTGTTTAAAGTGAATGTAAATTCAGTTAATACTCATTATTTTAGACCAAAAGGACATATGATAAAAGAAAAGAAAAAAACAACAAACAATATGCAATAAATAAATTTTTGATGGAATGGTAAATCATTCCTTTCCATTTGATACAGAAAACTTGATTTGCATACTGCTTCACAAATTGAAAGCGGGGAAGAACTTAAAGCTTCTTTAAAGTCATTACTGATCCGGCCAAACATAGACTAGACTAACTTTTGTTGAAAAATCTTGCACACCACCTGGGTTACGTTACTGGGTATTCATCTTGATTCTTCTATGCATTGACAATATTTTTATCTGCAAATACACACCCCATCCAAAATCAATGAGTTTGACCGATTTATCATATGGAAGCCACCAACTGATTTGAACTGCATATCATAGTTTAGAAGAAGCGCTTTTTCATTGTTATCTTCTTTTCCTAATATGAGATTTACATAGGCCATGACTATTTTATCATTTCACGCTCCATAAAAAATCTCCTAAAAAAAACGATATAAAAAAGCTCGTAAAAAAAACGAAATAATAAACACGATAATCTGCAAAAATTACAGGAATACTAAAACAAAAGTTAGACAGGGACAAATTAAGAGTGGGTGGCAACTACAACTAGTCAACCCAAAGCCACAAGCCCACAAAGCAAACACAAAGGTCCTGTTTGGTAAACGGCTGTTGGCTGATTAGGTTGGCTGTTTGGGTTAGAAGGTATGATTTGTTAATAACATTAGCTGATTGTAAAAAGTTTGCTGATTGAGTTGGCTGTTTGCTGATAGCTGTTGGTATAATTCTTTTTCTCAAAAAGCTAATTGAAAATGCTACTTTGAGTAGCCTTTTGAATTTTAGTACTTTAGAGTTACAAAAAGCTTATTAACCACACAACTAATATAGTGATTAAATAAGCCAAAATTGGCTGATAGGCTGTTTGGTAGCACTAACACTTCCTAACCCAAACCACTACGATTATTTGTTCTTTATTTTATTTTTGGTGGAACTGAAGCTTGGCAATGGTGATGGAGATGGAAAGGGAGAGGTGGGGGAAGGGGGAGGAGATCGAAGCCGGTTGAGGGTGTGTTTGAGCCACCAAGCCTAGTGGGGTATGTGGCCAAAGAGTTCGCAGGAACCGAATCTGATCACTCTAATTAAGCTGCAACCTGCAGGCCAGTAATTAATATAATCTTGATATATAGTTTGCTTCATGAAAAAGTAAAAACTAAAAAATAAAAGTTTTCTTGCTAGTTTCCCCACACACAGCACACTACTGGTGATCTTGAACACACATAATTTTTTTGGTAAATTCACGGGGTCTTTCTCTATATGCCACACGGGAGCTGGCCCAGGAGAATCGTCACTTGGTTTCTCCAAAATTCTTCCCCAGCTTACTTGCCACTTAAGCTACTCCATTGAGTTCCGTCCTCTATTGTGGGTGTGTTTCTAAGTTTCTGAATATTTATCTTGTCTCCATGAAGTTTGGGATACAAAGGTAAATTATTATATCATTAATATAATATAATTGTCAAAAGTTAAATACTTGTGGACTACCTATTTTGCATATTCAAACATGTTACTTAACATTCACATCCTCATTGAATTATTTAAGTGCATTTAAATGAATTTTAACGTAGTTGATCAGACAGTAAGTTTGATAATTAAATATGAATGGTTCCAAAGCAATATTAACAATGTTGGTCAGATAATTGATTTGACAATTACATAATTTTAAGTTTGACTCATCCATGAGAGTTGTTTATTGATATTCTTAGTTTCACAAAAATGATGAGTTGGAATTCTAGATGGATGAATATATCAGATACAACCACTAAAGTTGAAGTTAAAATTAAATCAAGTTATTAGTAAAAAACTAAAATAAAATTTGTTATTATATATAATCAATGACTAAATTACAAATTAATTTAACCTGATATGTACTTATAACTTGACTTATATATATTTATTAGCTAGTGACGTTTAATCTTTATTATAATCACGTACTATAGAAATGTCCAATTTTTCGATCATCATAAAGTGGTCGAAAATCGGTAATTTTTTTTTTTTTTTTTGTAAACAATTGTACATACCGATCACATTTCCAACCACTTGGGGTATCCATAAAATTCTTCATTGCGGTTTCCGACCACCGCATGAAGTGGTTAGGAATAGCGTATGCTAAAAATTTGGTTGGGAAAGAAAGTTAGAGATACATAATTTTCGACCACCGGTGGTCATAAACGGCCACCAATAAGTATTATAGCTATGAGATTTTCCAATCACTTTTGGTGGTAAGAAAGGTATTACCTAGGAAAAGAAAATTATTTTCACTACAACAGTGATCCCTTCTATAGTGAAATGAAAAATAAAAAATAAAAATTGTCACAAGTTGATAAAATATCTGCTGAAAAACATATACACATTTTTTTTAATAAGCCAAAATTTTATTGATATAAGCGTCTAGGAGCTGAAAAACCCCTAAGATCATACAAATAAGAAGAGAGAACCGATTCCGGCACCAAATCGAAAGAGAAGAAAACAGTAGGTTCGGTGCAAGAGAGACCAAAAGAAGCTAGTGCATCAGCAATAGAATTTGCTTCACGGTAGACATGAGAAATCGTAAAATTGTTGAAAGCAAGATATTCCTTAATGCGAGCGATTGCATCTCGAATCCGCCATGGAATCTGAGAAGCTGGAGAAGAAATGAGAGAAGTCAGGAATTTAGAATCAACCTCAATATACTGGGGCCATATATTGAAGATAATTCATCAATATATAGTCAAAATTTTAAAACAAGTCAAAAACTCATCTAAGTATCTGATATGGATCCCAGCACTGCTCCATTAAGTTTATCCACTTTGGATCATTGTATCTTTGAATGCTTGGCATCAATGTGTTGCTCACTATGCCTCCTGCATATCACACAAATGACACAATTATGAGTGTCATGTTAGGGTGTGTTTGAAAAACAGAAAAATGACTTTTGAAAAATGTTTCCAGTGTTTGGTTGCATTTGGAAAACTATGTTTGTTTGTTTGGTTCATTTTCTGGAAAATGATTATAATGGTATAATTATATATTTTAATTATTTTATTAAAAATATTAAAATATTTATAGTACTATTAAAAATAATATAGAAAATAAAAATTAACCAAAAAAAAAAAACATCACCCTCTGGTTTCCGTCGCAAACCAGAGCAGGGCTTTGGTTTCAGGAGGAAACCAAAGTCGGTGATGGGTGTTGGTCATTTTTCTGGGGCGGAAAATGACTTTCGAATTTTTTGGACGAAAGTCATTTTCCGCCAAAATGGGGTGATTTTCCCCGGTCAACGGAAATCATTTTCCGTTGACTAGTTTTTCAAGAGTTGCCAAACACTGGAAACTCAGAAAATGATTTCTAGAAATCATTTTCCGGATAGTGAATTGATTTGAATTTCTCAATCGATCACAAGTGAGAGAGAGTCCATATATTACAAACTACTGATGACTCTTCTATTCTATAGGCTAGAGTATTAGACTAAGTTACAACCACTCAAAACTAATAACATATAATAATATAGCTCACACACCCCCTCAAGCGCAAAGTTGATACTCTACAACGTTGAGCTTGCGTCGTAGAGCTTGAAAGCGTGGAGCTGGAAGAGGTTTGGTGAAGATGTCGGCGATCTGTTCCTGTGAGGAGACGAAGCTGACCATGAATTCTCCTGATGCAACTTTGTCTCGAACAAAGTGATAATCAATTTCTACATGTTTAGTCCTGGCGTGGAAGACCGGATTTGCTGCTAGATACGTGGCACCGAGATTGTCACACCATAAGTGAGCTGGTTTACCTGAGTGAATGCCAAGCTCACGGAGAAGAGATACGACCCAGGTTACTTCGGCGGAAACATCAGCTAACCCTTTGTATTCTGCTTCTGTAGATGAGCGTGCCACAGTACGTTGCTTGCGAGAGAGCCAAGAGATTAGATTGTCTCCATAATATATGATGGGTGTAGTTTTCGTGGTGGATGGAAAGAGGTAGGTATTAAAACGGAAAGATTTCCGAGTATCGTTCTCAAAGGATGGCAAGGAGGGAATTCAAGCGGTAAGGGGATTAAGCACAAGAGTGTTTAGTGTTTGAAAGCTAACCCAAACATAGTAAGAAAGGTGCATGAAACATAAGGAAAATAAGGAACAAAACGTGGAAACAATCAATTGGAAAGGAGGATTTGGATCTTGCAACTCATATAGGTATCCTTGATTTCCTAAGATATTAGGCTAGCAACACTTAGATAATGAAGATGAGACAAGGTCACCAACACCACCGCCACTCTCGTGGTCAATGGACTCACTCCTTAGACCGTAATGTCATCCTTGTGATCACTAGGCTAGGAGAGGCATTTTGTCAAACACGTTATGTGCCTCTTATCTTCCACTTCTCCCTTTTCTCAAAGGTGAGAGGGAAATGTGCTAGGCTAGGCTAAGGAGTAACCTTACTCTCGTAAGTGAGACTCCTTCTCCAAACATCTCTCATATAGGTTGATCATTCCCACACAAGAGTCAAAGTGGATCACCATTCACACAATCAAACTCATAATCAAAGCAATTGCAAAACCTAATTGATCAATTCAAAGCTCAAGAATATCCATACAACATTGCTCAATCCAAATCCACAAAGATCTATCTAATCATACTTGGAATTGAAATAGCAAAAGGTAAAAGTAATGACAAGAAATTAAAAGGAAGACTTAGCTTGAAATTAAACCTTGAACTTGAAATTGAATGTAGATCTCAATCTTGCAACAATGGAATTCTTCTCTAATTCTAATCTAAACCTAAGAATTGCAATGTGGAGTGAATTGGGAGAGATCTCTCTAGGCTAATCCTAGAGAGAGAAATATTCTAAAGTGGTCTAAAACTGAAGTGTGATGGATCCCCTAAAAAATGGCTCAATTCCCCTTTTAAATCTCGCCCAACCGCCAATTTTCCGCGATGGACGCACGGGTGGACGCGCGTCCACGGGCGAGTCCACTACGATAAATGTGTCCAGACTTCAACTTCTGCAAGCGTTCTGATGGACGCCCGGGTGGACGCGCGCGTCCACTGCGCGTCCACAGTAGACTGTTGTTCTGCTGCCAAACTTCTGCAAGCATAATTTCGGACGCAGGTCTGGACGCATGGGTGGACGCGCGTCCACTGCAGTCCTGGCCTATTTTTTGCTCCAACTTTGGTTCGTTGTTCACTTACTTGAAATGTTGTCATTTTCTGCCCTTTTTGCACATCTTTTACCTACAAAACAATTAGCCAAGCGTGGAACGGGGTCCAATGACAATAACAAGCATTCTAATGCAATTTACGACTAAAACATTCATAAAAGCTTTAACTTGTATACTAAACGATCCATGAATAACCTTATAAAAGTGGTATATTTTGCACTTATCAATATACCGCATAGGCACTGGTTAATTTTCTGTCGACGGGACATCCTGCCCAATCTGTGTCAAAGTAAGCATGCAACTGTGTAGACGAAGACCATAAAGCTGAGTGCCTTTGACATAACGAAGGACTCGCTTAAGAAGACACCAGTGTTCTGCAGTCGGAGAGTGCATAAACTGACAGAGTCTGTTAACCGCGTAGGACAGATCTGGCCTAGTGATAGTGAGATACTGAAGTGCACCAACAATGCGGCGGTATTGAGTAAGATTGTCAAAAACTTCATCTGTTGGAGTAACCGGTTGAGTGGTGGCAGCAAGAGTGGCCAGTGCTTTGCACTCCAGCATCACTGCTCGGGACAGAATGTCATTCATATAACGGCGTTGAGATAGTATTAGCCCTTGCGAGTCAGAAACGGTCTCAATACCTAAAAAGAAGCCTGGAGCACCTAAGTCTCTGATTTTAAATGTTCCGGAGAGACGAGCTAGTAATTTGTCAAGCAGAAGAGCATCATTACCCAATATTATTATGTCATCAACATAGACTAGTAAGAAGACCTTGGATTCACCGGCTGTATGATAGAAGAGAGACACATCAGTTTTAGAAGCCATGAACCCCGCAGAGCACAGAAAATCATGCAGTCGCTTGAACCATGCCCGAGGTGCCTGTTTAAGACCATAAAGAGATCGTTGTAAATGACAAACATGACTCGGATGTACCGGATCTTCGTAACCTAGAGGCTGTTTCATATAGACTGTTTCAGATAAATGCCCGTTCAGGAAGGCATTATGAACGTCCAACTGACGTAGTGTCCATTTGTTCGAAACAGCAAGGGAAAATAATAAGCGAACCGTAGTTGGTTTGACCACAGAGCTGAAGGTGTCAAAAAAATCTTCACCGGCTACCTAATTGAAACCTTTGGCAACCAGACGCGCTTTGTGCCTTTCAATAGAGCCATCAGCCTTACGTTTGGTTTTAAATACCCACTTGCAGCCAATGATATTCATACTCGGACTTGGAGGTACCAATTTCCAGGTGTTATTGTGAAGTAGAGCATTGAACTCTTGATCCATGGCATCACGCCAATGTGCGTGACCAACTGCTTGAGAGTAACACGTGGGCTCGAAACTAGAAGTAAGGGCATAGAACTGTTCACCAGTGCCCCGAGTTTTGCGACGTGTCCGCATAGCATGACCATCCATTTGAGTTGCCTGAGCCTGAGTGTTACCCTGTTGGGACTGAGACTCGTTGGAAGTAGCAGGAGGTGCTTGAATGGCCAGATGAGGAGGGTCCTGAGCCATAGGCATGACGGAAGGTGTCGTGTTTGTACACTCGGGCAAAGTAGCTGGAAAAACACCCCACGGTGCTGTATTAAGTTCTGGAGTCGAATTAACCTGAAATGTAGATTCAAAGGGAAAAATAGACTCGTTAAATCGTACATGACGGCAGATATAAACAGCCACAGATTTCAAGTCCATGCAGCGAATGATTTCTAGAAATCATTTTCTAGAAATCATTTTCCGGATTAGTGAATTGATTTGAATTTCTCAATCGATCACAAGTGAGAGAGAGTCCATATATTACAAACTACTAATGACTCTCCTATTCTATAGGCTAGAGTATTAGACTAAGTTACAACCACTCAAAACTAATAACATATAATAACATAGCTCACATTCCGTATTTTCAAACACACCATTAATTCAAAATACGAGATAATCAATAACCACTCAGACACAAGGCAATATCCATAACACTAGTTCTACCAATTGTTCAGAAAAGACATACGGAGTACAAGAGAATCTAAGAAACACACCTATGGTTGCACCGTAATGCATGTTGGCATAAGGCTCCTCTCCAGTGAGAACGAACCTCCCATAAGACAATACTAAAGGAGAACACATCAACCTGTTGAACAATTATCCAAAATCAGTGTAAGAAGATAACATGATATTCTTGAAAAGTAGACTACAAACAGAAAATAAGAATACTCCCAAAACTATACAATAGACAAAAGTTAAAGAATGACATCAAGCAAAGGGAATATATAGTACAGTACCTATCTTTGCAAAGTAGAACATGCCTTAGAGAACCATCCACCATATACTCAGTAATAGTAGTAAGTTTTCCACCTATTCCACCTTGTACTACACCCACCACATTCGGGTGATGGAGCTTTGACAGAATATTAACTTCCCTCCAAAACTATATAGTCTAAAAACAAGAAGAACATGAAGAGCAAGAACTAGAATAAGTGACAAATGAGAAAATAAATAAGATCTTAAATGAAAAAAAAAATTGTGGATTAATTAATCCTCCTTTAATTTGTTTTCAAATGCAAATTCAGGTTTACAAAGATAAATGCAAAGACTCTAGCTGAAACTCAGGAATACGTTTATTCTAAATGTATAAATGAAAAGAAAAGGGGAAGAAGGGGAAGAAGGGGAGAGGGCGGGGGGCTAGTTTTATGTTTAGTTGAAGAAAGATCATCAATCTCTCTTGCTCTGGTGATTGCAGTGTGAAGCAACTCATTTTTATTTGTTTAATTGAAACATCAAAGCATAATAAACTTCTAAAGATCTGATTTAATTTGACATATTGCTTAATCTTAATATCACCAATTTGAATAGAAGGATCTACTATGCTAATCTTACATATCTAAGCATTTAAGTACACATCCAAAAGTTATTTAACTTCATAAATAGTGTAATATCAAAACAAATAAAACACACAAAAAAATTATGGAAATTAAATCACATAATTTATAATGAAAAAGAAAACTAATTACATTTTTAAGTTGTTTAACTTGCTTGCGAAGACCAGTGATCTCGTCATCAAAATCACACAAAATTCTTAGCATTCCTTTCAAGTTGCACTTAACAGGTTCTCAAATTCATTATTCATAAACTTCAAAAATGTTCAAAGTATATTCACAAATCATAAATCTATTAAATTCAAGATTTAAGAACAGTATATCATAAATAACTAAAATAGCAGTAAAGTACCTGGTACATTTTCATGGCCAGAGACAGTCACCAGAGAAGACTACAAACTCGAAGTCTCGAAAGCAGATCTAGGGTTTCTTATGTACATAGCCAGAGAGGTTAAAGAATGAGCTATTCAGCTTGAGACTATCAGTATGAGTAGATGAGGTTAGAGGGACTTACTAGAGAGGCCGAAGGACAGAGAGGGTCAGGGTGAGAAGCGAACAGGCCGAGACAAGGCTGTGAGCGACAGAGAGGCGGAGATAAGGTTGTGAGCGGAGATCGAGTGGTTGTCGCCTGTCTTGACCCTTGAGCGGAATTTTTTGGGGATGATGGTTGGGTGGAGTCATGGAGTCGTCGAGACACAAAAGAGTTTGCGGTGAGGAGTGGGAGAGGCAAGGGACACAAATGAGGGTAAAACACTAAAATAAAAACTAAAGAAGGTTGCCGGATAAGGCGATCCGTGGCAACCCAACTGGTCGCCAGCTCGCCACCCTTTTTTTGTTTTTTTTTGTTTTTTTTTGTTTTTTTTTACATGAGACGCAAGTCAGAATTGCGTCTCTGGTCAACGTGCGAAAAAAAAAACGCATTTGAGAGATGCATTTCTAGCATTATTTTCCAAAACGCATCTCCAAAACACTATTTTCCTATTTTTGTCTAGTCCTCTATTTTCCTTCACCAAAAGTGGTTGGAAACAAAAAAATAAAAAAAGTTAATTTAAACAATTTCAAATGGCTGAAAAGTTTTTCCGACCATCCTTCAAGAATGGTTGGAAATACCGGCAACAAAGTAAAAGGTGGTAGGAAATTTTGACCATTTTTCGTCCTTATAGGTGGTTGAAAATTTCAAGATTTCCAGTTGTGAATTCTAACAGATCGACATGCAATATTCATATTTTTTCAAGATGAAAAAAACATTTACAAAGGAGAACTTACAAACACAAAAGATATATCTGAAACTTTTATTAATTAAAAAAAAAAAGGCCCAACAACATGCAATACCTTCAAAAGTTATTACACTTAAATATTATCCAGTTGGTAACACACATACCAACAACAACGACAACAACAACAACAACAAAAAGATGCACGCGATAAGAGGTATCATCATCATAATCACTGATCTCAGCATTCATACCTACAAATGAAGTGAAGTGAATAATCGACTTAAGAAAAAGTACTAAGTTGGTGTGTTTGTGTGTCATGTGTGATCAACGGTGTTTATATGAAAATTTTGTGTCAAGTAGGAAGTAATCAAGATTACCTGAAGGTTGAAGCTTAGAGTTATCATAATTAGTTCCTGCGAGCTCTGCGTCTTAGTCCTGGAGATTTTCTTCGGCATTGTCGGGGACCGAATAGCCGTATTAAAACTTCGTCAAGTTGTTGGTATGCTTCCCTGCATCTCTTGTTATGCAAAAGCATCCACAGGTACGCCCCTAAACCCACAACGAATCCCAAAGCAGAAGTTACGTATTCCCATTTGATCTCAGAGGAGCCACCATCAAATTCTATCTCAGATCGGCCGCCATTGGAAGTTTTTGGTGATTTGCAACATTTTGAGAGAGGAAAACCACACAATTCTTGATTGCCTAGGTAAGAATCTGGTCCAAATGTATTAAGTTGATTGCCTGTTGGAATCATACCAGAAAGTCTATTGAATGATAAATTCATGACTGAAAGGAATGTGAGTTTTGCTAGCTGTGTCGGGATTTCTCCACCTAGCTGATTTGCTGAAAGGTCCAATGATTCAACCATTTTCAAATTACTGATTGTTTCAGGGATATTTCCTGTGAGACCATTATGTGATAGGTTGAGAACGTAAAGTGAATTGAGATCCCCAATGGATTCCGGTATAACCCCATAAAAATTATTGCATGAGAAATCAACAAATGTGAAAACTTCGAGAACTTTCATCATTTCCATCTCCATCCCTTTCCAGGTTACCATTAACGTATATATATCTTGATAGTATTCATCAGGAGCACCATGTCCAACTGGCTGCGGGAAGAGAAACATGATATATTCTCCCGATTGTGCAGTATCTTCATCAATAATCATTCTTTTCCAGTTTAAGAACTTTGGGGAGAGTTTTCCACTGAAATTATTGGAAGCAATATCAATAATCTGCAAATTTGGCCACATATGATTGGCATTAACACAGTGAAGGTCACCGTGGAAGTAATTGGATCGCAAGACTAATACACGCAGGCTTGATAAGTTCTTCAATGCGCATGGGAAGGTATCTACAATGTTGTTGCTCCCAACATTTAGAACTTCCAATAGTGAACAATTTATCAGGGATTTTGGAATCTTCCCTTCAAAGGAATTCCTGATGAGGTCTAATGTTTGCAGAGAACAATCAATTGTAAAGGAATCGGGTATACTACCATGGATTTGATTTTTCCCAAGGTTTAATACTTCAAGATTGTATAAACTGTTAAATAGACAGGACGGAAGTGAGCCACCCAGTTTATTGTCAGATAGATCAAGTATTTTTAGAGACCTAGCATTGCATATAGATTCATGAATTGTCCCGGTCAAGCTATTATTTGCAAGGGACAAGAAATAAACATTTCTAGCAAAACTCACAAGATCAAATGGGATGGAACCATTGAAAAAATTGTGTGAGTAATCAAGATGAAGAGGTCCATCACCATCATTACAGGCAGGTGGAATAGGAAGTGGGCCTTGCAATTGATTTGAGTGCAGGTCAAGTACAGTAAGACTGCTTGGAATTGTATAAGGCTTTTCAAGACTTTCTAAAAAATTACAAGAAAGATTCAGATGATATAGAGTTCCATTACCCAATTCCCATATCCATGATGGTATTTCCCCTCTAATGTCATTGTTCGACAAATCTAATGCTGCGAGGTTGGTGAGCTTTTGGAGACTTTCAAGCTCTATCATTCCACCAAAGGAGTTGGAAGAAAGATCCAAGTCCCTCAACTTTGGAAATACAAAGAAGTACTTTGGAAATGACCCACTTAGACGATTAGAACTCAAATCGAGTGCTTCCAATTGTGAGGTAGATGCATTCACATATCCATCAATAAGACCATCAAATGAATTGTTGGAAAGATCTAGATACAACAATGATGGAAGTGAAAACAAAGATGATTGTATCTTCCCACCTAAGGAGTTGGAAGAAAGATCTAAGTCACTCAACTTTGGAAATTTAAAGAAGTACTCTGGAAAAGACCCATTTAGACGATTAGAACTCAAATCAATTCTTTCCAATTGTGAGGTAGATACATTGACATATTCATCACCAACACCATCAAATGAATTGTTGGAAAGATATAGATACAACAATGATGGAAGTGAAAACAAAGATGATTGTATCTTCCCACCTAAGGAGTTGGAAGAAAGTTGCAACTCATTCAACTTTGGAAATTCAAAGAAGTACTTTGGAAATGACCCACTTAGACGATTAGAACTCAAAAGGAGTTTTTCCAATTGTGTGGTAGATACATTCACGTATTCATCAACAAGGCCATCAAATGAATTATCGGATAGATCTAGAATCGACAATGATGGAAGAAAAAACATAGATAATGGTATCTTCCCACCTAAGAAGTTGGAAGAAAGAAACAACTCACTCAACATTGGAAATTCAAACAAGTACTCTGGAAAAGATCCATTTAGACGATTGAAACTCAAATCGAGACTTTGCAATTGTGTGGTAGATACATTCGCATATTCATCAACAACACCATCAAATGAATTGTTGTAAAGATATAGCTCCTGCAATGACGGAAGTGAAAACAGAGATGGGGGAATTCTTCCAGAGAGTAAATTTGACCCTAAATTTATGGACACAATTTTTGAAAGGCCAAAATATTTAGAAGAAAGTGGACCTGTGAGGCCATTAAAAGAAAAATCTATGCTAGTAAGGTTCTTTGACAATGAAAAATTTGGGATTGAGCCAATGAAGTTGTTAGACGAGAAATCCACATAAGTGAGACTCGTAAGTTGTGCCATGGTAGAGGGAATTGATCCACTGAAATTGCAGTCGGAGAGGTCGATCCTAGACAAGTTGCTAAGATTACTAATGGATGGTGGCAATGAACCAGAAAATTGAGTGTAAGCTACTGAGATGATCCTAAGTGATCCATTCTCAGGAAATGATGGGAAACCGCCACTAAGACCACCATTGTTTTCCAAACTCAATTCCTGTAAACCATGTATCAGAAATATCTCTCTAGGAAATGATCCCTGTAGATTACAAAAACTGAGGCTCAAAGTGTTGAGGTTAGAGAAATTGGCTAAGAATTTTGGAACTACTACTGTACTGGAAAGATCAACATCGTCAAGATAAAGTTGTCTAAGTTGAGTCGAGTTGTCAAAGAATTGGTTTAGATTTGGAATCTCAAGTTCCGAATTCATTGAGAGGTCAAGAGTTACCAACCTTGTGAGTCTTGATATTCCATTCGGGATCTGCCCTTGAAAACCAGCATTTGACAAATTCAGATACGTCAAGTTGGTAAGGTTAAAGATCTGAATTGGAAGTGGATTTAAATTGAAGGAGTTGAAAGCCAAATTTAGGGTCTCAAGGTATTGAAGACTGAATAGAGCGCTTGAATTGTGAATGCCATCTGTAATGCTTTCACTGTCGAGAATCAAGGTGATGACATGACCTGAGGTGTCACATTCCACCCCAGGCCAAACACAACAATCGTCGTGTGTGGTGTGGTTCCAGCGCGCAAGCTTGGTTGAAGCTGTTGAGTTGAAGTCCAGGCTGCTCCGGAACTGCAACAACAACATTTTCTGATGGGTCAAGCATTGGGATTGGGCTGCCACCATTTGGAGCAGCAGCAGCAAGCAGGAGGATATGAAGAAGAAGAAAAGGCGGCATTGAAGGACTGGAGTTTTCATTGCACAAACAAAATTAAAGGCTCAATCAATCACAATTTTGGTATGTTTTGAATTTAAGTGAATGCATGAGATTAACAACAATATATAGTTGCAGCTGCCAGCCTTAGATTGTCACGGTCGTCGTCGTCGTTTACCTTAAAGTCATAATGTCAGCTGCCAAGTCTTCTTATACCCACCCCACTACTACACTACTACAGTGTTCTAAAGGTTAAAAATATTATTAGGCTGGAAATCACTATCTTAGTCTATGAAGTGAAACTCACGTAGTCTTAAGTATTGCAGCTGCCAACCATAGATGGTCAAGGTCGTCATTAACTTTAAAGTCGTCTCAGTGGAGTGGTGTGATCATGAGTGGCGGTCAACCTTAGCATGTAATTCACGGTTGATAGGTTTTGCAGATCAGAGGACTCTGGTTTCTCGGAAGCCAACCTTAGCTTTTGCACAACTTCTACGAAATTAAAAATGCAAAGCTTCATAATTCCCAGCAATCAAGATGTTTATGAGATCATATATGTTTTGTGTTCCGGCCAATTTATTAAATAAATATTAATTTATTCCACGTATTAATACAAACATTAATGTATAAGCCTGTAATGGGAAAAGAAACATTATATTGGATAGTTACGAAATGCCAAATCATATATATATATATATTAGTGGTGCCAGATTCTTATATGGCCTAAGACTAGTGTAGAATCCAAGCTAAGTTTTAGATAAAATTTAATTGGAATTTGAACTTGTAATAGATAAAGTGGTGAAAAAAATTAGAATATTAATTTTTTGAAAGCCATTTTAAAATGGCAGAATTGTCACTGTATCATGTTGGTAATAATCAAACGTTTAATTTTCTAGTTATTAATTTTTGAATATGTGATATATATTTTAGATCATCTTTGTAGTATTGCATGTTTAAGATCAATTCAAATCAGTTAGTATTCATAATTTTTGACAACATTTTATTATAAAAGGATATACGATACACTAAAAGAAAAAGACAACTGATGAATGTAGTTTTCGCGGTGGATGGAAAGGAGTATGTGTTAAAACGGGAAGAAGTTCCCGAGTATCGTTCTCTAAGGATAGCAAGGAGGGAATCCAAGCGGTAAGGGGATTAAGCACAAGAGTGTTTAGTGTTTGAAAGCTAACCCAAGCATAGTAAGGAATGTGCATTAAACATAATGAAAACAAGGAACAAAACGTTGGAAACAATCAATTGGAAAGGAGGATTTGGACCTTGCAACTCATATAGGTATCCTTGATTTCCTAAGATATTAGGCTAGCAATACTTAGATAATGAAAATGAGATAAGGTCACCAACACCACCGCCACTCTCGTGGTCAATGGACTCACTCCTTAGACCGTAATGTCATCCTTGTGATCACTAGGCTAGGAGAGGCATTTTGTCAAACACGTTATGTGCCTCTTATCTTCCACTTCTCCCTTTTCTCAAAGGTGAGAGGGAAATGTGCTAGGCTAGGCTAAGGAGTAACTCTACTCTCGTAGATGAGACTCCTTCTCCAAACACCTCTCATATAGGTTGATCACCCCTACACAAGAGTCAAAGT
>NC_044930.1:4827544-4914912 GCF_003576645.1 Ipomoea triloba
CAATCCAAATCCACAAAGATCTATCTAATCATACTTGGAATTGAAATAGCAAAAGGTAAAAGTAATAACAAGAAATTAAAAGGAAGACTTAGCTAGGAATTGAACTTTGAATTTGAACTTGAACTTGAAATTGAACTTTAATCTTGAACTTGAATGTAGATCACAATCTTGCACCAATGGAATTCTTCTCTAATTCTAATCTAAACTAAGAATTGCAATGTGGAGTGAATTGGGAGAGATCTCTCTAGGCTAATCCTAGAGAGAGAAATATTCTAAAGTGATCTAAAACTGAAGTGTGATGGATCCGGAATGAAAAACCAGAACAAAAACTCTGTTTTTAACCCAAAAATCGCGCCCAAAATGGGCTGGCCGAACCGCTGGACGCGGGCCGGATGCGCGTCCAGCCGAGCGCGCTACAGCGCGCAACCGGACGCGAGGTGGACACGGGCGTCCGCCCCGCGTCCGCATTTGCGGCCTCTGAACATTTCCGGCCCTCTGATGGACGCGGGGTGGACGCGCGCGTCCGCCCCGGCGTCCATCAGAGACCTCTCTGAAGTTTGCTCTGATTTTCGAACTTCTGCGGGCATTTTTGCGGACGCCGACTTGGACGCGCGTCCAGAGCGCGTCCAAGGCCTATTTTGCCTTCCAACTTCGGTTTGTGAATTCTTCTCCGAAACGTCGCCATTTCCTGCCTTTAAACACTTCTTTTTACCTACAAAACAATCGGTAAAGTGTGGAACGGGTACTAAGACAATACAAAGCATTCTAATGCAATTTAATACTAAAACATTCATAAAAGCTTTAACTTGTATACTAAACGATCCATGAATAACCTTATAAAAGTGGTATATTTTGCACTTATAAAACTTTCCACACTTTAGACCTTGCTTGTCCTCAAGCAAGCAATCATAGGACAACCAATACAACAAGTGCAAAATATATCACCAAAACTTTAGAAACGCATATGAGCTAGATGGAAGAACAAAGCACAACATTGAAATTAAGGTTATTCTATCAAAGAAATGTGTCCATAAATGAACCATAAAGTTCAATAGTGAATATCCCAAGACTTGACACCCTTCTTTTGGTAAAGTAAATTTTCGGTAATAGACTTTGTTTCACACTTTTCAAGCATGCATACCAAAAGGGAATTCACCAAATATTTTGAAAGGGCCACTAGCCGAGCCAACTAGTGGGAACGATGTGCACAAGTCAATGCTAATAGTCCAACCTTATAACCTCAAGCCCCCTTGATTCTAGCGTGATTAACAAAAAAGGCTTCAAGGTTGTCTACTACCCCTCAAGACCAACCATCGGGCTACCCGATCTCACATGGAGCTCCATGCTTTTTTGAGAACTGTGCAATAGGTGCCCGGTCCCAACGGGATAGATCTCTCATTTTCTCATTCCCCAAGATAACCTCATCGGGCTACTCGACTTCACATGGATCTCCATGCTTTTTCGAAGACAGTGCAATGGGTGCCCGAATCTCGGCGGAATGGCTCTCTTAAATTTTCTCATCTCTCAAGACCTTGTATCGGGGCAACCAACTTCACGTAGAGCTCTACGCTTTTTCGAAGGCGGTGCAATGGTTGCCCCAGTTGTCCTAGCAAGACGGTTCATCTTTTTCATATCCTAAGGTGGCCACATTGGGCTCTTTTGGGGTTTTGGCCTCATTGGGCTNATACAAAATTGCGCAATCCAAATCCACAAAGATCTATCTAATCATACTTGGAATTGAAATAGCAAAAGGTAAAAGTAATAACAAGAAATTAAAAGGAAGACTTAGCTAGGAATTGAACTTTGAATTTGAACTTGAACTTGAAATTGAACTTTAATCTTGAACTTGAATGTAGATCACAATCTTGCACCAATGGAATTCTTCTCTAATTCTAATCTAAACTAAGAATTGCAATGTGGAGTGAATTGGGAGAGATCTCTCTAGGCTAATCCTAGAGAGAGAAATATTCTAAAGTGATCTAAAACTGAAGTGTGATGGATCCGGAATGAAAAACCAGAACAAAAACTCTGTTTTTAACCCAAAAATCGCGCCCAAAATGGGCTGGCCGAACCGCTGGACGCGGGCCGGATGCGCGTCCAGCCGAGCGCGCTACAGCGCGCAACCGGACGCGAGGTGGACACGGGCGTCCGCCCCGCGTCCGCATTTGCGGCCTCTGAACATTTCCGGCCCTCTGATGGACGCGGGGTGGACGCGCGCGTCCGCCCCGGCGTCCATCAGAGACCTCTCTGAAGTTTGCTCTGATTTTCGAACTTCTGCGGGCATTTTTGCGGACGCCGACTTGGACGCGCGTCCAGAGCGCGTCCAAGGCCTATTTTGCCTTCCAACTTCGGTTTGTGAATTCTTCTCCGAAACGTCGCCATTTCCTGCCTTTAAACACTTCTTTTTACCTACAAAACAATCGGTAAAGTGTGGAACGGGTACTAAGACAATACAAAGCATTCTAATGCAATTTAATACTAAAACATTCATAAAAGCTTTAACTTGTATACTAAACGATCCATGAATAACCTTATAAAAGTGGTATATTTTGCACTTATAAAACTTTCCACACTTTAGACCTTGCTTGTCCTCAAGCAAGCAATCATAGGACAACCAATACAACAAGTGCAAAATATATCACCAAAACTTTAGAAACGCATATGAGCTAGATGGAAGAACAAAGCACAACATTGAAATTAAGGTTATTCTATCAAAGAAATGTGTCCATAAATGAACCATAAAGTTCAATAGTGAATATCCCAAGACTTGACACCCTTCTTTTGGTAAAGTAAATTTTCGGTAATAGACTTTGTTTCACACTTTTCAAGCATGCATACCAAAAGGGAATTCACCAAATATTTTGAAAGGGCCACTAGCCGAGCCAACTAGTGGGAACGATGTGCACAAGTCAATGCTAATAGTCCAACCTTATAACCTCAAGCCCCCTTGATTCTAGCGTGATTAACAAAAAAGGCTTCAAGGTTGTCTACTACCCCTCAAGACCAACCATCGGGCTACCCGATCTCACATGGAGCTCCATGCTTTTTTGAGAACTGTGCAATAGGTGCCCGGTCCCAACGGGATAGATCTCTCATTTTCTCATTCCCCAAGATAACCTCATCGGGCTACTCGACTTCACATGGATCTCCATGCTTTTTCGAAGACAGTGCAATGGGTGCCCGAATCTCGGCGGAATGGCTCTCTTAAATTTTCTCATCTCTCAAGACCTTGTATCGGGGCAACCAACTTCACGTAGAGCTCTACGCTTTTTCGAAGGCGGTGCAATGGTTGCCCCAGTTGTCCTAGCAAGACGGTTCATCTTTTTCATATCCTAAGGTGGCCACATTGGGCTCTTTTGGGGTTTTGGCCTCATTGGGCTCTTTTCAACAAAATAAAGCAAAGCATCACCTTCACAACCCCACACGCCACCTTCGGGAGAGCAAAAAAAAAAATTAAGTTCATTTCCGGGCTTAGCATATTCTCTTTCTAGCATTGGCGAGTGCACACTCCCACTTCGAGGGATCATTGACTATGGTCCAAACAAAATAGAGGGTGAATTATCATGCAAGCACACAATATAATCAAATTTTCACAAGTGCAAAAGAATTCATATCAAGGGATATTCAACATTGAACTCAATTATTCCTTCATAGCAACACATTTCTAAGATAGATTAAACAAAACATTAATTTCAACACCACACAAGATTCTATACTAAGCATCATATACTTAACCACATTTTAAGCACAAAGTGCTTCCCTTTCCACACTTTAGAATTGAACATCGTCCTCGATGCTCGCTCTATGCACACGGTGGGAAAGAGATAAGGTCATTCGCCTCGTGCAATGCCCACGGTGGGAAAGAGATAAGGTCATTCGCCTCGTGCAATGCCCTTTCCACACTTTAAAAGTGGGCATTCGCCTCGTGCAATGCCCTTTCCACACTTTAAAAGTGGGCTATGGGCTAGGAGAATGCCCTTTCCACACTTTAAAAGTGGGCTATGGGCTAGGAGGATCACAACATTGCTTTTATGAAAGAGGCTATGGGCTAGGAGGATCACAACATTGCTTTTATGAAAGACTTTTAACATCATACACTATAATACCAAATAACCCCGGGTTTCCACACTTTAGAAATGAAGCACAAAGGTAAAATAACAAAAGACAAGGGAGATAAAAGAGACTCCCTTGTTGCTTCTTTTCAAGTACATTGCCTTTAATCATCCTCTTAGCTTTGAACCATTTATCAATTTTTCCTACACCATCAACAAACACATTGCAATACTACAAACCATATTAGAGAATTTAGCTTCCATTAATGCAAAACTTATTGAAAGCAAAAGTAAACAACAACAAAATGCATAAAAATGTAAGATAACCTCGGGTTGCCTCCCGAGAAGCGCTCCGTTTAACGTCCATAGCCCGACGCAACTTTCAAGCCCTCATTCCAACATACTTGGACGGGGACAAGTCCTTTTGCCCCATCCACTCTTTCCTCACGATATGCCCTCAAGTGCCGGGCATTGACAAACTCCTTTAATTTTCTACATAGCATACTCTCTTCGAAAGATTGGCAACTATCCATGTCCACGAGTTTGCCATTTTCTTCCAACTTACCTCTTTTTTCATTTTTCTTCTTTTCACCAAGCTCCTTTTCATCATTTCTCACTTTCTCCTCAACTTCCTCCTCTACACTCTCTTCCCTTATTTCCTTCTTTTCTTCTTCTATGATTTTGCAATGAACTTCCTCAATCATCACATTCTTATTTTCAAAATTTTCTTCTTCATTTTCCTTTTCTATAGTCACACTCTCCTTCTCCTCCTCTTTTTCACTACTTAACAACACATCCCTTAAATCTCCATCCGTTTCCTCCTTTTCTTCACCAAGCAAATCATGAATATATATAGCATCATCAAGGCAATTATCATGGAAAGTGTCAATTTCAATATCATTTAAATCAAGCAAACTAGCATCAACATTCAATTCATCATCAACATCACAAAGCATATCATGCAATTCACCAACATGTTCATTTAACAAAGAATTATCATCAAAAGTAAACGACTCAAGGCCATCATTATCATTAGAATTGAAAGAATTGTTTTCACAAGTATCAACACAATTTCCATCATCATCACCGGAGGAGTCAAATGAATCACTATCATTAAAGTCATAAGGGTTAAGAAAATTGACCTCATTATCAACATCTTCAATTATGCAATTATTTTCACTAGGCATATCTACCACTTTTTCAACTCCATTATCCACACAATCAATATTAGCATTATCAAAATGAATAGGCACATGAATATCATCACAATCATTATTCTCATCACACATGTCGGCCCAAGATTCAGAAATTTTATCACCAAGAGTAGTGCTAACACTAATAGGGTCAAGTGTCTTACCACATGCAAGCTCAATAGTGTCACCACATGACTTTTCCTCTTCCCACGCTATCTCCACATCACCATCACTCTCATTTTCCTCAACATTCTCATATTCTTGCTTCCACCCTTCCCTAATATTGGCCATTTCTTGCTATAATTCTTCTATCCTTGCCAATATCTTGTTCTTCGTGTCTTCCGTGCTTTCCTCCTCATATGGTTGCATCATGTACCCCTCATTCTCATAGTGGTTGCACTCTTGATCAACTTCGTCCCTATGGTGCTTGTACCTACATTCACATGGGAAGTTAGTCTTACATTTTTTGCAATATGGGTACTTTTGGCATTGATACCTATAGTGAGGCCATTTAGAAGCATAACAAATCACTTGTCGATTCATATCTTCAAACATGTGTTCCTCAATGGTCTTGAAGCGGTCATTTGGGTCTCTTGGCTTGGGTTTCAACCAATGGTCATACATGTGCTCGATAATAGATTTCTTTTTGGGTGGAGGTGTGTTTTGAGTGTAAGATTGTGGAGAGTAGGCTCGGGATGGGTAAGAGTCGTAGGATTGAGAATTAGATAATCTTCTTTGTTGAGGGTAGTCATCATCCTCGTCATAGTGGGTAGATTGGTAAGATTTTGAATCGTAGCTTTGAGGTAGTGGTGGGGCTCTTCTTGAGTAGTGGTAATCACCATATTCTCTATCATCATATTGAGGTCTTGATGGTTGCCTTCTTGGTTGGTATTCTTCTTGTGAAGATCCATATGTCCTTGAGTAAGGTTGTTCATAGTCCTCATAATCTCTATAACCATAGGGGTTAGAAACTTGAGCATTATAGCCTCCCCTTGGTTGCCTATATCCTCCTTGATCTTCATAGTAATCCTCTTGTTGATATCTTGCTTGAGAATACATTATAGAGGATCAACCTATCAACACAAAGACAAGAGAGTATTTTGCAACTAGAAGTAGTTGCAAGTGAGAGTAGTAGCAATTGAAATGACAAAAAGATTAAAACGTAAACAAAGTAAATTGCAAAAATAGAAAGAAAAGGGGGGTGGGGGGGTTAGACTCTCTAACTTGAGCACTTGCTCATGTTAATCCAAAGGCACTTACTACTCAAAAACCGATGCCATCCCCGACAACGGCGCCATTTGATGAGTTGAGTTTTCGCGGTGGATGGAAAGGAGTATGTGTTAAAACGGGAAGAAGTTCCCGAGTATCGTTCTCTAAGGATGGCAAGGAGGGAATTCAAGCGGTAAGGGGATTAAGCACAAGAGTGTTTAGTGTTTGAAAGCTAACCCAAGCATAGTAAGGAATGTGCATTAAACATAATGAAAACAAGGAACAAAATGTTGGAAACAATCAATTGGAAAGGAGGATTTGGACCTTGCAACTCATATAGGTATCCTTGATTTCCTAAGATATTAGGCTAGCAATACTTAGATAATGAAAATGAGATAAGGTCACCAACACCACCGCCACTCTCGTGGTCAATGGACTCACTCCTTAGACCGTAATGTCATCCTTGTGATCACTAGGCTAGGAGAGGCATTTTGTCAAACACGTTATGTGCCTCTTATCTTCCACTTCTCCCTTTTCTCAAAGGTGAGAGGGAAACGTGCTAGGCTAGGCTAAGGAGTAACCTTACTCTCGTAAGTGAGACTCCTTATCCAAACATCTCTCATATAGGTTGATCATTCCCACACAAGAGTCAAAGAAGATCACCATTCACACAATCAATCTCATAATCAAAGCAATTGCAAAACCTAATTAATCAATTCAAAGCTCAAGAATATCCATACAAAATTGCGCAATCCAAATCCACAAAGATCTATCTAATCATACTTGGAATTGAAATAGCAAAAGGTAAAAGTAATAACAAGAAATTAAAAGGAAGACTTAGCTAGGAATTGAACTTTGAATTTGAACTTGAACTTGAAATTGAACTTTAATCTTGAACTTGAATGTAGATCACAATCTTGCACCAATGGAATTCTTCTCTAATTCTAATCTAAACTAAGAATTGCAATGTGGAGTGAATTGGGAGAGATCTCTCTAGGCTAATCCTAGAGAGAGAAATATTCTAAAGTGATCTAAAATTGAAGTGTGATGGATCCGGAATGAAAAACCAGAACAAAAACTCTGTTTTTAACCCAAAAATCGCGCCCAAAATGGGCTGGACGCGGGCCGGACGCGCGTCCTGCCTCGCGTCCAGCCGAGCGCGCTACAGCGCGCGACCGGACGCGGGCGTCCGCCCCGCGTCCGCCCGACTGTGCGTTACGGCGCACAGTCGGACGCTGGGTGGACGCGGGCGTCCGCCCCGCGTCCGCATTTGCGGCCTCTGAACATTTTCGGCCCTCTGATGGACCCGGGGTCCGCCCCGGCGTCCATCAGAGACCTCTCTGAAGTTTGCTCTGATTTTCGAACTTCTGCGGGCATTTTTGCGGATGCCGACTTAGACGCGCGTCCAAGGCCTATTTTGCCTTCCAACTTCGGTTTGTGAATTCTTCTCCGAAACATCGCCATTTCCTGCATTTAAACACTTCTTTTTACCTACAAAACAATCGGTAAAGTGTGGAACGAGTACTAAGACAATACAAAGCATTCTAATGCAATTTAATACTAAAACATTCATAAAAGCTTTAACTTGTATACTAAACGATCCATGAATAACCTTATAAAAGTGGTATATTTTGCACTTATCAACAACAAACTAAATGAAATAAATAAATTTTTTGTATAGTAAAAGGTGATTGCATAAGATATAGTTTCTCTAACTATGGATTTTGAAAAGAATGGGATTTTTTTTCATAAATATTTTCCATCTCTAAATTGTTAATATTTTAAATAAATGTTTTTTTAAAGGATTTTTTAAACAAATGTTTAATCCCTATATAAGAATTTTTTAGGTAATTTTAATTTTTTAGGATTTTTTCTCCATTGCAAATCTGATAGGCAAACCTCTTAAAGTTGATTCGTCTACTCTGTCTCACAACCGCCCCTCTGTTGCAAGGATCTGCGTGGAGCTGGATGTCTCAAAACAAAGGCCAGATCTAATATGGATAAATAATGGATCCTATGGAGGTTTTTCCCAACCTATTATTTATGAATTCATTCCAGATTATTGTCTTGATTGCAAAAAATTTGGCCATATGAAAGCCGAGTGCCACAAACATATTCAAGCACAAACTTCTCAACCCAACCACCAAAGCTCTGAACAGACCCTCTCGATGAACATACCCCGCCACCCTCCCCCTTTTATTGAACCTCCTCAGAAAAGTTGGAAAAAGAAAGACCCACAAATCTCTGTTATTGTTCCAATGACCGAAGACTCTGATCCCCCTCAATCTTCAAAACTTGTTCAAAAAGATCCTGAAGCCACACAAACTAATCCTGAAGAACCTCCTCTAAACAACCAACTAAACCCAACAATTCCGAACCTCGAACCTTCTCTTCCAGACCACAATACCATAGGCTCAGTTCTTATTGACGACCACAGTATTCAACAGCTTCATAATAACTTTATGAATTTATCACCTGGTCACTGGTCTGATGGCGATGAAACTAAAGACACCAGACCGATCCCTAATGCCTTGATCATCTCTTGGAAGAAGGATAGCATTCTCCTTTCAAAGAAACTCTCGAAGAAATTTGGTGGTTTTGTTCAGGTCTCAGGAAAAAAAAGTCGCCCTCGGAAAGACTACTCCTCAAGCACTCCTTCGGTCTCAACTCGTCTGGCTACTGGATCCCTCTCGAGAGTTTCTTTCCCTCACCGTTGGAAATGAAGATTATGTTCTGGAATGTCAGGGGTCTTCTCTCTTCACGTCGAAGACTCCGTAGAATTGTGAGACGTGAAAATCTTGCTCTTCTTGCTGTCTCTGAACCCTTTCTCTCTTCGGCTCAGGCTGAAGATTATGCAAGGAACCTTAACTTTAACTCCTTCTTCTGTTCTACAAAATGCAAACTCTGGCTTTTTTGGCTGGACCTTTTTCATCTTGATGTTATCACGGATTCCGATCAATTTATCCACTGCCGTTTGTGTTATTTACCATGGAATTTCAATTTTGACTTTGTTGCAGTCTATGCTAAACACAGCAGAGGTGAAAGACAGCAACTCTGGATCCAACTAAGTAACATTCTATCATTGCCAAATCCAACTCTCATTGGAGGAGACTTCAATGTCATTGCTGATATGGCGGAATATAGGGGAAATGCAATTCCAGATTTAGCTGATATGGCGGAATATAGGGGAAATGCAATTCCAGATTTAAATTCTCTAGCTGACTTCTCATCTTTTATATCATCCCACTCTCTTCTAGATCTCTACTCTTGGAGGTCTATTCACATGGACAGGTACCCGATCAGCGGGTCATGTTTGGAAAAGATTGGATCGTTTTCTCTTCAATATAGATTTTCGAGATCTATTCTCGGGAGTCACGGGAGTCCTTCTCAATAGAACAACTTCAGACCACTCACCGATCATCTTCTCAGGAACAAATGCTAAACTGATGGTCCCAAAACAATTCAGGTTTCAGAAGATGTGGACCACCCATAAAGATTTTTTTGATCTTGTGCGAAATATCTGGCAGGAACCGGTTATTGGAGAAGGAATGAAGGCTCTTACACTCAAACTAAAAAAACTCAAAATGAAGCTACGTGAATGGAACTGGTCGACCTTCGGCAATATTTTTGATAAAATCAAGGCCGCTGAAGAAGCAGTCTCTGAAGCTCAGCTTCGATTTGATGAAGAACCAAACGAGACTAGACGAGAAACTCTCAGTCGGGAAAAAGCTTTTCTCCTTCTGGCTTTAAAGCAAGAGGAAATTTTCTGGAAGCAAAAAGCTCGTGTAAAATGGCTTCGAGAAGGAGATGCAAATACAGCTTTCTTTCACACTACGGTGAAAGACAGAATCCGTAGACAACGCATCTGTGGAGTACGAAACTCAGAAGGAATCATCCTTACGGAGCAACATGAAATCCAATCTGAGGCAGTAAAATTTTTTTCGAGCTTATTTAAAGCAGAAGAATGCACAGATATGAATGATCTTCTGGATTTTATCCCTCCGCTTCTCTCTGCAGACGACAACCATTCTCTTAACTCGATTGTCACTCTCGAAGAAGTCAAAACTGCCATTTGGGGATTAGACCCAGATAGCACTGCTGGTCCAGATGGTTTTTCAGGATTCTTCTTTAGATGCTGCTGGGATATAATCAAAACGGATGTTTATAAAGCTGTTCTAGAATTTTTTGCAGGTGTACCAATACCCCAAGCAATCTCCAGTACACAAATTGTCCTCATTCCGAAGAACTCAAACCCCGAGACCTTTGCTGATTTCCGACCAATCTCTCTCTGCACCTTTGTAAGCAAGATCTTCACGCGCATCATAGCAACACGTTTGCGCAGCTTTCTCCCAAAACTAATTTCTCAAGAACAAGCTGGTTTTGTTAAAGGAAGATCAATTCAGGATAATATTCTTCTGGCTATGGAACTGATTCAATCAATCAACAAAAGATGTCGCGGTTGTAATGTAGCAATCAAACTTGATATGATGAAAGCTTTTGACCGTGTTGCATGGCCTTTCCTGCGTGCTCTTCTGCTCAAATTTGGTTTCTCTCCTACCTTTGTCAATTTGATTATGAATAATCTCGCTGCCACACGTTTTTCAATTCTCGTCAATGGAGTGAGTAGCGGTTTCTTCCAACCTTCAAGAGGAGTTAAACAAGGTGACCCTCTATCACCATTGCTGTTCATTTTGACATCAGAAGGTCTATCAAGAGCTTTAGTCAGAAAGATCGGAACCAACATTATTCAACCGTACAAGAGTTCCTCTCTGGCTTGTCCGATCATTTCTCATTTGGCCTTCGCAGACGATATCCTAATTTTTGCAAATGGTAGCCGCAAATCCTTACAGAATTTGAAATCCACCCTTCAAGGATATGAACATGCATCAGGGCAGAAAATTAACTTCTCCAAGAGTTTCTTTGTTACTTCTATTTTTGCCCCTGCTACCAGAATTAACACAATCTCTCGCGAGTTGGGTATGCAAAGATCCTCTACCCCTTTCAAATACCTTGGAATAAATTTATTCAAAGGAAGAAATAGATGCAGCTACTATCAATATATTCTTGATGGGATCGACAAGCGTTTGCAAGGCTGGCAAAGAAAGCTTCTTTCTCCTGGCGGCAGAATCACTCTTATAAAACATGTTCTATCATCGATATCGCTCTACTCCTTGGCTTCCATTCAACTCCCTAAAGGAACAATCCATTCTATTGAACAAAGAATGGCCAACTTTTATTGGGGTTCTCACAATGGACGCAACAAACGACACTGGGCTTCCTGGTCCAAACTCTGCTTCCCAGAAACTGAAGGAGGACTGGGATTTAAATCTTTGTCGGCACTACAATCTACCTTTGCTGCAAAATTATGGTTTTTATACAGAAAAGGTGGTTCATTGTGGAGCGATTATATGAGAGCCCTGCACCCAAACCCGAACATACCATCCAGATATTCTGACTCAATCACTTGGCGCCGCATGAAATCAGTTTCCTCTACAGTAGATGACAACACAACTGTTCTTGCAAATGAAATAATCTGGAAACCTTCTTCCTCAGGAGCTTTCACCTTTAAGACAGCTTACAATCTTTTTCGACCTACAAGATGCATCACCTTGTCCTCAACACACATCTGGTCAAAAAATATTCCAAAAAAAATTTCAGTGTTCATGTGGAGACTACTTCATCGCCATCTCCCCTTCCCTGATCGTCTTCAAAATTTTGGTTTCCACCAACCATCAGTGTGCCCTTTCTGCTGGAACGAGAGTGCTTCCCTTGAACACTGTATGTGGAGCTGTTCATGCAGTTTGAAAATCTGGAACCACTATGCAGCACTTCTGGATATTAATTTTACACTAGTCTCCTCAGTACGATCTGCTTGCCATGTCTGGTGGTTAGCAGATCCACCGACAAGATCTGAAACAGGCTGGAGCAATGTTACAGCTACATTCCGAGATTTAATGCCCTGTTTCATTCTATGGATCTTATGGAAGAAATATAATACTTTGATTCATGATGGGGGACGTTTCTCCCATGATAGAATTATTCAAGAAGTGAAAAAAGAATGTTTTGATCTCTCCATTGCTCATCCCTTTCAGTCCACTAAATCCTCTGACCGAAGACTTATTGACGTTGGCTTGGTGGCTTTTTTCACTGCACCAAAACCAAAGAGGACTCTCTGGATTAAATGGCATCACCCTCCCTCTGGCAGATTGAAGCTCAACTCCGATGCCGCCTTCTCCTCGGTCTCATGTGGAGGTGGCGCTGTCCTTCGCAACTCTAATGGTGCCATTGTTGCTGCTTTATCCTTTCCCCTTTCAGCTACTTCTGCGCTGGAAGCCGAAGCACTTGCTCTCGACTTCGCCATGAGATGGTGTGATTTGGTTGCACGAAAACCAACTCTCATTGAGATTGATTCATCGGTTCTAGTCCATCTTATCCTTCATAATGATGCTCCGATTCCATGGAAGGTCCGTCAATCTGTTACCAATATCCGTCAATTGCTCTCTTCTTGGTCAGCTTCAGTCGCTCACTCCTATCGAGAAACAAACATGGTTGCAGACTCTTTAGCTAACTTTGGTTGCTCTCTACTAGCTCCCTCTCTTTTTTTCACCCTCAACTCCTTACCACCCTCTGTTCTCACATTTCTCTTGTACGACTGGCGGGGTTTCTTGACCCCGAGAATAATTTTTCAATAAAATTTCTTTCTTGATAAAAAAAAAAAAAAAAAAAGATAGTTTTTTAAATTCTAACTTTGGATTCCATAGTTGCACAAGTGTGAAGTCAAGGTCGTCGTTGATTTAAAGTATATGTTTTGCGCAACTTCTATGAAATAAATGCAGAGACGAACTTTGTACTTATGGGCAAGAAAATTGTAAATGTGGTCTTCCGCTAACGTGAATTACGGTTACGGAAAACAAAATTAGAGTCTTCTCCACGGGAGTCCTGTGATGTTGAGTGGATATAACTCTATAACATGTATGTATACAAGAAATCCTCAATCTCAGGTTGATATGTTTTACACAACTTCTGCCAAAAAGATGCAAAGACAATACATTTACATAAGATTCACCAGTAAATATGTTCAATTCTACAACACGTTATCCGTACAAGTGTTCTACATCAATCCTCAGTGAATAGACCCATACCGATTAGTGAGACTAGGTTCAAGAAATCTGAAACTAAAGAAAGAAAAACATGAATATATTCATTGACTCAATTTTAGATTTCTAACTAGATTTTGAGGTTGTTATGTGATTGATCAAGTTTGGGGCTATTCATCTTCTACAATGAAGAGGTTAATTGATTTTGGGAGAAAAGCTTTGTTCTTCAGTTAGAGCTTTATCAGACTATGAAGAGCGAAGAATCCAGTCTTATCGCTTACAGATTTAGCAGCGTCTACAGCAAGCAAAAGAGCAGAAGGCAGTAATAAAGAAAGTGCCGAATTGGAAAATTTACAATCACAGAGTCACGAACAAATGTTGCTCCTTTAAACATATTACTATAGGCTTCAGAGGATCGGATTATTCAAAGGGTATATTATGGCTATATATACCATGAGCAACTTGGCAATGAGGATGCTCAGCTCACTCCTCTGATCTGTTGCGTTTTGGTGCCATGTCTACAACATACCCAATGGACATGGTTGGAGCCTGGAGGCTGAATTATTGTATAGACAGAAAATTCTCCTTATCAGTACAGGGGAATGTTTCATGCATTATCAACCGTGTTTCGCAATGAAGATCCTAGTGCAGACTGCAGAGTATCAAAGAAAATGATCGGTTCGAAGCTGAGGTGGAATTCTAGATGAATGAATAAATCAGACACAACCATTAAAGTTGAAGTTAAAATTAAATCAAAGTATTAGTGAAAAACTAAATTAAATAAAAGATATTTTGATAAGGTCAATGACTAAATTGAGAATTAATTTAATATTCTATTTTGGTGATAATCGCCACCATCTTAAGCGGACAATATCTGACTCTTCTAAATCTTGTTCAGCTAGCATCAGCAACCAAGAGCCTCAATATATCTCCTAGAGGTGCCTCAAGAACTGATGTTCCCATTTCCGTAGATTGATCGAGATTTGCAAGAAAATCAACACACCTATTTCCTTCCTTCATAATGTGGGTGAAGATAACCTCCTCAAACCCCGAGACAAGGAATTTACAATCAGAGATGAGCGTGATAGCAAAGTCACTAAGGTCATCTTTGTCACTCATCACCTTGACCACCGCTTCAGAGTCCAATTCCACAATTAACCACCAAAAAATCCATTCTTTATCAAGTCGTAGACATCCCTTAGACCCCACAACTCATCAAAGAAACTGATTGTGACACCACCATAAACCCCATTCTTTATCAAGTTGTAGACCCTCCCTTAGGCCCTACAACTCAGTAAAGAAATCGGCTGTGACACCAATGTTGACCACGAAGCCTGCTTTCCAGCTCCCTTGAGAATCTCGTAATAACCCACCAACACCGGCTAAGTTCGTCAAATGCTTCTTGGCCATATCTGTATTTAGCTTAACCCAACCTTTTCTTGGCCCTCCATTGAAGCACGCCAACAATCCCGTGCAGCAACACAACCTCGGAAGAGGTGATAATCAAGGCTTTCCTCATCCACCCCACACACCGGGCAATCCACGTTGTCAGTCAAGTGCCTGTAGCGACGTTCCACGTTAGTTAGAAGCTTTTCGTTGATCGCGAGCCACCCGATCAACTTCACTTTCTCCATACAAGTGATCTTCCAAATCCAGACAAACTCTTCTTCCCCTTCTTGATTACCTGCAATCAGGGCCCTAAAGAACTCACCATTTTCACATTGAAAAACCCGAACACAGAATTTTTGGGGTCCGTAAGCACCTGCCATGCAAGTTTGGCCAACAATGCCAAATTGAAATCCCTCGCTTTGCGAAGAACCAGACCACCCTGATTGCGGGGTGAGCAAATATGATCTTAATTGACGAGGTGGACCTTCTTCTTGTATTCACCTTATTTTAATATGATATGTACTAACTTGACTTGTTTATTAGTGACGTTTAATCTTTATTACACAATTATAATAATTTACTAATCAAATTAAAGGATATGTTGCACAACCCTTTAATTGTACAATACAATATTCATATTTTTTCAAGATAAAAAAAAATATTTACAACACCCAAACTTACAAACATAAAAGGATAGATTTGAAACTTTTATTAATTAAAACAAATAGCGCACAAACATGCATCACATTCAAAAGTTATTACACTTAAATATTGTCCAGATGTTAATAACACACAAAAAAGTGCACACAATGAGAGATTGAGAGGTATCACCACCATAATCACTGGTCTCAGCATTCATACCTACAAAAGTGAAGTGAATTAACATATCGGCTTAAGAAAAAGTGTTTGGTGTGTTTATATGAAAAATTTGTGCCATATTGGAAGTAATCAAGATTACCTGAAGGTTGCAGCCAAGAGTTATCAGAACCTGTTCCTGCGAACTCTGCCTCTTGGTCCTGGAGATTTTCTTCCGCGTTGTCGGGGACAGAATAGCCGTGTTAAAACTTCATCAAGTTGTTGGTATGCTTCTCTGCATCTCTTGTTATGCAAAAGCATCCACAAGTACGCCCCTAAACCCACAGCGAATCCCAAAGCAGAAGTTACGTATTCCCATTTGATCTTAGAGGGGCCACCATCAAACTCTATTTGAGATTTCCCGCCACTGGAACTTGGTGGTGATTTGCAACATTTTGAGAGAGGAAAACCGCGCAGTTCTTGATTGCCTAGGTAAGAATCTGGTCCAAATGTATTAAGTTGATTGCCGGTTGGAATCACACCAGAAAGTCTGTTGAATGATAAATTCAAGACTGAAAGGAATGTGAGTTTCGCAAGCTCTGTTGGTGTTGGGAAAAATCCCACTGCCTGTGACAATTAGAATCACAAGACCAACACGGTACACAAATACGAGATAATACACAATAGCCCAAAAATAAATATGAACACAAGGAACACAAGATTTACGTGGAAAACCCCAAAACCACGGGGAAAAACCACGGGCCACCAACAACAACAATTTCCACTATCACAAATCTCGGGTACAAAGTTTTAGGCTACCACATGAGCCATACATCCACAAATCATCAAATATAACAACTCCTAGGCCAAAACATTCTTATAATATTCACAGGCTAAAAGGAATAATATCTCGTACTCAAAATATTCAACTACCACGAACAAGGTAAAATGAATACAAATATTACGAGATTATCCAAAGAGATGCCTGGAATAAATACAAGCTGACCTCAAATATTTGATGAAGATAGTACCCAAAAGTTTCAGCAAATCCACGACAAAGTTGCACCAAAATGAAGAAGAAAGAAGAATAGGTGATTTTCTTTCTCCCTTGCTGCTGCCTACTGCCGAAAAATGGAATGAATGGGAATTGAGTGGTGGAATGCTGATGAGTGGAGTGTAGTTGGTGGAATATTTCAACACCAACAAAGACATAGGGAAACAAACAAAATAGGTGGAATCCTCTTTTTTTTTTTTTTTTTTTTTTTTCTTGTCTGCCAACATGCTTCAACTTTTCTTATTTTCCACATAGGATGGACCCAACAGTTGGGATCTTTCCATTTAGTTGGTTTGCTGAAAGGTCTAAGGACTCAATCGTTTTCAGATTTCCAATTGTTTTGGGGATATTCCCTGTGAGAGCATTGTGTGATAGGTTAAGAAAGTAAAGTGAAGTGAGAGCTCCAATTGTATCTGGTATAACCCCATGGAAATTATTGCATGAGAAATCAATAGATGTGAAGACTCTGAGAATTCTCACAAATTCCATCAACTTCCCTTTCACAGTTAGCTTTACTTTAATTTGGTAACCACTAAATTTCAAGTAGTCAAAGCTGATGTTACGCCTAGGCTCTTCCTCAATAGCCATTCGTTTCCAATTTAACAACTTTGGGGAGAGTTCTCCAGTGAAATTATTGGAAGCAACATCTATAATCTGAAGATTTGGCCACATATGATTGGCATTAGCACAATGAAGGTCACCATAAAATCCATTGGATTCCAAGATTATGACACGCAGGCTTGATAACTTCTTCAGTTGGCATGGAAACGTATCTACAATTTTGTTGCTCCCAACATTCAGAACTTCCAGTGATGAACACTTCTTTAGAGATTTTGGAATTTTCCCATGAATGGAATTCCTGCTGAGGTCTAAAGTTTGTAGAGCACATGTACTTGGGAAGGAATTAGGTATCTTACCACTGAATTGGTTTTCCCCAAGGTTTAATATGCTAACAAATTTGAGTAGACAGGATGGAAACATGCCACTTAGCTTGTTGTTGGATAGATCAAGCACCACCAGATCGCTTGCATTGCATATGGATTCCGGAATTATCCCGGTGAAGCTATTATTTGAAAGAGACAAGAAACCAACACCTGAAGCATAACTTCCAACATCAAATGGGATGGAACCATTGAAAAAATTGTTTGAGTAATCAAGGTATGGAGCTACTCCAATGGGAAGTCGGCCTTGCAGTTGATTTGAGTGCAAGTCCAGTACTGAAAGACCACTTGGATATGTGTAAGGATTTTCTAAACCATCTAAGAAATTGTGAGAAAGATTCAGCCTTTTTAGATTTCCATTACCCACTTCCCATATCCAGGATGGTATTTTCCCTCCAATTTCATTGTCCGAAAGATCTAAACGGAACAAGTTGGATAGATTTCTAAGATCCGGAAAATTTTGCAACCCACAAGAAACCATTTTCAATACTTCGAGGCTTGTGAGCTTTTCGAGACTTCCAAAATGTATCCTTCCGGAGTTGTATGAAAGTAATAGCTGAGTCAGGTTTGGGAGTTCAAAGCAATACTCCGGAATTGATCCATTCAGGCGATTAAAACTCAAGTCAAGTGTTTCTAACTTTGAGACAGAAACATTCACATATTCATCGATAAGACCATCAAATAAATTGTTGGAAAGATCTAGTGTCACCAATGATGGAAGTGAAAACAAAGATGGTTGTATTCTTCCACTTAAAGAGTTGAAAGAAAGTGAGAGACTATTAAGCTTTGAAAATTCAAAGAAGTACTTTGGAAGTGACCCTTTAAGCTTTGAAAATTCAAAGAAGTACTTTGGAAGTGACCCTTTTAGACGATTATAACTCAAATCGAGTATTTCCAATTGTGAGGCAGATACATTCCAATACTCATCAACAATTTCCAATTGTGAGGCAGATACATTCCAATACTCATCAACAAGACCATCAAATGAATTGTAGGAAAGATCTAGGATTTGCAATGATGGAAGTGAAAGCTTTGAAAATTCAAAGAAGTACTTTGGAAGTGACCCTTTTAGACGATTATAACTCAAATCGAGTATTTCCAATTGTGAGGCAGATACATTCCAATACTCATCAACAAGACCATCAAATGAATTGTAGGAAAGATCTAGGATTTGCAATGATGGAAGTGAAAACAGAGATGGTTGTATCATTCCAGCAAAGGAGTTGGAAGAAAGTAGCAGTCGACTCAACTTTGAAAATTTAAAGAAATACTCTGGAATTGACCCATTTAAACAATTAGAACTCAAGTCAAGTGTTTCCAATTGTAAGGCAAAAGCATTAACATATTCATCAACTTGACCATCAAATGAATTGTTGGAAAGATCTAGCAACCGCAATGATGGAAGTGAAAACAGAGATGGGGGGATTCTTCCAAACAAAAAATTTGACCCTAAATCAATATTCTCAATTTTTGGAAGGCCTTCAAAATGTTTAGAAGAAAGTGGACCTGTCAAGCCATTTTGAGAAAAGTCTATGATGATAAGATTCTTTGAGTGTAGAAGATGCGGGATTGAGCCAGTGAAGTTGTTATTTGAGAAATCCACATAAGCAAGACTCTTAAGTTGTGCCAGTGTAGAGGGAATCGATCCGCTTAATTTGCAGCTGTTGAGATCTAACCTGGACAGGTTGCTAAGATTACTAATGGATGGTGGCAAGCAACCAGAAAATTGAGTGACAGCTACAGAGATCATCCTAAGTGATCCATTCTCAGGAAATGATGGGAATTCACCACGAAGGTTCTGATTGTATCCCAAAATCAATTCCTCTAAACCTTGCATCAGAAATATCTCTCTTGGGAATTCTCCCCGCAGGTTACAACCACTGAGGCTCAAGGTCTTGAGGTTAGAGAAATTGGATAAGAATTTTGGAACTACTACTGTACTGGAAAGATCAACACCATCAAGATAAATTTGTCTGAGTTGAGTCGAGTTCTTAAAGAATTGCTTTAGATCAAGTGTAAGTGTCTGATCCAATTCATAGAAGATTGAGAGGTCAAGAGTTACCAACCTTGTGAGTCTTGATATTCCATTGGGGATCCCTCCAAAATTAGCATGTGACAAATTGAGATATTTCAAGTTGGTAAGATTATAGATCTGAACTGGAATGTCAGATGTGAATCTGTTGAAAGCCAAATTTAGGGTCTCAAGGTATTGAAGACTGAATAGACAGCTTGAATCGTCAATACCACCTGTAATGGCTTCATTGTCGAGAATCAAGGTGATTACATGACCTGAGGTGTCGCATTCCACCCCAGGCCAATCACAACAATCTGTGGTGTGGTTCCAGCGTGCAAGCTTGGTTGAAGCTGTTGAGTTGAACTCCAGGCTGCTCCGCAACTGCAGCAACAATATTTTCTGATCACTCATGCATTGGGCTTGGGCTGCCACCACTGTGATGTTGCTGAAGCCCCCTACTGATAGCAAGGATATGAAGAAAAGGCATTGAAGGAATGGAGTTTTCATTGTTGCACAACAAAAAGCTAGCTAAGGTTCAATCAGGATTATATTTTGGGATGCTTTGAAGTGAATGAATGAGGTTAACAACAATATATATATATATATATATATATATATATATTTATATCAAGTTTTTTAAGTCTAACTTTGGCTTCGATCTATAGTTGTAGCTGCCAACTTTAGATTGTCAAGGTCGTTGTCGTCGTTTACGTTAAAAGTCATTATGTCAGTGAGTCGTCTTAGCTTGACTGGCAGTCAACCTTAGCTTGTAGTTACGTTCACGGTGATAAGACTCAGCTTTCTCTTTTTCAAAAAAAAAAAAGAAAAAGACTCTGGTTTCTGCAGGTTTCTGAGAAACCAACCTTAACTTGTAATTCGCGTTGATAGGACTCATTGGAGTAATCCACAATCTCTAAGGTTTACTGCCAGTCAACATATAAATGCAAATTCAAGGCTCATAATTCCCATGAATCAATTTTTTTTTTTTCTGAGTGTTTACGATGTTTAGTGTTTATTATTATCGCGGGCTAATTGCAATTATAATAATTTACTAATCAAATTAATGGATATGTTGTACAACCCTTTAATTGTACAAGACAATATTCGTATTTTTTTCAAGATAAAGAAATATTTACAACAGGAAAACTTACAAACACAAAAGAATAGATTTGGAACTTTTAGGGAGTATTAATTAAAACAAATAGCGTAAAAACATGCAACACATTCAAAAGTTATTACCCTTAAATATTGTCCAAGTGATAATAATACACACAAAAAAAAATAAAAATGCACCCAATGAGAGGTATCACCACCATAATCACTGATCTCAGCATTCATACCTACAAAAGTGAAGTGAATAACCATATCGACTTAAGAAAAAGTGTTTGGTGTGTAACAAACGGTGTTTATATGAAAAATTTGAGTCATACTGGAATTAATCAAGATTACCTGAAGGTTGCAACTTAGAGTTATTAGAGCCTGTTCCTGCGAACTCTGCGTCTTGGTCCTGGAGATTTTCTTCCGTGTTGTCGGGGACCGAATAGCCGTATTAAAACTTCCTCAAGTTGTTGGTATGCTTCCCTGCATCTCTTGTTATGCAAAAGCATCCACAGGTACGCCCCTAAACCCACAACGAATCCCACAGCAGAAGTTACGTATTCCCATTTGATCTCAGAAGGGCCACCATCAAATTCTATCTCAGATCGGCCGTCATTGGAAGTTTTTGGTGATTTGCAACTTTTTGGGAGGGGAAAGCCACACAATTCTTGATTGCCTAGGTAAGAATCTGGTCCAAATGTATTAAGTTGATTGCCGGTTGGAATCACACCAGAAAGTCTGTTGAATGATAAATTCAAGACTGAAAGGAATGTGAGTGTCGCAAGCTCCGTTGGGATCTTTCCATCTAGTTGGTTTGCTGAAAGGTCTAAGGACTCAATCATTTTCAGATTCCCAAATGTTTCGGGGATATTCCCTGTGAGAGTATTGTGTGATAGGTTAAGAAAGTAAAGCGAAGTGAGAGCTCCAATTGTGTCTGGTATAACCCCATAGAAATTATTGCCTGAGAAATCAATAGATGTGAAGACTGTGAGAATTCTCACAAGTTCCATCGTCAATCCTTTCACAGTTAGCGTCACTCTAACTTGGTAGTTGTAATGACTAAATCTCAAGTAGTGAAACCTGATGTTAAACCTAGACTGTGCAGGATCTTCCTCAATAGTCATTCCTTTCCAATTTAACAACTCTGGGGAGAGTTCTCCAATGAAATTATTGGAAGCAACATCTATAATCTGAAGATTTGGCCACATGTGATTGGCATTAACACAGTGAAGGTCACCATAGAATCCATTGGATTCCAAGACTATGACACGCAGGCTTGATAACTTCGTGAGTGGACACGGAAACGTATCTACAATTTTGTTTCTCCCAACATTCAGAACTTCCAATGATGAACATTTTACTAGAGATTTTGGAATTTTCCCTTGAATGGAATTCCTGCTGAGGTCTAATGTTTGTAGAACACATGTTCTTGGGAAGGAATTGGGTATGTTACCACTGATTTGATTTTCCCCAAGGTTTAATACTTCAAGTGTCCCAACAATGTTGAATAGACATGATGGAAGCATGCCACTCAACTTATTGTTGGATAGATCAAGAACCTTCAGATAGCTTGCATTGCATATGGATTCAGGAATTATTCCAGTGAAGCTATTATTTGACAGAGACAAGAAAGTAGCAACCAAAGTACGACTTTCAAGATCAAATGGGATGGAACCATTGAAAAAATTGTTTGAGTAATCAAGATAAATAGTGGGATCAATATTAAAGCCAGATCTAGGGACAGGTGCATTAGGAAGTGGGCCTCGCAATTGATTGGAGTGCAGGTCAAGCATAGTAAGACAGCGGGGAAGTGTATAAGGCTTTTCAAAACCATCTAAGAAATTGCAGGAAAGGTCTAGATGATGTAGAGTTCCATTACCCACTCCCCATATCCAAGATGGTATTTCCCCTCTAATTCCATTGTCCGACAAGTCTAATATTTCGAGGCCGAGCTTTTGGAGACCTTCAAACATTATCCATTCGCCTAAGGAGTTGGAAGAAAGTAACAATCTACTTAGGTTTGGAAATTCAAAGAAGTATTTTGGAAATGACTTGTTTAGACGGTTAGAACTTAAATCGAGTCTTTCCAATTGTGAGACAGCAGATGCATTCACATATTCATCAACAAGACCATCAAACAAATTGTCAGAAAGATCTAGCGCCTGCAATGATGGAAGTGAAAACAGAGATGATTGTATCCTTCCACTTATGGAGTTGGAAGAAAGTAACAGCTCACTCAGCTTCGGAAATTCAAAGAAGTACTTTGGAAATGATGACTCATTTAGACGATTAGAACTCAAATCGAGCTTTTTCAATTGTGATGTAGATACATTCACATATTCATCAACAAAACCATCAAATGAATTGTAGGAAAGATGTAGCCTCTTCAATGATGGAAGTGAAAATAGAGATGGGGGAATTTTTCCAGAGAGATAATTTGACCCTAAACTTATGAACACAACTTTTGAAAAGCCTTCAAAATGTTTAGAAGAAAGTGGACCTGTCAAGCCATTAAAAGAAAAATCTATTCTAGTAAGGTTCTTTGACATGGGAAATGTGGGATTGAACCAGTGAATTTGTTATGTGAGAAATCCACATAAGTGAGACTCGTAAGTTGTGCCATGGTAGAGGGAATTGATCCACTGAAATTGCAGGAGGAGAGATCTATCATGAACAAGTTGCTAAGATTACTAATGGATGGTGGCAAGGAACCAGAAAATTGAGTGCCACCTACTGAGATCATCCTAAGTGATCCATTCTCAGGAAATGATGCGAAATCGCCACTAAGATCAACATTAGATTCCAAATTCAATTCCTGTAAACCATGTATCAGAAATATCTCTCTAGGAAATGATCCTGATAGATTACAATGATTGAGGCTCAAGGTGTTCAGGTTTGAGAAATTGGCTAAGAATTTTGAATCTACTACTGTACTGGACAGATCAACACCATGAAGATAAAGTTGTCTAAGTTGAGTCGAGTTCTCTAAGAATTGGTTTAGATTTGGAATCTGAAGATTAAATAAGTCGGTTGAGAGGTCAAGAGTTACCAACCTTGTGAGTCTTGATATTCCATTCGGGATTTGGCCTTGAAAACCAGCATTTGACAAATTGAGATATGTCAAGTTGGTAAGATTATAGATCTGAACTGGAAATGGAATGAAATTGAAGCTGTTGAAAGCCAAATTTAGGGTCTCAAGGTATTGAAGACGGAATAGAGTGTGTAAATTATGAATATAATCTACAACAATCCCTTCATTGTCGAGAATCAAGGTGATGACATGACCTGAGATGTCACATTCCACCCCGGGCCAAACACAACAGTCTGGGTTGCGGTTCCAGAGCTCAATGTTGGATGAATCTGAGTAGTAGTCCAGGCTGTCCCGTAACTGCAACAACAACCTTTTCTGATGGCTCAAGCATTGGGCTTGGGCTTGGGCTGCCACCCTTCCTACAGATATTATTTGCAGCAGCAGCAAGCAGGAGGATATGAAGAAGAAGAAGAAAAGGCGGCATTGAAGGACTGGAGTTTTCATTATATTGCACAAAGGAAATTAAAGGCTCAATCTATCACAATTATATTTTGGGATGCTTTGAATTGAAGTGAATGCATGAGCTGAGATTAACAACAATATATATATATCATCATGTCAACCTTAGATTGTGAAGGTCGTCGTCGTTTACGTTAAATTAGTCATCATGTCCGTCGGAGTCGTCTGATCTTGACTGCCGGCCAACCTTTAGATTATAGTTCACGGTGAGTGATAGGTATTGCAGAAATGAAGACTCTGGCCTGGTTTCTGAGAAAGTGATGAGAAGCCAATAATAGCTTGTAAATTACGTTGATAGGATGTAATCTCCAATCTCAAAGGTTGACCACCACTCCACATATAAATGCAAAGCCTCATAATTCCCAGAAATCAATATGTTTTGTCTAGCGCCCAATTTATTAAATAAATATATTCTTAGGGTGTTTAATTGTTTAATGCTTAAAGGTGATATTGATTCAATCTTGTTTCAAATGTGGAACCATTGAATGAATTCAATATAATCACTGCAAATTGAACATCTTATTTGTTGTGCTCTATTTTTTAATTAATAAAAATCAGCCTGTGTTATTAGGGAGAGAACAAATATAATGTTGCACAAAAATCCTAACATCACTATCAACAACTAGGCTGCAAATTAAATCAAGTGTTGTACACTCCGAAGTTAAGCTCACGTCTAAATGTCTAAAAATTTTGTCTTCAAATGTGCATCGCTTTTCTTGTTACCATGAAGAATGATTTTTTGAGTATTCCTACAAACACTTCTTGACGGTGCAAATTAAAATCTTCTCTGAATAAGTTAATCAACTATAGGACGTTGGTGACAGGTCTTTAATAGTGCATACAAATTAATTAAAACTAATCACCAACAAAGACTTGTCTCTAAGTTTTCTTATACCACACTACTACAGTGTTCTAAAGGTTAAAAATATTATTACCTTATGTATCTAATAAGCTCGCTGGAAATCAATGCCTTACTTTACATTAAAAATAAAAACTTTGTACAGAAAAGTATACTTTTTGGTTGATTTAGATTAGAAGTATTACATGTTCATTGAAAAGTAATATATTTTAGGGAAAATGGTCAAATAAGCTTTTAAACTTATCTAAAATGTTAATTAGAACTTTAAACTTTTTAAAAGTAGTGCAATTACACTCATTAACATGTTATATTGAGACAATAAAGTCTAAAAACTGATAAATGACTTGATATTACCATTACGGTTCTGGAATCAATTTTATCATCTTTATCGCCCGACGACGACCGAACCATCGTTGGTCGCAATATACCAGATGGAAGGTGATCAGTTGGTCACCTTCTCCGATGAAAGGCGACCAATTGGTGGCCTTTTCCAATGGAAAGTGGCTAGTTGGTCACCTTCTTCGGTGATAGGCGACCAACTAGCTACCTTTCCCAGCGGAAGGTGATCAATAGTCACCTTCCATCTGGAAGGCGACTAAAGGCTGACCAGTGGTTGCCTTCTTAGATAGAAGGCAACTAGTTGGTCGCCTTTTTGCTAGAGAAGGTGACCAACTAGTCACCTTCTCTGGTAGACGGCAACCGATGACGATTCGGCAGTTATCAGTCATTGGATTGCCGTTGAAGATGATAAAATTAATGTTGTAAGATTAATGACCTGTAATAGTAGGTATTTTTGAACTTTATTATTGTCTCAATATAACATGTTAAAGTGTGTAATTACACTTTTAAAATTTTAAGGGTCTAACTGACTTAGACTTATTTGACCCTTTTATGGAAATATTTCTTTTTGATTGATAAATGAAAAGTTTTAGATAAAACAATTATATTTTAATTAAAAAGTTATACATTTTCACTCAAATCTGATCTTTATTTTATTTTTAAAATTACTCAAGTTTCGTCGTTTTAGTTGGAAATTAGAAAACATATTCAAAGTTAATTAGTTTCTAATTTATAAAATATAAAATTCTTTTAAAGTGAATTATTTCATTTGTATATCGATGTTTTTAAATTCTAATTTTGGGTTCCATAGTTGCAGAAGTGTGAAGTAGGACTCTGTAATTTATCTACTAGCAATTCTTATTTCATCTCTATTGTAACTTTATTTTTACTAATTTTACTTTAACTATTTCTTGTATCTCTTTAAATATATCTTTTCATTTCTTTTGTAAACACATTGATCAATAATAAAAATCTCTCTAAAAATTCTTTGTTTTGGTCGTGATTGATGTGAAAGTCGTCTCAGTGGAGTTTGTCTTAGTGGAGTCCTGTGATGTAAAGGAAGAAATGCGCAATCTCAAGCTGATATGTTTTGCGGAACTCCTATGAAATAAATGCAAAGACTCTATTTTTTTTTTGATCGAAAGAGGAGGGGGACACCCGACATGCAAAGACTCTATTGATTGTTTGGAAAAATTCAGAAATTGAATGGATTTTATTAATTTTATCACACTCCTCTTTTTGTTCTGCTTCTCTTTTTATATATTCAACAACAGCAGATTCTTTCACCAAAAAAACAACACCACAAATTTTATATATAAACTTATATTTCCTTTAAGGAACAGAAAGAATAAATACAATGGGAACAGAAGATATGACCACATACATTTCTAGCTGTCAATGACAAAGAAGAGAATAATAAGGTCGGTTTGGGAATCTTAAAAATGACTTTTGAGAGTTATTTTTCAGATTTTTTAGTGTTTGGGTATTCAAGGAAAATTAAGTTAAAAGAAAATATTCATTTTGGTCAACCGAAAAAAAATCAATTTAATGAAAAATGTCTTCTTAATTTTTTAGTCGGAAGACATTTTTCGAATTCTTTACTTCCCTTATCTCTTTACTCTCTTATTTAAGTTATTTTTCATATTATTATTATTATTTTCCTTATTATTATCATCATCACCACTACCACCACAACACAATCAAACCACCACCACCACCACCACAACACACCATCCCACCACCACCACCACCACTACCAGTCTACCACACTTGTTGTAGCTTACGATTACAACTGTTCGCCTATTATTGTTATAATAAGTTTACAAATTTTTCCGAACTGCGTAAACATATTCTAGTTCATTTATTTTTTCTGTTTTAATCATCTATTTTCAACCAACTAGAAACCAGATAAGAATTCGTCTGCATTCAAAACTCACAAATTTACAATAGAAATGTCAAATATTTTGATCACCATATATAAAGTGGTTAGAAACTGGCAATTTTTTGTCAAAACAGTTGTTCCGATCACATTTCCTACCACTTGGGATATCTATAAAAACCTCTGTCACTATTTCCGACCATTGCATGAAGTGGTTAGAAATAACGTCTGCTATTACAAAGTGGTCGGAAATTTTTGTTGGGAAAGAAAGTTAGAGATACATAATTTCTGGCCATCGGTGGTCGAAAACGGTCACCAATAAATATTATAGCCGTGAGATTTTCTGACCACGCTTTTGGTGGTCGGAGAGGTATTACCTAGGAAAATAAAATTACTTTCACTACAACGGGGATTGCCTCTGTAGTGAAATGAAAAAAAATAAAAAATAAAATGTCACAAATTGGTAAGATATCTGCAAACATATACACATTTTCTATGCTCGAAGAGAATTCATCAATATATAGTTGAAAATTTAAAAACCCATCTGATTTGGAGCCCAACACTGGTCCATTAAGTTTCTCCACTCTGGATCATAGTAACTTTGAATACTTGGCCTTAATGTGTTGCTCACTATGCCTCCTGCATATCACACAATTAGGAATGTCATGTTAATTCAAAATACGAGATAATCAATAACCACTCTGGCACAAGGCATTATGCATAACACTAGTTCTACCAACTGTTTAGAAACGACATACAAGAGAATCCAAGAAACACACCTATGATTGCATCGTAATGCATGTTGTCATAAGGCTCCTCTCCAGTGAGAACGAACCTCCCATAAGACAATACTAAAGGAGAACACATCAACCTGTTGAACAATTATCCAAAATCAGTGTAAGAAGATTATTTGATATTCTAGAAAGGTAGACTACAGACAGAAAATAAGAATTCTCCCAAAACTATACAGCAACCAAAAGTTAAAAAATGACATCAAGCAGAAGGAATATATAGTACCAATCTTTGCGAAGTAGAACATGCCTTAGAGAACCATCCACCATATACATACTCAGTAATAGTAGCAAGCATTCCACCTATTCCATCTTATACTACACCCACCACATTCGGGTAATGAAGCTTTGACAGAATATCAATTTCCCTCAAGAACTCTATAGTCTAGAAACAAGAAGAACATGAAGAGCAAGAACTAAAATAAGTGACAAATGACAAAATATATAAGATCTTAAATGAAATAACAATTGTGGATTTAATCCTCCTTTAACTTGTTTTTAAATACAAATTAAGGTTTAGAAAGTTAATGCAAAGACTTTAGCTGAAACTCAGGAATACGTTTATTCTAAATGTATAAATCAAAAGAAAAGGGGAAGAAGGGGAAGAAAGGGAGGGGGAGGGGGAGGGGGAGGGGGACTGGTTTTATGTTTAGAGTTTGTTTGGCAAAGCTTATTTAGGAGCTTATAGCTTATTTTTAGCTGCTAATAAGTTATAAGCTCTGTTTGGTAATGTTCTCAAAATAAGCTAGTAGCTTAAAATAAGAGCTTATTTTGAAACGCTACTTTAGGTGGCTTTTCTAAAATAAGCTAGTAGCTTCTAAACTTTTTTTCATCTTTATCCTTATTATTTTAAATAAATGACATCATTTACCCCTCCCAATTTAAACTCTTTTGGCCTTTTTCAATTCAATATGTTTCGTTGTAATTTCAATTTGACATTTGTGTTTGAACACTAATTTTTGTATGAACTAATTTTATGAATTATAAACATTTTGTTTTACTTTATATATTTTCAAATATATGTTCTTACTTTATATTTTTATTAAAATATATTGATTTTATTATTTTATATTTTAATATGTAAACAAATATATTTAAATTTAAAAGTATTTAAATTTTATAAAGATGTCCTTTTTAGCCTTTTTACATTTATCAACTTATCAAAAAACTAGTTTTACCAAACACTTTTAAGCATAACAGCTCTTCAGATTTCAGTTTCGAGCTTATAGCTTTTCAGCTTTCAGTTACTTTTCAACTTTCAGCTACCTTTTCAGCTAGGTTTGCCAAACATAACCTTAGCCAAAGACCTTGTAGTCTAGTGGCACCCGATTTACACTCTCACATGAAGGGGAGTGGGTTCGAGCCTCAGTAAAGGCGACTGTTGACTCTTTGTGTTTCAGTAAGTTGAGTCATTTTTATTCATCTTAAGATCACCAATTTGAATAGATCCTGATCTACTATGTTAATCTTACGTATCTAAGCATTTAAGTACACAGCCAAAAGTCATTTAACATCATAAATAGTGTAATATCAAAACAAATTAAATCACATAATTTATAATGAAAAAGAAAACTAATTACATTTTTAAGTTGTTTAGCTTGTTTGGGAAGACCCGTGATCTCGTCATCGAAATCACACAAAATTCTTAGCATTCCTCTCAAATTGCACTTAACATGTTCTCAAATTAAATTATTCATAAACTTCAAAAATGCTCTATAATATAACAGTGTATATATTCACATATCATAAATATCATAAATCTATTAAATTCAAGATTTAAGAATAGTATATCATATAAATAACTAAAATAGCACTAAAGTACCTGTTACATTTTCATGGCCAGAGACGATCACCGAAGAAGACTACAAACTCGAAGTCTCGAAAGCAGATCTAGGGTTTCCTATGTACATAGCCAGAGAGGTTTTAGAATGAGCAGTTAAACTTGAGACTATGAGTATGAGTAAATGAGGTTATAGGGACTTACTAGAGAGGCAGAGGGATGGAGAGGGTCAGAGGGTGAGGAGCGAAAAGGCGGAGACAATGCTGTGAGCGGCAGAGAGGCGGAGAGCAAGAGACCGAGTAGTTGTCGCCTGTCTTGACTCTTGAACGGCAATCACCGGAGATGATGGTTACGTTGGGTGGAGTCATGGAGTCGTTGAGACACAGGAGAGTTTGAGGTGAGGAGTGGGAAAGGCAAGGGGCGCAAATGAGGGTTAAAGACTGAAATGTGATACTTTTCTCATGCATGGGCAAAAATAAGAAAATTTTAAAAAGTGGACAAAAATAAGAAAAGTGCATTTGGGAGATGCGTTTCAGTGTCAGAAACGCATCTCCTAAATGCGTTTGTTTTTCTTTTTTTTTTTCGCACGTTAACCAGAGACCCAAGTGCCACTTGCGTCTCATAGAAAAAAAAATTGGTTGCCGGGGAAGGCGACTTGAGGAGAAGGCGACTGGTCACCAGCTCGACGCTCTTTAAAAAAAAAATACATTAGACGCAAGTAAAAAATACATGAGACGCAAGTAAAAACAAACGCATTTGGGAGATGCGTTTCTGACACTGAAATGCATCACCCAAACACACTTTTTCTATTTTTGTCCAAGTTTTAAAATCTTCCTATTTTTGTTAGTCCTCTATTTTCCTTCACATTTCAGTCATTAACCCCACAAGTCATCTACCAGTTTTGGTGGTCGGAAACAAAAAGGCTAATTTAAACAGTTTCATATGGCTAAAAAGTTTTTCCAACCATCCTTCAAGCGTGGTCAAAAATACGGACAACAAAGTAAAAGGTGGTAGGAAATTTTGACCATTATATTTTTTATCGTAATAGGTGGTTGAAAAACTGAAAATTTCCAGTAGTGAATTGTACAAGACATGCAATTTTTATATTTTTTCAAGATGAAGAAACATTTACAAAAACGAAACACAAAAGATATATTTTAAACTTTTATTAATTATATATATATATATATATATATATATAAAAAAGCCGAACAACATATATTAATTATAAAAAAAATTAAAAAAAAAAAAAAAGAAGCCCAACAACATACAACACCTTCAAAAGCTATTACACTTAAATATTATCCAGTTGATAACACACAACAAAAAAAAAAAAAAAAACATGCACGTAATAAGAGGTATCAACGGTGTTTATATGAAAATTTAGTGTCATGTAAGAAGTAATAATCAAGATTACCTGAAGGTTGAAGCTTAGAGTAATCAGAATCAATTCCTGCGAACTCTGCGTCCTAGTCCTGGAGATTTTCTTCCGCGTTGTCGGGGACCGAATAGCCGTATTAAAACTTCATCAAGTTGTTGGTATGCTTCCCTACATCTCTTGTTATGCAAAAGCATCCACAGGTACGCCCCTAAACCCACAGCAAATCCCAAAGCAGAAGATACGTATTCCCATTTGATCTCAGTGGAGCCACCATCAATTTCTATCTCAGATCGGCCGCCATTGGAAGTTTTTGGTGATTTGCAACTTTTTGGGAGAGGAAAACCACACAATTCTTGATTGCCTATGTAAGAATCTGGTCCAAATGTATTAAGTTGATTGCCTGTTGGAATCATACCAGAAAGTTTGTTGAATGATAAATTCATGACTGAAAGGAATGTGAGTTTTGCTAGCTGTGTCGGGATTTCTCCACCAAGCTGATTTGCTGAAAAGTCCAATGATTCAATCATTTTCAAATTTCCAATTGTTTCAGGGATATTTCCTGTGAGACCATTATGCGATAGGTTGAGAACATAAAGTGAAGTGAGAGCCCCAATGGATTCGGGTATAACCCCATAGAAATTATTGCATGAGAAATCAACAAATGTGAATACTTTGAGAATTTTCACCATTTCCATCTCCATCCCTTTCCAGGTTACCATTAATATATCCTTGTAGTATTCATATGGATCATGTTTTGGTTCATGTCCAATTACACCAATCCTATTTCCAATTAAACTTAGGTGGTTAAACATGATATATTGTCCCGATTCTGCAGTATCTTCATCAATAATCATTCTTTTCCAGTTTAAGAACTTCCAGGAGAGTTTTCCACTGAAATTATTGGAAGCAATATCAATAATCTGCAAATTTGGCCAAATATGATTGGCATGAACACATTGAAGGTCACCGTGGAAGTTATTGGATCGCAAGACTAGCACACGCAGGCTTGATAAGTTCTTCAATGTGCATGGGAAGGTATCTACAATGTTGTTGCTCCCAACATTTAGAACTTCCAATAAAGAACAATTTATCAGTGATTTTGGAATCTTCCCTTCAAACAAATTCCTGCTGAGGTCTAATGTTTGTAGAGAACAATAAATTGTAAAGGAATCGGGTACACTACCATGGATTTCGTTTTTCCTAAGGATTAATACTCCGAGACGGTTAAAACTGTTAAATAGACAGGACGGAAGTGTGCCACCCAATTCATTGTCGGATAGATCAAGTATTTTCAGATGATAGCTAGCATTGCATATAGATTCAGGAATTGTCCCGGTGAAGCTATTATTTGCAAGGGACAAGAAATAAGCATTTCTAGCAAAACTCCCAAGACCAAATGGGATGGAACCATTGAAAAAATTGTGTGAGTAATCAAGATGAATAGGTCCATCACCATCATTACACGCAGGTGGAATAGGAAGTGGTCCTTGCAATTGATTTGAGTGCAGGTCAAGTACAGTGAGACTACTTGGAATTGTATAAGGCTTTTCAAGACTTTCTAAGAAATTACAAGAGAGATTCAGATGATATAGACTTCCATTACCCAGTTTCCATATCCATGATGGTATTTCCCCTCTAATTTCATTGTTCGACAAGTTTAATCCTCTGAGGTTGGTGAGCTTTTGGAGACTTTCAAACTCTATCATTTCACCTAAGGAGTTGGAAGAAAGATCCAAGTCACTCAACATTGGAAATTCAAAGAAATACTCTGGAAAAGACCCATTTAGACGATTAGAACTCAAATAGAGACTATCCAATTGTGAGGTAGATACATTCACATATTCATCACCAAGACCATCAAATGAATTGTTGGGAAGATCTAGCATATTCAATGATGGAAGTGAAAACAAAGATGATGGTATCTTCCCACCTAAAAAGTTGGAAGAAAGATGCAATTCACTCAACTTTGGAAATTCAAAGAAGTACTTTGGAAATGACCCACTTAGACGATTAGAACTCAAATGGAGCGTTTGCAATTGTGAGGTAGATACATTCACATATTCATCACTAAGCCCATCAAATGAATTGTTGGAAAGATCTAGCGTCTTCAATGATGGAAGTGAAAACAAAGATGATTGTATCTTCCCACCTAAGGAGTTGGAAGAAAGATCCAAGCCACTCAACATTGGAAATTCAAAGAAATACTCTGGAAAAGACCCATTTAGACGATTAGAACTCAAATAGAGACTATCCAATTGTGAGGTAGATACATTCACATATTCATCACCAAGACCATCAAATGAATTGTTGGAAAGATCTAGATTCCACAATGATGGAAGTGAAAACAAAGATGCTTGTATCTTCCCACCTAAGGAGTTAGAAGAAAGAACCAAGCTACTCAACATTGGAAATTCAAAGAAGTACTTTGGAAATGATCCACTTAGATGATTAGAACTCAAATGGAGCGTTTGCAATTGTGAGGTAGATACATTCACATATTCATCACTAAGCCCATCAAATGAATTGTTGGAAAGATCTAGCGTCTTCAATGATGGAAGTGAAAACAAAGATGATTGTATCTTCCCACCTAAGGAGTTGGAAGAAAGATCCAAGTCACTCAACATTGGAAATTCAAAGAAATACTCTGGAAAAGACCCATTTAGACGATTAGAACTCAAATAGAGACTATCCAATTGTGAGGTAGATACATTCACATATTCATCACCAAGACCATCAAATGAATTGTTGGAAAGATCTAGTGTCTGCAATGATGGAAGTGAAAACAGGGATGGGGGAATTCTTCCAGAGATAAAATTTGACTCTAAATTTAGGTACACAATTTTTGAAAAGCCTTCAAAATGTTTAGAAGAAAGTGGACCTGTCAAGCCATTAAGAGAAAAATCTATGCTGGTAAGGTTCTTTGAAGATAGAAAATGTGGGATTGAGCCAGTGAAGTGGTTAAACGAGAAATCCACATGAGTGAGACTCGTAAGTTGTGCCATGGTAGAGGGAATTGATCCACTGAAATTGCAACCGTAGAGAACGAGCCTAGACAAGTTGCTAAGATTACTAATGGATGCTGGTAACGAACCAGAAAATTGAGTGGCAGCTACTGAGATCATCCGAAGTGATCCATTCTCAGGAAATGATGGGAAACCGCCACTAAGATCATTATTGTATTCCAAACTCAATTCCTGTAAACCATGTATCAAAAATATCTCTCTTGGGAATTCTCCCTGCAGCATACAACGACTAAGGTTCAAGGTCTTCAGGTTTGAGAAATTGGCTAAGAATTTTGGAACTACTGTACTGGAAAGATCAACACCAACAAGATAAATTTGTCTAAGTTGAGTCGAGTTCTCAAAGAATTGGTTTAGATTTGGAATCTCAAGTGCAAATCCCCAATCTATTGAGAGGTCAAGAGTTACCAACCTTGTGAGTCTTGATATTCCATTCGGGATCTGCCCTCCAAAACCAGCATTTGACAAATTGAGATATGTCAAGTTGGTAAGATTATAGATCTGAACTGGAATTGGAGTCAAATGGAAGTCGTTGTAAGCCAAATTTAGCCTCTCAAGGTATTGAAGACTGAATAGAGCGCTTGAATTGTGAATACCATCTTCTGTATCAATCCCTTCATTGTCGAGAATCAAGCTGATGACACGACCTGAGGTGTCACATTCCACCCCAGGCCAAACACAACAGTCGTGGTGTGTGGTGTGGTTCCAGCGCGCAAGCTTGGTTGAAGTTGTTGAGTCGAAGTTGAGGCTGCTCCGGAACTGCAACAACAACATTTTCTGATGGCTCAAGCATTGGGATTGGGATTGGGCTGCCACCATTGAGATGCTGATGAAGCCCCCTACTGATACTAATATTATTTGCAGCAGCAGAAAGCAGGAGGATATGAAGAAGAAGAAGAAAAGGCGGCATTGAAGGACTGGAGTTTTCATTGCACAAAGGAAATTAAAGGCTCAATCTATCACAATTATATTTTGGGATGCTTTGAATTGAAGTGAATGCATGAGGTTAACATATATATATCATGTCAGTCGGAGTTGTCTGATCTTGAGTCTTGACTGGCGGCCAACCTTTAGCTTATAGTTCACGGTGCGTGATAGGTATTGCAGAATTGAAGACTCTGGTTTCTGAGAACGTGAGACGCCAATTAATAATGGCTTCTAATTCACGTTGATAGGACGTAATCCCCAATCTCAAATGTTGACCGCCACTCAACATATAAATGCAAAGCCTCATAATTCCCAGAAATCAATATGCATGTTTTGTGTAGCTCCCAATTTATATTCATAATTCCCAGAAATCAACATATAAATGCAAAGCCTCAATATGTTCTAACTTTGTAATAATAATAATGATGATGAGTATTTTTTTTTTGTATTACTATTATAACAATAAAATTTGTAGGTGTACAGTAAGCGAAAACTCACGATATTTCTTTTCTTTTATTTTATTTCTTTTTAATAATTTTTTTTTGCAACTCTTTTTTCATCTATGATAAGAATTAAAATATTTACTTATTGTAATTATTCCCAAGGTGTTTAATTGTTTAACGCTTAAAGGTGATATTGATTCAATCTTGTTTCAAATGTGGAACCATTGAATAAATCCAATAACTGCAAATTGAACCTCCTATTTGCTGTTCTCAATTTTTTAACAGAAATCAGTTTGTCTTATTAGGGGGAAAACAAATACGATGTTAAACAAAAATCCTAACATCACCATCAATAACTAGGCTGCGAATCAAAGTATTGTACACTCCAAAGTGAAACTCACGTCAAGATGTCTGTGAAACTTGTCTTCAAATGCACAACACTTTTCTTGTTGCCGTGAAAGAATGATTTTTTTTAGTGTTCTTGCATGCACCTCTTGACGTGCAAATTAAAGTCTTCTCCGAATTAATTAATTGTGAGACATTGCCACATCGGTGACTGGTCTTTGACCATGCATACAAATTAATTACACCACCAACAACTAAGTCTTCTCTAAAATTAACCACCAATGAAGACTTATTTCGCTCCAAGTCTTTTTATACCCCACTACTACGATGTACTAAAGATTGAAAACATTATTATCTGTATTTACGTACTAGGCTATTAATCAACACATCTTAATCTTTGCAGTGAAGCTCACGTCTGAAGTATTGCAGGTGCCAACCATAGATTGTGAAGGTCTTCGTGGTGTGATTTTGAGTGGCGGTCAACCTTAGCATGTAATTCACGTTGATAGGTTTTGCAGAGGACTCTGGTCTCTCGGAAGCCAACGTTAGCTTTTGCACAACTTCTAAGAAATTAAAAATGCAAAGCCTCATAATTCCCAGCAATCAAGATGTTTATGAGATCATGTTTTGTGTTGCAGCCAATTTATTAAATAAATATTAATTTATTCCACGTATTAATACAAACATTAATGTATAAGCTTGTAATGGGAAAAGAAACATTATATTGTATAGTTACGAAATGGCAAATCATAATTTATTATTATTATTATTATTATTATTATTATTATTATTATTGAGTGGTGCCGGATTCTTATCTAGCCTTAGGGAGAGAACAAACTGAATATAATGTTGCACAAAAATTCTAACATCACCATCAACAACTAGGCTGTGAATCAAAGTGTTGTACACTCCAAACTTTAAAGTGAAGCTCACTTCTAGATGTCTATAAAACTTGTTTTCAAATGTGCATCACTTTTCTTTCTGCCGTGAAAGAATGGTTTTTTGAGTACGTATTTTTATATACACTTCTTGACGGTGCAAATTAAGGTCTTCTCCAAATTAATCAATTATAGGACGTTAGTGATTGGTCTTTTGACAGTGCATGAAAATTAATTACACCACCAACTGCCAAGTCTTTTTCAAAACTAATCACCAACAAAGACTTGTCCCTAAGCAAAGACGGAGTCAGCTGCCCCCACTCCCACACCCACCCCTATATATATATATATATATATATATATATATATATATATATACACACACACACACACGTACGTACTACCACTACCACTACTACCACCACTACTATGTATGTATGTACATACTACTATCACTACTACCACCACTACCACCACTACTATGTATGTATGTATGTACATACTACTATCAGTCTATCACTACTACCACCACTACTATGTATGTATATATATATATATATATATATATATATATATATATACATATTACCACTACCACCACCACCACCATCACTACCACTACCATTGCCACTACCGCTACCACTACCACTACTACGACTACGACTACTACAACTACTACCACTACCACCGCTACCACTATTACTACTACTACCACTACTACCAGTCTACCACTACTACCACTACCACTACTACAACATAAGAGCATTTTAGTCATTTTGTCTCTTCTTACCTTTCAATTTCATGTACGCCTATTCCTGAATACCAAACACTGTAATTTCAATTCCTACTTCATTCGTTGAATTGTAATTCCACCGAATTACAATTCTTTTCCCCCTAATTCCTTCCTCCAAACCAAACGGCCCGTTAATATTTATAATAATTATGAGACTAAGTTAAATTTTTTGAATAAAAAAGGGAGCAAATTTCTATTGCCAAATTATTCTGTGGACCCTGGTTCAACTTGCAAGGTGGACTTCGACCCAAAATACATAATTTACATATTAAATGTTCACTATTTATCTTTTAAAAATTTACAATTTGTGATGAGTCTTTATTATATTCACAAATTCTCAAAACTTAAAAACATAATTTATATTCTAAATATTTACAATTTCAATACTAAAAATACATCATTTAAAACCTAGATCTAGACCTGGGAATTATCGACACGACCCGTTAACACGACACGAAATCGGACACGAAAATAACGGGTTAGTGTTTAGCCTTAACATGTCCCGGGTCGTTAACGGGTTGACCCGTTAAGAACTCGTTATGTTTTCGTGTCTTAACGGGTCAACCCGTTAAACCTATTAAGAACCCGTTTAACCCGTTAATATTATCGTGTTAACCCGTTTACACGAACCCGTTTACACAGACACGTTTAGAACCCGCTAAAAATCATTGTCATTTAGGTAAGAACCATTGTCTTTACAAAATATATCATGAACATATATGATTAAGAATGAATTTACTACATTAGGCCAAGATCATACACCAATTATTGGTGTTCAACAATATGAAATTTGAATGTTTATTGTGTTCAATTTTATTCTAAAAACTATTATGAACTTCTTTAATTATGATTTTTGGATGTTATTTTATAATTTTATGAATGTTATAAATCGAATATTTTTTTAGTTTGTTTGATGGATTGGATTGTATGTTTTATTTCTTTTTTATATAATTTAACTTTAAATTTTAGTTTTTAATATATCAATAGATTTAGCGGGTTTAAACGGGTTTCGTGTCATATCGTGTCGACACGATCTGAAACCCGTTAACAAAACGTGTCTATCGTGTCAACCCGTTTAACCTGTTAACAAATCGTGTTCGTGTTCGTGTTACAATTTTAAACCCGTTAACTTTAACGTGTCGTGTTTGTGTTTAGCCTTATCGTGTTTGTGTCGTTATCGTGTCGACCCGTTAACGAACCCGTATACACGAATTGCCAGGTCTACCTAGATCCACCGCATAACAACTGATTTCCATTGTATGCACTCACAAGGTTCCAATTGTAAGCCCAGGCCCAACTACCTGGCCTTCACAGGACAGTAGTTAAAGTGCCTCTACTTGAAACCTAGTTTTTGTGTTGCTAGGGTTCTTTCTCAAAGCTACCGGGGTTGCGTCTCTGCTTCTGTCGCCATGAGGGCCAAGGTTCGATCTTTCCTTTGCCTTTAACCCTTTCATAAAAATATTACCAGTAAATTTTGAGCCTGGACTCTGTTTAAGTTTATATGCGAGAATTAATCTGTTATTCTCCTCTCCTTTGTCTTTTACAGTGGAAAAAGAAGAGAATGAGGAGGTTGAAGAGGAAGCGCCGAAAGATGAGACAAAGATCCAAGTAGAATGGTTCGATAAATTCCAAAGAACAAAATTGGAGTAGTTTGTTTCCGTATGGTTAAGAGTCTTTAGAGTATGAACTTTAGTTCGCAATTCTCTCCTGTTTTGATGATACATTTTGAATTTTCAGTTTTATGCACTTGGGAGTCTATCTTTAGCTTAATTACGTCTCTGAAGGTTTTTGGCAAGTATATTAAACATTTTTATGCATTTGCTATTGATTTTAACCATTTGAGATTATAGGCAGTATCCTGATATTCTTACGTTCATTGGATGTGGTTTGATCCAAATTCAGCTATTCTTGTTCTGTCAACCTGAATAATCCAATTCTGGTTGGGTTTACTTTGACACTATGATACTATCTAGCTGTTTGACCATGCTAATTTGATATTGAGATGATTAGTATGTGTTAAGTGCATTGATCTGTAGCTGCTTGAGGGTGGAGGTAGTTACTACCCAGGCATTTTTATAATACGTTAGGTTTCCTAGATTATGCCAAACTAATCCTAAGGCTCCAGAACTTGTCCCGTTTAAATGATAATCATGAGTCGCTACATCAATCCCCAGGTTCTCACTCCTTATCTATGCACAAAGGGGTCTTCTGATCGGAGGTATCCCAATGACCCATTCTTATGGTTCTGTCCAAATTGAGTTATTCTTGTTCTGTCCATGTGAAAAATCCATTCTTGGTTGGGTTTACTTTGAGACAATCACTTGTCAAGCAGGCTAGCAGCTTAATCTTGCTAAGTAGCCATTGAGATGTTGTAGCAAGTAGAGGTCATGCCAACCTATAAAGCACAGTAGATTAGAAAGTAGCTAGCTTAGCATCTTATGTTTGAGTTTGAGAAATTAAATATTTTTATATATGGATGGTTTATGCCGGGATTCAGATAGTCAGTAATTGGAAGCCCTGCTAGTTTTAATTGGGAATATCTTAATTGACCATTTGAAATCTCATCTTTCTTTGGGTTTCTCCTAATTTTGAAGGAGTTGCCAGGAAAATATTTTGCTATAAGCCAGTTAGTTATTTATCCAGTGGAATCAGTCTAGTATTACCAGAATGAATTGCATGCAAGATCACACATGGAATGCTTTGTATATGAATGTTGTTGCAGCCATTTACAAATTACAAAATCCATGTCTAAATAACTTTAAAAAACATGTGTTTCAAACAAGTTGGACAAGCGTGAGGCGCTTGCCTGCGTGGCTGTTCATCAGCTATGCCTAAAGTGGCAATTGGATCACACTCAAATCTTAAATTCATGTATGGCTAATACAATAATACTAGATATACACAATTTTATACATAACGTTATACAAATTGGCAATAGCTCCAGCGGCCTTGTTTTATTAACTCTTGATATGATAATGCAAATTCCTTAATAATCAATAAATATAAATACTGTTTTCAAAAATATATATATATATAAATACTTTTTATTTGTACTTAATAAAATTAGTATATGTAACATTTTTGTTTGTATGGGGCATCTGTGAGACTAATTGTTTACCACCAGCATTGCAAATGTACTCCTTGATCATCATACATTAATGGACTAAAATAGCTACTATGGAGTATGGAGAACCAGAATAGTATTATTAAATAATACGGAGTATGATAAAAATAAAATAAAAAAGTCCTTTTTTTCTAGTGTGATTTACATAAACGCGAAGTTTATACATTGTACATCCTCGGATAATATTGTAGATTTTTTCGTCACTAAAACAAGTTTATTTTTTTGTCTCGTAACTAGCACAAATGATTGATCACCTGACCTCAAGCTCGAAGGCAACAGTAACTAGCACAAATGATTTATCACCTGACCTCAAGCTCGAAGGCAACAGTAACTAGCACAAATGATTGATCACCTGACCTCAAGCTCGAAGGCAACAGGGTGGGGGTTAACATCATTGGAATAGGATTTGTAGGGTGTGGGTTGAGTTTCTTGTGTGCATAGTGTAATAGGGGACTATGAGATTTGCAATTTACCACCTTTAGAGACAAGGTGGCAAACCGACTTATGATTTACCACCTGTAAGAGATTTTAGAACAGAATCCCACAGGCTAAGATTAATGTTAAGATTTTTTTTTCCTTGACTAAAATGATTGTTCAATCCAATTACACAAATTATTTAGTTATTTTTAATCAAATTTAATTCGGGTTGAGCATAATTAGAAGAGTAGTTCAGCTCAAATCACAAGTGTAAAAAGACATTTCAGTCATTCAAATCCACCGTGTATGTGTTTTGGCCTGACGAGGCTCCCGTACGGCCGTACCCCAAGCTCTTGCGGAAGTGTCGAACAGCACTGTGAACCTGGAGAGTTAATTTTCCATGGAAAAAATGGATATTGATCGCGACACTGAATCCGGAGGTCAATTGAATACTCTGATTGACAAAAGAAATTGTTTCGATTCCTTTAAACTTCTAACCGTAATTCTTTATTTCTGAAATTAGGAGAAAATGGAGCAGCAGAAAAGAAGCACAGTGCAGCAATAATGGTGGTATTGGTGGGTGCGCCGGGTAGTGGAAAGTCTACGTTCTGCGATCAGGTCATGCGCGCCTCCTCTCGACCCTGGGTTCGGGTCTGCCAGGTTCGTCTTCTAACTTTTTCTTTTTGGTGTATCTATGTCTGCGCATGCATCAATACTCTTCTTATTGTATTTGAGATGTTCGACGAATTTTCTGAACGGGAAATTTCATTATTACTCTTTCGTGTGCATATCTTAGTTTAGTCTTGTTTCTTCAAACAGGGAATTGTAACTTTGAGTTTCAAATTCGTATGTGTATCTGGTTATGTATACTGTATAGCAATGATTTTTTTTTTTCTTCAATCATGGTTTCTCACTTGTGGCTTGGAGAACTATGTTACTTACTAAATGGGGTCTAAGAAGTGTGGAAGACATGGCTAGCCAGCATAAATTGGAGGGTCTGATAATAGAGAAGAGGATTGAAACAAAATACCCGCAATTTGTTATATAAATAGTGTTTTTCTTGGGCTTGGGCTGCTGTGGTTTGTAATTGGGATGGTTTTTTCGCAATTGTGTAGGATACAATTGGGAATGGCAAGGCAGGGACAAAGGCACAATGCCTGACGAGTGCAGCTACTGCATTGAAGGATGGTAAAAGTGTATTTATAGACAGATGCAACTTGGATATAGAACAGCGTGCAGACTTTATGAAGCTTGGTGACTCAAAGGTTGAGAAGCATGCTGTGGTGCTCGATCTTCCTGCAAAGATTTGTATATCTCGGTCTGTAAAACGCACTGGGCATGAAGGAAAATTGCAAGGTGGGAAAGCTGCTGCCGTTGTTAATAGGATGCTTCAAAAGAAAGAATTGCCTAAGTTGAGTGAAGGATTTGCACGGATTACATTTTGTCAAGATGAAAAAGAAGTTCAAGCTGCTATTGATACATATTGTGGACTTGGTCCATCAGATTCACTTCCATCAGGTTGTTTTGGTCAGAAGAGTTCAAATGCCAAGGTTCAACTTGGTATAATGAAGTTCCTTAAAAAAGTAGATCCAGTGGGAGATGCTGGCCCTGTGGCAAGTACTGTTCAGGAGCATATTCCTGATCAAGAGAACAAAGATAAAAATTCCAACCAAGGAGCAGAAGATGGTACTTCTACGTCAGCTTCTGCCTCCAAGGATGTGAAGAATGGTGAAGACCTAGATAGTAGCTCTACCTGTGCTGCCGGTTCTTCATACAATGTTCCCACCTTGGCATTTCCTTCTATTTCTACAGCAGATTTCCAGTTCAATCTTGAGAAGGCATCTGACATCATTGTTGAGAAAGTAGAAGAATTCATGAACAAACTTGGAAGTGCTAGGCTTGCTCTGGTGGATTTGTCCTCTGGATCAAAAATACTTTCCCTGGTCAAGACAAAAGCTGCAAAAAAGAACATAGACCCTAATAAATTCTTTACATTTGTTGGTGATATAACTCAGCTATATTCTGTTGGAGGATTACGCTGCAATGTAATTGCTAATGCTGCCAACTGGTAAACTTTATAAACATTATTACTTGTTGTGTACAGGTCTGTCTCCTCATGATCAGTTGTTAAAGGGAGAAACCAATAATTTCATTGATTATATCCCTATAACCACTGGTAATTTTGCTTGTTAGGAAGATGATCTAAAGATTAGTTTTGTGCAGGCGACTTAAACCAGGAGGCGGAGGGACAAATGCTGCTATATTTAATGCCGCAGGTCCTGCCTTGGAAAGTGCAACCAAAGAAAGAATTGGATCCCTAGCACCTGGAAAAGCTGTTGTGGTTCCTCTCCCTTCATCGTCGCCCTTGTTTAGTAGGGAAGGTGTAACCCATGTGATACATGTTCTTGGACCAAATATGAATCCCAAGAGACCAAATTGTCTAAACAATGACTATGTCAAGGGCTGCAAGATTCTTTCTGAAGCCTACTCATCACTTTTTGATGGATTTGCATCAATACTGAGGACCCATAGAGAGTTCTCCAAGGAAAATTCTGAGGATCAATTTAAATCACAAGATCAACAGGGCAGAGGTGCTCAGAATGGTGATCAGAAGGTTAAGAGGGAAGCTGCTTTTGAACCTGAGAGAAGCAAAAAATATAAAAGCTTTCCGAAAGAACTTGGACCCAACACCAAGTGCCCTCTTGATACAAGCAACAACCCTGAGAGAAAAGATGAAAAGCATACAACCAAAACTTGGGGATCATGGGCACAAGCTCTTTATGACATTGCCATGCATCCTGAAAAGCATAAGAATGATGTTTTAGACACATCACAGGATGTTGTTGTTCTGAACGATATGTATCCAAAGGTTAATACTCTCTTTCTTTCCTCCATTCCCTTCTTACCTGAGTCTTTTTAAAAGTGAAGTCCATTCTTCTGGCAGTCACAAAAGCACCTGTTGGTGTTGGCACGAGTTGAAGGTCTTGATCGTCTGGCGGATGTTTCCAAGGAGCATCTCCCATTGCTTAAGACAATGCATGCAGTTGGACTGAAGTGGGCAGAAGAGTTTCTGAATGAAAATGAATCCTTAATATTCCGTCTTGGATACCATTCGGTATGGTTTTTAATTGATTATTACTTAAATTTACACTGTTTGTACCTTCATATCAGTGATATCACGAGTCCCTTCCTGCAGGTCCCCTCAATGCGACAACTGCACCTTCATGTGATCAGCCAGGATTTCAACTCAAAGCATCTGAAGAACAAGAAGCATTGGAACTCATTCAATTCCCTCTTCTTCCGGGATTCAGTTGATGTGATAGAGGAAGTCAGTCAAAATGGAAAGGCTACCCTGAATGATGATGAAAAGTTGCTCGCAATGGAGTTGCGATGCCATAGATGTCGTAGTGCTCATCCCAACATTCCCCGCCTGAAGGCACATATTGGCTCATGTCAAGCCCCATTCCCTTCTTTCCTGCTCCAAAATGTTCGTTTAGTGTGCACACCAGGTAAGATGCAAATAGGTTCATGAATTGCTCCCTATCATAATCCCATGTCCACTGTGAATTCGAGTAACAGTAAAATATCTGTAGTTTTGGTCTTTCTCTCATCTCTTATTTAGAGCATGTTTCTCTCATGAAATCAAAATGGAAAGTGCAGGAATATGATGTTATAAAGAATGAAAATGAAGAACAATTAAAAAACAAAAAAGATTACTGTTCTATTCTATGATTTATAAAATGTACTACCTAATATATTAGGGATAATAGAGTAATATAACCAAAATAGTCAAATAGACATAATACCACTAATATATTTTTTTTGAAAATTACCACTTATATATTTGAATATATATATTAGGGGTTATTTTTTGGTTTATGTAAGAGAAATAGATGACTTGGATGATAGATATAGGAAGAGAGAGAAGAATGAGGTGCCTCTGCAAGAGTGGAGTTTTTTGCAGGTAAATGGTCTTAGTCTCACTGACGCAATAGACAACTGCGTCAGGCACATGTGAAGGCCACTTATTGCGTCCAGTGCACGCGCCTGCTGGCCGCGTTAGGCACGCCTGACCTTTTGTTTTTTTTTAAAAAAAAATATATATTTTTTAATTTTTTTTTCCCTCATTTTTTCTTTCCTAATCATACTTACAAAAACTGCTCAAACCACGCAATCTATTCACCTGTCCTGCAAGCTTTTGCATGTGAATGTAGTAATTACGAGAGGCTCAGACCACGCAGTTGAGAAAGTTTTAGTGGGGAGCTAGGCTGACACGATGTGGCATCACAAACCAAAAGTCATGGTTTCTCAATATAGTTACACGCATGTGTGATATGAATTAAACTTTGGTAAAGGGATAAATAATGACGGTGTCGTAGTCTCGTAGACCATATATTCTCAAAATTTCTAGAAATATGGGACTTGAAGAAAGTTCCAATGGTTAATAGTATTCGCACTCTAGTACTGATTGCTCCGTCATATACGCCATTTTCATTCAGAGAAAAAAGAACAAATTTATATGAAATGAAATTTAAGACTTCCACCGAGTATGAAGGCTTGTGTATGATTAGGACATGTCCTTTGAAGGCGACAAGTCAACATTTCCACGCTGGCCAGAACTAACTACCGTTTAAGGTTACGAATTACGAAAGGGACAATATTAGGCTTGAGACTTTTGACAAAATTATCATATAGCACTAACCCAATGCAATTATGCAATGGGCCCAGATTGTGACGTAACAAAATATCCCAATGCGTATTCCTCGCGGTGAAGAATCATTTGACATGCAGAAATCCAAAAAAGAGGAAACCGGTGGGCGGAGAATTCTGAAAAACAGGAATGGTAAAAAAAAAAAATTCCGATATACAGAGGAGCAATATAATAGTTCAATGATTACACAAACGTAAGTAAGAGGGGGAAACTTGAAAGTTGTTCAAGGTAGACAAGCCAATTCCCCTTTGTTATTTCCTCCCTCAACGACACTTAACAGTTTACTGAGGGTTTGGAGGCCTGCTGTTAGCTGCAGAGACCCTAGAACCCCATTCAAGCAGCTCTTTGCTCGTATCATCCTTGTGAACAATCACTTCAATGAAGCACAGACAATCCTTCTTGGCTCCGGTCGCAGTCTCAATTGCTTCAATGAGCTCCTCTTCGTAGAAAACCTACATTGTTATGACCGACCGGGGAAATCAGCAATTGGAAGTTCACAGCAACAGAAAAGGAGTTTGGAATTGAACATAATCGCGGGTATAGTCAATTTCACTCACCTTGGCTGTCCAGCACTTGCCCTCACCATTGTGGATTGCATCAATGAGTGCAGTGTAGTTCCAGTTCTTGATGACATTGTAAGGTCCATCATGGATCTCTACTTCAATCGTGTAGCCACCATTGTTTATCAGGAAAATGATGGGTCTCTGACCGCAACGCAGCATTGTTGACACATCCTGAGCTGTCACCTGAAAGCTACCATCTCCAATGCAAGAAATCACCCGCTTCTCCGGTGTAGCTTGTGCATACCCAAGAGTTGCACCTACAGACCATCCAATAGATCCATACTGCATTTGGAACTCGTATCTGCAACCAATAGTGAATAAGCTATTAGGTCACAAGGCAATAAAGCAGAAATCTGCAATTTTGTTTTAGTTTATTTGGAGAAGATAAACTCATGAGATGAAATTTGCATTCTTTCTAGTGCTTACCCACATCCTTGAGGTAATTTCAACTTTTGACAATTGAACCATGAGTCCCCTGTCTCAGCAATAACAGCTGTTTCACCTGACAACATTTTCTGGATGTGCTGGAAAAGAACATTGACCCTTAATGGCTCCTTCGGCTCACACTTGAGTGGCTGGCCTTCAGGGACAAAAATCCTAGAGTAATTCTCATACGCTGTTTTGTTGTGCTTAAGTCTCTTCGCAAGTGCAGAAAGGAAATCCTTCATTAGAACACAGCCAAATGCAGGACCATTGGCAATGGTCACACGATCAGGTTGCACAATGATTGCCTTCTCCTTCTTAAGAAGCAAAGAATAGCCAACCGAGCTGTAGTCGTTGAATATTGGTCCCGCAAACAAGTAAGCATCAGCTGATTCAACAATCTCAGCACAGAACGCAGTGCTCACTGCACCCCAGTAGGTTCCAATGAAATGCGGATGGTGCTCAGGTACTAGCCCCTTAGCAGAGGGCATAACAGCCGTGGCATACCCACAAGAATCTGCCAACTCGACAAAGGCTTTACAAGCTTTTGCAACACGCATTTTTGGCCCTCCAACCAGCACTGGCTTCACAGCTTTGTTCAAGAACTCTGCAGCAGCCTCCACTGCTGCCTCCAAACCCATCTGATTACTCAATCTATCCAACAAAGAAACAAACATAAATCAATTTGATCACATTTATTGCAGAAGATGTGACACACATTCAAACAATCAAGAACACCCTATTGATACTACAGCCACCTGATAAACAAAGAATGTAGATCTCATACGAAATTGCAAATAAGCAGAAAGCTATCATTCAGTCTCCTTTAGACAGAACAATATGAGATATAAACTTATAATAGATCAACATATGGAAAGCCAAAATTCCTTACAGAGTACATCAAAATGATTTTAGCAATCCTAAGTGGCCTACCTACCCAAATTGAGCTAAAACCAAAAGAATATGCACACACATAAAAGGTATTCTCAACTTAATATACATTGACTATAAAATATATAGTATCAGCATTCCATTTTATCTCCATGACAATAAACTACCATTTCTTAGTTTATTATTAGTAATAAAGCAGTTGATTATTTATGGAAAAAAGATCTAGCAGAAAAACAGAAGGTTGAGAGGGAACATACTTGGGGTTAAGTGAAAATGGAACCGGTTCACGAATAAAGGTGGGATGAGGGATCCCTGCCAAGTTACAGCCGATGCTTATGTAAACCGGCTTGCTCTCCTTCAACGCCGTCGATACCGCCGTATCGATCAACTCGTGCGCATCTTCCAAATTGTTCACCACAGCCTGAAGAAGAAAATGCATCAATAATATTATACCTAGATTTTATAAATAAATGAATAATATAATGAGGATTAAGCAACCATAATTGTGTATCAAGGAGAGACCTGATAGCAAGTAACGGTTTGAAAGCATCGGAGCTCCTGGCTAAAATCGGGTAAACCGATAGTGTGGTGGAGGATCCGGTTAGTTCCGTAGTCGTTCGAGTTGGGACCACCGACGATGCATATCAGCGGGAGGTTTTCACTGTACGCGCCGGCGATGGCGTTGAGGACGCTAAGTCCTCCGACGGTGAAAGTGACGACGCAGGCTCCAACTCCGCGGGCCCGAGCATAGCCGTCGGCGGCGTATCCGGCGTTGAGCTCGTTGCAGCAGCCGATCAGGTTGAGCCCCGGCTCCGCAATGAGGTGGTCAAGCAGAGTAAGATTAAAGTCCCCGGGGACGCTGAACACGTCGGTCACCCCGATCTGGACGAGGCGGCGCGCCAGATGGCGGCCTAGAGTAGCCTCAGCCGAGCTGAAGGCAACGGGCGTTGAGTGAACCGTATTGACGCCGTTTGTCGGCGCGTTGGCTACGTCGCCGCTCCCTGGCTTACAAGCTTCGATTGATCCGATCTTAGTATCCATAACAGCAACAAAAGAACGGTTGAGAAATGGTGTAGTATCTTCCTGCTTCTTCTACAACTTTCAGTGGAAATTCGTTTATTTAGCGTGTGAGACAGCTACGAGAAATGGAAGTGTATATATAGGTGGTGCAATTTGGAGACGAAGAAAACCAGGGGCGGTTTTTTATTTCGAACAAAATTACACAGGAAAAGTACTTGTTGGTTTCGCCCTCCCCTCCATAATATTCATACGGCTTATTTTATCTGTCCTATATACTATTCATTAATCAAATTAATTCTTTTTTTAAAACCAATATTTACTTATAATTTTTATATTTTATCTGTCCTATATACTATTCATTAATCAAATTAATTCTTTTTTTAAAACTAATATTTACTTATAATTTTTATATTTAATAATATTTTAATGTAATTTTTAAATATATAAGTTTCATATATTAATTTTAAACTTTAACCGACGACATATAAAATAAGATCAAAAAATATTTTTTTAATGATAAAAAATTTGTTACACATACAAAAGATAAAGATCTAAATATAACCTTCAAAATAACTATGTAATAACACCCAACTAATAATAAAATTTTATGGCCCTGTTTGGTAAATAATCAGCCTATCAGCCAATTTTGGCTTATTTGATCACTATTAGTTGTTTGGTTAATAAGCTTTTTGTAACTCTAAAATACTAAAATTCAAAAGGCTACTCAAAGCAGCCTTTTCAATTAGCTTTTTGAGAGAAAAAATTATACCAAACAGCTAACAGCTAACAGCTAATCTATCAAACAACTTTTTACAATCAGCTAATGTTATTAACAAATCATACCTTCTAACCCAAACAGCCAACGCAATCAGCCAACAACTATTTACCAAACAGGACCTATATCATTATAGAATCCATAATTTTATAAAATATTCAACGTATACGTACACATACATGCACATAACTGCAGGGCATAAACTACGAGGCAAAGGTGGCAAAAGACACCAGAAAGGTTAGGTAAACAAATGTGGCATTTTTTGTAAATAATGCTATTTAAATATATGGTTTTTTCAACCATGCTGTTGTCTTTTTGGTATTTTTTTAAAGGCAAATTAGACTCTCTTGCTAATCTTTAATGGTGAGATGGGTTGAGTTTTTATAAGTATTATATTTTTTAACATAAGTATTACAATTTTCATTATAAGTAACTCTTCAACGCTTAATATTACATATTAATTAAAAGTATCACATTTTTCGTCATAAATATTATACTTCATCTCCTAAGTAACAATTAAACAATTTATCCATTATTACTACTCTGTATTATATTTTTTCTAATAATTAACTATTCAAGTCTAAATATTATATTCTGATTTAAAAGTATTACATTTTTCAACATAAGTATTACATTTTCATCGTGGTCAGACCCATTTCATTGATAAAGATCCGTAAGACAAATGCACAAGAGACTCACTTTTTTTTTTAAATATAAAAATTAGGAGCAATTTGATAATTTAATATTTTAAAATTTCATTAAATGGAATGACGTTATTAAAGAATCATCATATTTTTCGAGTTTTTAATGAAGTGATCTTAACAAAAATAATTTAATTTTATTTATTAGGCAAAGTTTTAATTTCATAAAAATCCCAATAAGTATAAATGGGTGAGAAATTGAGAATGTGACTATGTGAGATTGGATAAACGTGTCAACGAAGAGAACCTTCCGTTGACCATGGAGATCGCTGATAGTTGAGCCATGTTTCATGCATGGCTGTTCAAACTTTTGTTCCCTTTTTATTTTTATTTTGTTAAATAAAAGTAAAACTTATATGAATTTTAATTAATTTCCGCCGCCAAATTGAACTATTAAATTCGAATAAGAAATTTGAATTTGGTGAGAGCTTAGGCAATTTTAGTTTTTCCTCTAAAAGGAGACATAAATGCGAGTATGGCGACTTCAATTTGATCATGAATTCTCTCAATCCTTCCACTTCAATTGGTTCATGCATTCCTCACGTACTACTATTCAACAAAATTTCATGCAAATAAAATTTTTTTGTATACCAAACCAAATTAAATTTATCAGAATATTATTTATCCCAACCAATATTAGTAATACAACAATTACTACATAATATTTACTATCAGATATTAATTTTGATTCCGCTTAAGACCTTACAACTACATTAACGACACACTTAGGTATGTTATATTTTGAGTTTAAATTTTATTGGGAATATTTGATAAATAATTATTAGTTAATTGGGTTAGTAATTTCGTTGGGTGAGAGAAAGAGAAAGATACTTGTGGAAGACGTAATTTCCATATAAATCACCAATTATGCGAAGATTAGTAAGGTTGGATCCAGTTTTCTCCGATAAATATGGAAATATAATTAAAAGATGACAAGTTGAAGTTGGTCTGCTGGAAGACAAGGAAGTCATTAGCTACGAAATATCAGTACTCGAATAAGTCCAAATAAATAAATAAAATCCATTGTTTACTGTAATAATATTATAAAATAAAAATATGTAGGGACTAAACCAGGATTTGACCGTTTACGAGGTATGAGGGGGACATGATGGGTATTAAAGCGGCGACGTGGTATTTGAATACCGTGAATGAAACTAACGGTGACGGCTAAAAGGCGGAAACTATGAGCCTCCTTCTTGGTTTTCCAAGTGAAAACCGGATGAACAATCCACAGACCACACCCTTCATTCGCACGTTCTAGGAAACCACTCATCCAATCAAATTCAACCCCTTTTTAAAGCTTTGCCAAAAGTGTCATATTCCACTCAGAGAAATCTTTTTGTTAACATTTCATTTTTATTTCACAAATCATATTTTCCCTTTTTAAAATTTGAAAAAAAAAAAAAAAAGCTTCTATACTAATATTCACAACAATGTCAAATCTTACTTCCTTTTTCAAATCATACATCATATAACTGTTAGCAAAATAGAATTTATAAAATTTATTTTAAGTTAGTTAACAAGTTGAGTATTACTCTGAAGTGAAAGATACTCGTACATAAAATAGGAAAGCTTGGAAGTAATGTCATTTCAAACATTTTAATGGAGAGCATAAATGCTTACTATAATAGTATACCCCAAGAATCAAAGTGAAGCTACTTTTAATGAGAGACAACAAATCAAAGTAAATATTAAAAGATTTTTAAAAAGTTAGGAGATAATAGGAGTAACATTTTTATTTATATATTTAATTATTTTTCTTGATGTAGAAACACGAAAATCGTGAGAAATGCGTCGTCGCAAGTAACATGCAGTTGAGATAAATTTTGTAATTTGCGATTACACAGATCTCCGTCTCGTGACTAACAACTTCTTTTTCACCGCAATATTTCGCTGAATTAGACGGACTACAATCTTCCAACGTGGTTACTTCTCACCATCTCACTTTATATGTTTATACATTAAAAAATGTTTTTTTTCTAAAATAACGAGAGATTAAGTATGATTCTCATACCAAAAGGTCACGACAAACGATTACTATCAACATCATTCCAGTCGAGTTCGTCACGAATAATTTTCTTATCATTTACTTTTCTTGTGTGATTTACGAGCTATTGCATAAAATGATGTTTATTCAGTAGAATCCTCGAATAGTGAGGTTTATGTTATGATGTGGTATTATTAAATCTTGTACTTTGTGGTTTCATAGCATCACTATTACCTTTTTAAATGGAAGGTATTAGGTTCAAGTCCCACCTCATTAAAGTCATTATAAGTAGGTTATGTTCTGTAAAAAAAAATAAATAAATAAATGTAAAAAAATTCTTTATTTTCATTAACTACTTATACATTAGTCAATTTTAGTATAGGTTAATAAGTATTTGTGTAATGATTGAATACCAAAAAATCAATAATCATTAAGTACTTATAAATTAGTCAAATTTAGTATAGTATAGGTTAATAAATATTTGTGTAATAATTGAATACCAAAAAATCAAGAAAAAAAAAATGACACATCATATAATAGTACTGTCAAAGCAGGGCCTCCTCATTGCAGACTTAATTTTTAGCGAGTTTTTGTGGGGCAGCCCGTGAGCTAGAGTTCAAGTGGTCCTAGCCTGCCCCAAGCGGTGGACCACAAGCCTTGTTTTATAGAAAAAAAAAAAAACACTAACTAGATTTATTCTGATTTATTCCAAATATAAAATAATGTAAGTTTTAATTTAATTATCAGTTAAGTTTCATAACAATTATCTTCATACTATTTGTTCCAAATAATGTAAAGAAAAGCAAAATATTGTGGAGATTGGACTAGATTAGGGGGGGAATTAGTGTGGGGAACTATCCAGATATTTGATTAGATTTTAATTGTTGCAAGTTGCCAAGCAAGTTGGGGACTACAGACATTTAGTCATATTAGAAAATAGAAAGTAGTTTTTGTATGAAAATATTATTAAAGCGTGTATCAACAACAAAACTCAATTGTAATTTGTAAATAATTTAGCTTTATTATATATTTTACATTCTCAATGTACTTTTATTCTTTTATTCTTTGTCGGAGATTACTTGTTAAGTTGTTGTCTCTTACTTTTCATAAATAGGGTATAGTAGTGCATGCCTTATTGTCGTTTAAATTTTAAATAAGATTTTCATTTTTGTTTTAAAAATAAGAATAATGACATATTTGTCTATGATCAAGTTAATTATACTCCAAGCGGTAAAGATTATAAATTTTTTCGTAAATTAAAATTATATTTTATGTATAAATTTATTATTTTAGTTATTGTTTTGTCGATCTACTCTTAATTTTGATAAGTTATTCAGGAAGTGTCAATTTTGATCCCTTTTTTTTTTGGTGCTATATATCTCTTAGTTAATATTCCCTTAAGCCACCACTTAGAAAACAACTCATGATGACCAAAAATAGACGGGTCACTCCGAAAGGGATAGTCGAGTGGATAGAGCATGACTCTCATACTTAAATGTCACTTGCTCAATTCTTGTTAAGACCTTCTTAATCAAGTCTATTACACATGATCTTTCCATTGATTTGTGAGTTAGTAGTTACACAAGAGTAAGATTTATCCAATGTATACTCTTAAATAGTAATTGTTAATTATCTTGTATATACCCTGATATAGTACAGAGTAATTGTTAGTTTTTCTCATCATTAAAAAAATTAAGAAATAATAATTTTGCATATCACTAATATACAAATCATTATGTGAAGTATTTATCATAACCTAAATATGTTCCATGTTATGACTTGAGCGACTCCCCACACAACAAGGCAAGAATAATTCAACTCGTTCAGTTGAGTTGATTGAGAACAAGTTTCTTGTGAAACACACATAATTTTGGTGCAATTAAAATAATTATTAATATTGATATTTGGTTATGTATGACTTTATAATCAGAATAAATGTTTTAAAAATATAAAAATAAAAAATTAAGGCAATTGATATTTAAGAGCGGCTATGAAGTGTGAGGAAATTAATGAAGTGAGGAGAGGTTAGTAAGGCGATGAAATGAGGAAAGTAGTTAAATGACTAAACTAATAAAATGATACTTGATTTAAATTTTAATAAATTTTTGTAATTATAGACGTATTTTAAAAAGTTGTCAACCAAACAATGTATGACTTTCTTTCTCATTCCTTGTGTCTAACCCCATGAACGAAACACACCCTTAGTTGCATGAAATTATATAGGCAGTATATATGGAAAACTACTGTCACTACTCACTAAACAGTAAGATTGTGAGGAAATATGGAAAAACACATGACATTACAACTAAGTAAACAAAACTTAACCTCTTATTAGAAGAAGCATACTGTGAAAAAAGAATCAAACAAATGATCAATTTCAAATCTATACAATATATCATCTAGACTACAGGTTTGAAACTGAGCTGTTTACATCTTGTAAGTTGCAACCCAAACTAGCCATAGTGGTAAGTATGGAGATATCATTTCTTCACACAAGAATACAAAATTGCCAGAGAAAATGCAGTCTGGCTGTTGGCTCTCTGTCCCTTAAAAAATCGACTGAATATTCAACAGCCTGTCTTTCCTCTGATAGTTAGGCTAAACTAGATGTCAGCTGAACTATGTGCAATAGCATTTGGTCTGGTCTGACCAAGAAATGGTGTTTCCAGTTGCAGAACCAATTGTGATCCATCAACTTACTTGAGGAGCCATGGCAATGGCTTCTCCCTGCAATTTCCAAACGGAAAGTTGTCCAGTTGCATCACCGGTAAAGAACAGTCCTCCAACCCCTATTTCAACTGATCTAACTTCCCTCTTTGCGAATACTCTGCCCCTTTCGGAAAACCTACCACATCCAGAGAGAGGTCGGGGGAGAATCAGCAACTAGGATGAGAAAGAAAGTGAAGCTTTCAGCAGAACAGAGAAATACATGGATGCTATACGCTATACTTACGATGGCAGGTCATATAACCGGACGGTATTGTCATTGCACGAGCAGAACAATATAGGTTTAGCTTCAGCATCACATATCCCACAAAGAGCTAGTACACCCTGAAGAAGTGGAGAACAATACGGTTAACCAATCTAGAGCTGACAGTGTTAACAAATCAATTAACCTTAGGAAAGATAAAACGCTAACTTACAGTTTCCTCTTTATGTTCATAAACTACTTTTAAGCTCCCATTTTCAGTTGCAGCCCACACCTGAAGGAAATGAGTGAAATAAAAAGATTACCAACTGGAGTTTTTTCAGAGTGAAAGCCATCAAAGTTCAATAATCCATACCTTTATAGTGTTGTCCAAGGAACCAGATAACAAGAAATTGTCCCAGCAAAGGATAGACATGACAACATCAGCATGCCCATTTAGTGTCTGTAAGCACTGCAAACTTTCCAGATCCCACATCTGCAACAGAATATTATTCATGAAAAGATTCTCACTCAGACAAGAACCAAAACTAGATAAACAGTATACAAGAGAAAGCACCATCCTATGAATAAAAAATGTGATTCAAGGTGTTGCATCATTAGATAAAACAAAATGGTTGATTAATCATATGACTAGAACAAATCAAATACTGTGGAAAGAAAATCATACTCTGATTGTGTTATCCATGGAACCCGAGTACAGCCTATTAGCACCGACAACAAGTGAAAGCACAGCCTGGCTGTGACCCTCGAATGACGAAACAAGCTCTGGACTATTTATTTCAGAAGTGAACTTCCATGCCAATATGGTACCATTCTGTGGCCAAAAGACGCAAAAGTGTTAAACTGAGTTATACGAGCACGTTTAACATGTTAGAAAATGTGAAAGCCAGTAAAAATAAAGCATTCTAACAGCAGTAACTACCTCTATTCCAGCAAAAAGTTTATCATTGCCTACAGTCATTGCATAAACTTGCCCAGTTGGTCCATTAAGGTTAAACTCTATTTGAGTGTGAGTGTTCCAGACCTAAAACAAGGAAACCATTTACAATGTAGAAAGCATTGATGTGGACAGACGAAAAGAGTAAAATGCACTTGGAAGGGAAAACAGGAAAGCTTAAATGGCAAAAGAAAGACTACCTTAACAACATCTGGCAATCCCACAAATACCCATGGACCTTCACCAACTAAGCATCCTACTTCTTTGTCAAACTTAATTACACCAGCACACTGCATGAGAATGAGAATTACCTTAATATCATTATTATTCCCATGGAAAAGTGTAAAACTATCATGGACTACCACAAGTTAGAACACAAACCTGACCACTGTGGCAGTCCCAAACCCGTACAGATTTGTCATTGCTACTTGAAAAGAGCTGGTTGGAACCAGAGGGAAGAGCAATTCCAGTAATGGCCTAAATTTTAAAATAAAATAAAGCATTAAGCTTTGATATGAAAACTTCAGTCTTCAGCATTAAAACGAAAACCTGACAACAATTTTGATAAGTACCTTGGTATGACCTTCTAACTTCGTCAGCATCGAAAACCCATCACCAAATGACCATGCATGCAAGTCCTTACACTTGTCTCCGTGAACACAATGGTTAGTAACCCAGTACTGGCATAGCTTTATTTGAGGCTTCTGAGTAACTTTGACCTTAGATCCAGATCCTCTGGAAATTGAAACTATTTTTTTGGTCTCCGGTCCTGTTTTGTTTGCAGAATCAACAATTCCATTTGTCAAATTAGTTCCAGTCTTTGGGCTCATGTAGCTTGAGTTCCTCTGAGAAGTTTTGGGTTGAACAGAATGCCTATCAGCATTATATATGGTTGAAAGGGTCTGCCTTGGTTGCTGCAAGGATGATTCTGCATGCAGAAACCGACAGGGATTCCTATTGCATCTCCCTTCAAGCCAATATATACACACCTTGTTGTATACACGGTAACCTACTCTGCGTCCGTTAAAAACTGATGCCTCTGGTCTTTTCGAAACAGTGTGTACTGTTTTCACAGCCATAGCAAATAATTTTCAATGTAGAAGATTGGCAAATATGACAATTGTTTCCTCAAATTTCTGGTCTGCAAATACAAAAGCCAACAACACTATTAGCATCACATAAGACACCTAAAAACATAAAAGTGGATGAAAAACTAAAACTTAAAACCATGTGAGCTAGAACATAGTTATGAAGTCCAAGTTTTAAATGATAGCAGTATGCAAATCATAGAACAATTCAGTCCAAATGTGGATATGAATTCAACATAGTAAATTAGTAATTGGGGAGTGAACCAAAATCAGTGGCAAGTGGGCTGTTGAAAAATTTAACTAATTATGTGTTAATATTAACAAGTTACATTACACATTATTGAGATAGGTCAACCATTTTGCCCATCTATAAAATTTTATATATTAAGCCTCAAAAATTGATAAAAATGAAAAGATTCAAGTATGGTATAGTGTAAAATGATTAATATTTAATAATATAATTATATTCTGAATGAAAATTTGTTAAATTTTATGACTTGTTATTAACCTATTCTCAAACATGTTTACTTCTCCAAGCATGGGGTTAAAATTTAACCAATTTAAATGAACGATTTAGCAGTTTTTGTCTGTTGAATACAAAATTCCAATATGTATCCGCAATATCTTATCACGTAGGGCCATTCCCGTTCGCAAGTTTTACTAATGATCGAACAATTTTTGGATCTCGATTGACGATTGCATTCAACGAAGAAAAAATAAAAATAAAAAGTTCAAATTCATTAACCTTTTGTACAACCCCCAAACAATTCAGATTTTCCGTAGCGATCCGGATCATCTTATCAATCCAATAAAAGAATACCCAAAATATACACAAAACCCTAGAACATTAAACCCTAAAGTTGAAAACTTGCAGTCGGAATGTGGCCCAATACTCGCATCCATTGCTTCCGATCCCATCGGTGGAATTGCAAACTCTAAAAGCTAAAGAACTCGAATAGCGAACCTGAGATGCTTGTAAATGTCGGGAGTAAACTGATCAGAATCCTTCTTCTACAGCAAGTTCAGATTGGTACAATCCGAAGAAACAGAGCAACGAGCGGAAACAGGGTTTACGGAATAGCCTGAGAATTACGCGAACGATTCCGAAATTAGCCGAGCGAAATTTGGAGAAAAAGTTGAGGCGGGATCATATATTTATAGGTTGTCGGGTGAAGGCGGCGATTATTAAGTGGGTCGGGCCGGGAGCCCATATTTACCCGAAATTGAAACATCTAAATAGATTTTAATTTCAATTAACGGTTAGTTTGGCGGACAAATTTTAATTTTAATCTCAATTATTGCATTTTTAAAATTAACTAGATTTTTTTTTTGAGTACTAGACTCTGTTGCAATATAATATTTGTTTATAACTACTTTTTCACTCTCATCATCCATGTGAGAGTGTAAATCAAGACACCCGGGTGCCACTAGACCACAAGGTCTTTGACAAATTAACTAAATTTAGTTCTAAAGTTATATTAAACGAATCAATTTTAAACTTAAAAAGACGAGAAGAATACAAAATTGAATAAATAAAAATTAAAATTAACTCATTTTGAGTAAAACTTTAGTATTTGTATCATTATATATTAATAATAATAATAATTGTCATAAAATATTAAAATAATATGATTCAACTAATAAAATTTGATTAGATTTTTTAATTCATTTTAATATTAACATATATAATTTAGAGGCAAGGTCCAATGGACATAGAATTAGTCCAGTAAAATTGTGATCAAATATTGTTGTAGAACTTGTATTAATATTGCATGGAGATAATACCAAAATCAGATAATAAAAATACCAAATAAGTATAGGATTTACACGGATATGTTACAATCTTGTACAAGTACTACATTTAAATCTTGTATTATATGTACAAAAAAGAAATAAGAACTCGATTCAAAGCTGATGATGAAAACAATAAATGACATTATCAGAGCGTCCATATGGTCTAAGACATCTTCATACCAGGTTGAAAGCCAGAATAACTACACCAATATTGATTCCAACTCAATGCCCATAGAAAATGATCAAACCTCCATAGCATCTAACAAAGCTTTCACCACCACATATAGATACAACTGATCAATTAATTCAAAATATATTGTTAAATTTGTTTTGCTTCGATTTACCTTGTCGTTGTTTCTCCTATTATAGGCTATTTGCTTAATAGGAAAGGAAGGAGGAAGAAAAATATCATAAAAACAGTGGGGATGTAATCCAACCATGTGCCCAACAAGATCAAAGAAAATGATAGATCTTGTGGGCGAGTAAATTGGAAAGCTGAAGTGAAAACTCCATTAATGTTGCAAACCAAGAAATTGCCTCAAGACATTTATCATTTGTCTAGGGACAGAGTGTGTTTGCTTTCTCAAACTGCAACTCTATTCCCATCTTTTGTATCAACCATGTCCAATCCAATCAAAGAACTAACATTTTGCTACATGTCTATGAAGAATGTACCAGTAACAAAGGGCCTGAAACATCAGGGCAAATATTCAGATTCAGGTGAGTGACACTGGATTTCATATTGCAAGTTTTGAGTAAAACAATTGTCCAGATCGGGATATCTCAGAATCTGAACAAAGAAGCTGACTTGCTTACAAAAACATCATTGTTTCTATCAAAGTTTGAACACAGAAGTGGAATTGGACCACATTTTGGGCTGAAAGAAAAAGAAACAGGGCAAATGGTACTATGAATATGATTCCCTATCAGTGTAACTATGACAAAAAGAAAGCTTCATTGGATACAAATCCATAGCCATACATATCATCATCACATAGAGAATCATACTTCAACAATAAAAAGCTTAACACCCTGATACAAACAAAAAGAATAAAAAAAATTCTTTTCGAATGAAAAGTGATAATACAATATAGTCACGCTAGAGATGGATGGTGTCAACACTTATACAGTTCAACAACTTTTGTAGCTCCAAGCTTGACCACAGAGAATATAGGCAACAGGGAAAAGAGGGAATCAACACAAAATCAATCACCTCGGCAAAGTTGCCTCATTTGTGTTTACTTTTTTACTGCAATGAATTTGAATCACAAAGGATTGGGGTATGAAAATGAAACAGATTTAATTATTCACAAAACCAACGCCAATTTATACTTCTAAACAATGAAACTTACTAGAGAACTATGAAATGGCGTTATGTTGTGTGTGCGTCGAATAAGTACACAGAGATCGGGTAGCTATGCCTATGAGAGCGAAGAGTTGAGTCGGAAGCGGAGGGTGTAGGTTGTTCTGCGGCAGACTTGCAGAATGTATGTGGTATATATAGCACAGGCAGCTTTCTCCAGCTAGGGTTTCCGCCTTTAACTGATGAATCAAATTGAGAAAATGGGTCAAATGGACCCTCAAATTGTATGAAAAGTCAATTAGCAACTTTTTAAATATCCAATTATACTCATCAACAATTAATTTTGATGCAATAAAGTCCAAAAACGATTAATTATCTGCTATTACAGGTAATTAGGGTTTCAATAATCAGCTAACAAAATTTTAGGCAAAAAATGATCGGTGACCACCAAGAGAGACTAAGGTTCATTTCTCCGGCCAGAAGGCAACCCAATCATTTTTTGCCTGAAATTTCGCCGAAATCTTGCCAGTAGGCTTCATTACATCAAAATCAAATGTTGATGGGTGTAATTGCACATTTACAAAATCCGGTAAGACTCGATCTCTAATCTCTTCTTCCAAACTTCACTCATGTGACCAGTTAACAAGTCAATGCCTAAATCTTTTGATTAGGGATTAGGAATTCTTTGAACCAAACGATTAACAAGAATATGGAGATAGGCTAATGGAAATAGTAAAATGATTTTATGGTCTTTCCTGTCCACTAACTTGGCAGATGTTATCGTTATATCATGGAGAAGCAAATTCAAATTTAACTGAGATTGTCCCTATATCACAAAAAGTTCTTCTTTTTTTTTTGGTTTTTCCCGGACAGCGAGATGGTTTGCTCCATTCACCTGGGTGGGGATCGAATCCACAACCTCATGCTTAAGGGACAAGGTGCTGAACCACCACGTCAACCATGTTGGTTAATCATCGAACTAACATAGTTGAAGTTGTCCTGACTATTACTATATGTTAATATTTTATTGTTGTTTAAACTCTGGTAATAACCACCTCATTGTTTCGAACGAAATTTCTTATTGTTGATTTAAAAAAAAAAAAACAAACAAACAAACAAACAATACAGCAATCCTATAGTCTTCTATTGAGCCTCTAAGAAACAGGTGCTCCAAGCAAAACTTAGGAAGTCTCAGTGCAGCCTAGTCACATACCATTTGCCAGGGACAAGAGAACTGTCCCTCACTCGAGATTACCAATAATTTAAAGGAATCTAAAGTGGCCAAAACAGCTAGCAAGCTCTTGGCAAAGAATGGAGTAATTGTCAAGCTACCTATAGCGCTGCATTTTGTATATGTCTTCTCTCATACAAGCCAATCACTTGGTCAGCAACAGCCCACATGATGGCCTGTCCAGGCGGGATCCTCATAAGCCGGGGAAGCAACCCCTTCCACAAAGCACGTATACCTTCTTCGGTGTATATAGTTGAGATGGCATGAAACATTCCTCTGTACTTCATATCACCCGCTGATCGGCTTTGAGCCATCAGCCTCGTTTTCACAACGTCAAAAGGTCCAGTGCATATAGGGCCAGCTGTCCCTGCAAGGAAACCCGAAATCATAGACTGCCATGGCTGAAGGACTCTCCCATCACCTTCATGTTTCTTCCACAATACCGTATCAAATGCATTCTTGGCTGTGAACATGGCTGCCTGGTTGGTCCCATTTCGCATAACTGTTGGGGCAGCCCCAGCCCACAGACCACGAATCCCGTCTTCACGAACAATCATTCGGGCACAGTGTATAGGCCCCTTGTACTTCAGGAGCTCAGGGCTTAAACCTCTCTGCTGTTGTAGTCGGATTTTCACCACCTGCATCAACATAACTAGCTGAGATATCGACCTTAGACACAATAGAGATGTGACTTAGGGCCGCAATGATCAGAACCAAAAGACCACCAACTCAAACTACATCTAAAATGAAAGACTAAATAGGCATGTCCACATGCAACTTGAGAGACTCGAGATAGAAGCAAGAGATTCAAATAAAAGCTTAATTTGCAGCTACGGTGATAAAAGAAGGTTCTTTAGTAATGAAAATCTTGCAATCAATAATAGAGAAGTACTCCGTAATCAAATAGAACTTTCCGATATCTTACAAAGTGAATTTCCCTCTTCAATCATAAAGTTAGTCAAAGAATGCTGAATTTCACATTAGACTGAAATTTACAAGATTTCAAACTAAGAACATCAACTTGAGGCACATTTGCTGTTGAAATACTCCCTGGTATCATTCATTTCATTTCATTTAAACTTCTGTTCAGAGCTTCCAGATATTTGTTGCTGAGAACTCAAGAACAGGAAAAACAAAATCTAATAATCTTATAATTAAATAGATTTCTGCAATTCTTCCATAGGCTCTTGTCTATAAACTAGAAGAGAAAAACAACACTTTTTCCTAAAGCCCCCACCAACTCGAATTTTTTTAAATCTAAAAACAGTGATCTATTAACTTCTACATTTTAATACAGAAAGCCGCAGGCCACATGATTCAGAAAGATAGAAATTATAAAACCAAAAATAATTCAATCCAGGCATAAAAATCAAATTGCTAAAATTTAGTTCAATGAAGCAAGAGAGCGAAAATTGATAGAAATTAGAGGGAATTAGGAAACGAACCTCGAAAGGAGTGACGATGACGAGAGCTTCGAGGACGCCAGCTCCGAAGCCGGATAGAAGCCTCCCGTAGGGACTGAGATTCCCGGTCTGGGAGTCCTTGAAGGCAGACTGCAGGACGGCGTTGGATCCCATCCGAAGCGCGTATTTGAGAGTGAGATGAGTGGCGAAGGGGGTCAAGCCCTTCCAGAGAGCGCGGACGCCTTCGTTTTTGACGATGGTGGAGCCGCAGTGGGCGATCCCCTTGTAGGTGCCGGAGCGGTCGAGCTGAAGGCGAGTCTTGATGACATCAATGGGCTGCAAGCAGCTGGCCTCCATGATTCCCCCTAGAGATCCGGAAATGGCCTTCATGTAGGGCGGAATGGTGGGTTTCCCCCCTTTCTGCTTCTCTTCGGCCATTGATAGTAAGAAGGGTTCGCGGAGAAGGAGAAGGAGAAGGAGTTGAACGCCGTCTTTAAGGTGTTGCTGAAGCACAGCAACACAGTACGCGCCCGCCGGCTCCGCGCCCTCTCCTCTGCTTCTTCGCAGAATTTCTAATTTTACAGCGGAGCAATGGTGAACGTGTTAAAATGATTTTGAGATTTTCTTCGACTCGGGTGGTTGCACACGGCAAATTATTATGTAAATTTGCGTCTAAAATACACAATTTATTTACTGAATATTCACATTTTATATATTAAATATTACATACTTAATGTTCACAATTTACCTACTAAATATTCACAAATTAAATTGTGAACATTAAATATGTAAATTATGAACATTTAACATTAAATTACGATGAGTCTACCTTGCAAGATAGATCTGAGTTCATTGTATATCTATTGGTTACACACTTTCAACATATAAACACTCAATAGAATACACAAAATTACACATAACGGGAAATGGACGGATGGAACAGTGTCCGTCGCGCTTCAACTCCCCCACTAACTTAGGTAAATGACGTCGTTTCGGACGAGGGCACTTTGGACCCTGGTCCACGATATAACGATTGATGTCCCAATATCATGGCAAACTATATCATTGACCAAGCCACCATGATCTACCTTATATTGTAGACCTTGGTTCAAAAATAATCTTTCAATTTTGTATCTATAGTTTATATATTCTGTATCTATAGTGACAATTTCTGTACCTGTAGCTATCATATTATATGTCAGCAATTATCAAGTTATTTGTGTACACGTACAGAAACTGTTAACCGTAAATACAGAATGTGTTAACTGAATATACAAAATTTTTATATTCGGGTTCACAATGCAATATGAACCTTAGTTCATGGAATAACAATTGCAATACCATAGGCAAATTATATCGTGGACCGCAAGGTCCTTGTGTGGTGGGCAAATTTTTCTTTGGACCACACCCATGATTCATGTAGCAGTGTAGACCATGATGTAAGTATCATTTTAATTACACTTCAATTCCATTCGACAATATTGATATGTTTTTTAGTTTCATTTTTCACCGAAACTAGTTTAATTATATTAATACCAAAGTATCATTTTAGTTCTACTATAGTTTCATTTGAGAATATGTTTTAGTTTATTTTTCCACACACTAGTTTTATTATAGCAACTATAAATTAAAGTATCATTTTAATTCTACTATAATTTCATTTGACGATCATAGTCCACACAGTGTTGTGGTCCACTATATAACAACTGTGCGTGGTGGACTATAACCCAAAACATAATCATTTTATATTAAGTCTCGACTAGTATATCATATTTAATAGCATTATCATATACTATGTTCATAATATTTGTTTTATATGTCCATAAATCTAAATTTTAATGTCCATAAACATTTAACTAAATATATATCTTATGTATTTTCATTCATTTTATAGTAGGTTCATAATGTTCCTTCTATATATTTTTTATATACAAATAAAGTTTAATGTACATGAACATTATATTACAGACAAATCATGTTTAATAACATTCATCGTGTATGTATTATGTTCATAATATTTGTTTTATATATATCTCCATAAACATAAACCTTAATGTCTATAAATTCTAAACAAAATGTACATCATATGTATTTACATTCACTATATTCATTTACTATGTTCATAATATTTGTTTTATATCTCCATAAACCTAAACTTTAATATCTATAAACATTAAACTAAAAATGATCACGTGTTTCTATTCACATTATACTACGTTCATAAAAACAAAACTTAATATACATAAACATTACACTTTATATTTTATACTTGGTTCATATAATATTTATTCCATATGTTCATTAAAACAAAACATCATATATATAAACATTACACTAAAGTAATGTCTTTATGTACGTATAGTTCATATATTTATTTTCTTTAAAGGAATTTAAAAACATATGGATATGAGTCTTATTTTAAAAAAAAATCCCAATTAAAGTAATATGAATGTGTTATGAGTTCGCATGTCGCTAGATGCATCTTGACCCATGATAATATAACTATTAAATATCTTGAGTTTTCACATCCAATTTTCATAATGCATGTTATGATTACTTATGAATGAACATCATTCATAATGCTCTTTAAATCTATAAAGATAGATTTTGCCATTTTGGTTACTCTGAAAAGGAGAGCTAACTGAAGCCTGAAGGGAAGATGATACGGAACTTGTGTCGTGACTATATTATATGGAAAATAATTTTTTTTTTCCTCATATTCTACTCTTAACTTTTATTCTCTCACAAAATTTTTTAATATTGAAATCTTCATTTAGACACACATGATGAAGATAACTAATAATCAATTGTCATATATATATAAAGTAAAAATTGGAAATACATATGACAGAACTCATATTAGAACATTCTCAATAGTCAATAAGTATAGATTTTGAGGAGTTTTTGTATTACAAGAAAAAAGGAGAGTGCCCAGAGGCGCGGGGTACCTGTTGTTTTTGTATTACAAAGCTTTTTTTTTTCTTTTTTTTTTAATATTTGGTGGGATCCACCACATTGATGAAAAATCAAGTACTTGTAGAAGAACTCAAAATCCTATCTCCTTCACTTCAATAAAAACATCCTCAAAAATCACACCAAAACTACTTTTATTGTGGATGCTCTTATATTCATCATAACATAATATATAATGCATTCTCAGTATCTCTTTTAGAGAATCACCCGAAAGAAAGATGTACTAAAACCCTAACAATAGGGAGAGAGGAACCCTAACAATAGGGGGAGAGTTACATCAATAACTCAAAGTAGTTTAAGTTTTCGTATTTCATATAATTTTGGATTGTAACAAATAGAGAGAACTTAGTGAGCTGCGAATCTGCGATGCTCACTAATGTACGACAAGAACGAAGTAACAAGAACAAAATTCAATAGAGTTTACTAAATATTTTTAAAATCAAAATACAAGACTCATTAGGTAGGATGTTTAATTTTGCCTAAAACAGGAGTCTAGATAGAACTGAGAAAACAAACTATTAAATGCATAATCATTAGAAAAGGAAGCAAAACCAACAGAAATTGCATATATTAAGAAAAACATACATTTAAGTTCGATAAAATATGAAACTTCAAACAGCGCGCCAATTCAAGCAACCTACATGCTAGTCTATTGGAATTTTTTCATGTGGGTAACATTATGTTCCTACTCTTGCATCCCTTCATGTGTGGCATTATACATGATCCCATGTAATAAGCACTATGGGCTATTTAGAACCGCATAAAGATCTGATGGTTCATCCTCTTCATGTACAAAACAAGAACGCCCCTCCCAAGAATGCTTAGAGTACATTCTTATACTTTCAAGTTCACTAGCTACTTCTTTCATTTTAGGCCTATCTTCTCCATTAAGTTGAAGGCATCTTTTCACAAGCTCTGCAGTTCTTTGAAGTTGGTCAAGTGTCCCCTCCTTTACTAGCCTAGGCACAAGAATCTGAAACAGTCTATTCTCATTCATGGATCGAATAAAAAATGCAGATAAGTTTCGATCCTCCTCCTCACTCAAATTTGGAGACACAGGTTTCCTTTCTGTTAGAAGTTCGGCTAAGACTACTCCAAAACTATATACATCGCTCTTTTCTGTTAACAGGCTTGTTTGGAAGTATTCTGGGTCCAAATAACCAAGTGTTCCTTGGACTAGTGTTGCCACATGTGTACGATCCAAAGGGACTAACCTGGAAGCTCCGAAATCAGAGATCTTTGCAGTGTAGTTTTCGTCTATCAATATGTTGGTTGACTTGACGTCCCTGTGGATTATAGGCATGGATGCAGCGGAGTGAAGATAAGCAAGTGCACCGGCAGCTTCAATTGCAATTCTCAAACGATTTTCCCATGATAACCAATCCGATGCACCTGCTTGGCGGTGGATATGGTGATGCAGAGTTCCATTAGAGATATATTCATATACTAGCAAAGGAACTTCAGCTTCCAAGCAACACCCCAAGAATTTGACAACATGGCGGTGATTGATTCGAGAAAGAATAACCACCTCATTGATGAACTGCTCAATTTGAGTGTCATCCACTGTTTTTGATCTTTTAATTGCAACTTGAAGCATATTTGGTAAGTTTCCTTTAAATACAATGCCATTTCCACCTCGACCCAAAATCATGTCTTGAGCATAGTTATTGGTAGCTTCCTTGAGCTCTTTGGCAGAATAAACTTTCACCACCTCTGAGTCATCGCTGGAGGTGATCTTTTGTTTCAGTAAGAAGCCACCATTTTGTTCAAAGAACTTGAGCCTCATGTTAGCACTTTTTGTTTTCTTGATGATATAGCATAGTGAAGTAGCCACAATAGCCAAGGCAAATATTCCCAATCCTATCCCTGTATTGATATATGGTGGTAGGGTAGTGGGAACCTCAGGAAATCAGTAAACGTTCATATATACAAATTCTTAAAAAATATGAAAGCAAATTAAGAACTAAATTCATTACCTAAAAAGAATTTAAACCATGAAAAAATTGACTTTTTGTTCATATGGCAACCCTGACCATATTTTTTACCGTCGCCATAGTACCCTTCAAGACAACTACAGTTGAAGCCCCCAGGAAAGTTGTTGCATTGCAGTATACATGTATTATTCTCTGGATATTTGCATTCATCAATATCTGGAGCATATAAAGACCCAACATTATTATATCCTTACCCAACGAATAGTGTAATTAAAAGCATAATAATGTAATATTTATGTTATTACACACCAGTGCAACCTGGACTTAGATATGGGTTGCCTTCATAACCATCATCACAGCTGCAAAAGTAACCTCCCTTTCCTGTGTTTGAATCTACGCAATGACTATTGGCTTGGCATGCATATCCACTTCTTTTTTGGGCTTTGCTGCAACTCAAGTTTCCAATTGGCCGATCTAATAATACAAGATGGTTCCAATAATATACCATAAATAATTGTCAAACATATATGTTTGAGTTTGTTTGTTTTCAACAAGAAGCCTTATTGTTATTATTAAATAAACAAAGAGCAATTTAAACCTTATTCTTAGTATTTTTACGAATAAAAAGCCTTACCTAACCCGATGACGCAGCCTTGAGTGAGATATGGGTTGCCTTTATAACCATAATTGCATTGGCAGCGATAACCTCCATATCCCGTGTCGGAATCTACGCAATGGCTATTGGCTTGGCATGCATATCCACTACTGTTTTGGGCTTCTTTGCAACTCATGACTCCAATTGCCCAGTCTAGAACCACTGGAACAGTTTCAGAAATCCTCCATGTGAAATCAGGATTGCTCAAATCAGATGCACCAAGGAATCTGAACCGACTTGTGTCTCCAAGAAACGTGTGGGAGCAGGGATTGAAGGACCAGACCCTGGTGTGGTTCGTGGCACTGACCGTGCTAATATTGTAGTCCTTGTTGGAGCCTTTTGGTATGGGTAATTGGCAGCAGCCGATACCGGAACAAGTCCCATTGTGAGGCAGTTGAGAGGCATTAGAACACGTGGAAGTGCATGTGGAAATAATATTGGTTCCGTCGGATATGACGAGAGTATCGTCGCAGCCAACTGTGGTTATCTTGTTTTCAGGGGAGAGGCTGTAGTGATAAAATCTTTCTATGGACAGTACCCAATAGGTTGAGTGTAGAAATGGCGGATTAGGAACCAATGCTCCTTTGGAGTCGTAGCAATTGGTTGGTATCGCTCGGGGCTGCAAAACCGAAATCTGGGTTTCTGATATGTTATAGACAAAGCCGAACTGCCGGAGCGGCCCGGGAGGCGGGGTCGACCCGGGAGGCCCAGGCTGCCCGGGAGGCGGGGGAGACCTGGGAGGCCCAGGCTGCCCGGGAGGCGGGGGCGACCTGGGAGGCCCGGGAGGCGGGGGCGGCCGGGGCGGCTCGAGCAGCCCGAGCCCATTCCATCCAATAAAGATTGGTAAGGCTTGACCGGAAGAAGTAGTGTCGCAGAATATCTGGAATCCGGGATCAAGTGCGCATTGACTTCCTGTCTCGGTTCCGCCAAATCCGCCTGATGGGTCCACGATTCCGAAGGGGTAGGGAACCGTCAAGTTTCCGCATTGGGTGGGGCAACCTGGACGAGCAATGGGAGCGTTGCTTCTCGTCTGGGCAATAGCGGAGCCTGACAGGAACACCATTAATAAACAACACCAACATGCTGCAACAGGGCCGCCACATACTTTTTCCATAATTATATTATTCAAGATGTAAATGTAATATATTACCGATTCTATAGATAAAAGTTTGGGTGGCAATGAAAGTGTATTTATACGCTATATGGTATATGGATGATATGCTAATGCTCCACCCTTTGATGAAAGAGCTTGCATACAGAACAGAACAGAGTGATTGGCGGCCTGGGTCTGCATGCATCTATCATGCATGTTTGAATACAATTGGCGTCGAGTTGTAGCTAGCTAGCATCTCCCAGGACGTCCTATCTACGTTAAATATATGTATGAATTGAAACGTTATCGTCCAGTTGTGCCTTATTTGTCTGTTCATAAATAGTCCTAGTCCTGTGGCTCTTATAGCTGGAGAGATGATATTATGATAAGTCCATAAGCAATAATTGTAGTTGATGAAAGGTACTAATAAGCAGCTAAATGTTCCAATCTTACCATCAGATCACGTTTTCTACTTCCCCTAGAATATATGGTCGACGTTCATGTTTAGATTAATATTGATATAATTGTTTTTTCTTAAAATGGGATGGGCGGAGTTCCAATTCACAAATACAAATAAATATGAAGAATTTCATTGTAAAAGTAAACATTATGAGATAAATTATATTAACAAGAAAAAGAATAGCATTAATTTTTTTTTTTTCCGTGGAATTGTTAGAGTATAGGTGTAAAAGCCTCTTTTTGAGATGGGTTCATTTTGAGATTTGATTTGCAATACAAGTCAATATGTTTTAAAATGGCTCTTGTATAAATAGTGGTCCAAACTCACTTTCCCAACCAATGTGGGACAAAAGCTACTTTAGGGTGTGTTTGTTAACCTGTAAAATAGCTTTTGGAAAATGTTTTCCGAATTTTCGGTGTTTGGCAACGTTCGGAAAAATGTGGATTTTCCGTTGATTAAGGAAAATCAGTTCATTATTCTGGAAAATGACTTACGAGATTTTTTTTCCGTAAGTCATTTTCTGGAATCGCCAAAATGATCATTTTGCATGTTCTCGGCCAAAACCAAGTCATATCACCCATGACCGTGGACCAAGGAGGTGGGAAAACCGCCGGAAAATTGTGATACTTTTTTTTTTTAAATTCTATTTTTTAATAAATAATATTATTTTAATATTATTATAATTTTTATATTTTAAATAAAATAATTACAATGTTTAATTATACAATTCTACCAATTTTCCAAAAAATGAACCAAACACACAAAGACAATTTTCCATAATACATCCAAACACGGGAAATGAAACTGTTTTCAGAAACCAGAAGTCATTTTATTGCTTCCCAAACAAACCCTTAAGCTTTTCCACACCCAAATTCCATCTCAAATGGGTCTACTTTGAGAACCAATTTCTCATTCACCTATTATTCATTTTGAGCGTACAATATGTCAATCTCTTCGTCTAACTACGGAAAATCCGAATCAACTTTGACCCGACCCAAATCAGAAGTGGACTCCACATATAATTGTACCACAAAATGACCACTTAAAATGTCATTTTATGTCATTTTTCCAACAGTCCACACAAATCCAGCTCCCCTACGAGGGGTTTGACTATTGAGTCCCTCCTGTTTCTTGGGTAATGTAATCAAACTGTGGATTCCGAGCGCTGAGACATATTCTTGATTGAGTACCCTACTCGAGAGTATTCATGGGGGAGAGTTCCAACTTCCAACATAGATGGACATATAAAAGTTGGGTCGGCCATAAAATTCTATTAATACCCTATATGGATTTGAGATTCTTTGATGAGGAGATTCTTTGATTAACGACCATACATATCAAAGTTTAGGTAGTAATTTGGCTGAGTCTGCATCATCATCATCATTATCATCATCTTTGAAATTTGCCGCATTGGTTCGCTAGCTTCTCCGTGAATCTCTCAAATTTCCTATGATCGAGTTTACTCAAGTCAATTCCCACCACTTCCCACACGCACTTCCTCAGCTGGTTGTGCCATATTTCCATGCATTTAACACAAAAGTCTAAACAAATTGCAGCTGATGCATGGTACTAATAAGCGACATGTTCCAACGTTACCATGACTTTTTCCATTTCGGTTAGAATTAATTGACCATGAAACCTTGGAATTTTTACATTAATGAATTGGTCCCCTCCCTGAGGTTGCTTTAATGGGACAGAAAAATCAATTTGAAAATGGCAAAAGGCACGTCTAAATCATGTCATCAGATTCTATATTTGTTGCATTTAATAAGATTATTGTATGTCAAATTTTACCTTACTCTATAAATTATACTAAAAAATTCCTATGTCAAATTTTGAACCAGTGCACATAGGGACAATCTAGGATGGGATCTTCTATATTTTCTTTGTTGTATAATGGTTTAAATATTTAAAAGAAAATCGATGTTGGGCTGGCTCACTAGCTAGTTGGACCCTTTGGAGATGAAAATTTGTAACTTCATTCACATGCTGAATTTTAGCCATGCATGGCAACCCTCTCTAGAGATGACACCATATGATATGCCTAACTTTTTTTTTTTTTTTTTATATCTGAAAAGGAGGGGGAACCCCAAGAGCTCTAACAGGAAGTATGCTCCACCACTCTTCTCGCCCAGGTGACATGCACCAAGTCGTCAAGATATGCCTCCTCCCCAAAGATGGGGCACACCTCGAGAAATCTCCGGCCTCCTAGTTGACAAGCACCGAGTGACGCCAAACGATCGGCCACTCTATTCTGCTCTCTATAGATCACTCTAAGAGCAACTGTCCAATCCCGGTTAAGCCAACCCCGGACTTCACTGATGATATGCCCCAAAGGTCCACGAATCGCAGAATTCTTGCGTATCCAAAGGATGACGTTCTTTGCATCAGACTGAACCTCAATGTCTCGGATTCCTCTCTGCCATGCCCACCTCAAACACTCAAGAATCGCTCTTGCCTCAACAATGGATGCTTCAGCGTAATCGGTAGCACCAGCTAAACCTTCAACCCATACGCCCATTTTATTCCGGATGACGCCTCCCACGCCAGCCTTGTTGGACCCAGTTTTAACGCTCCCGTCGACGTTCAGAGTGAAACGATGATCTTGTGACGCGCCCCACCGCAGTTGGAGAATTCTGACTCCTCTCGCCAGGCTTGAGCGATCAAACGCACGAGCAATCTCCTCCACGGTTTCCTTAATCCAAGCAACTTTGTAGTGTGACATCACTTCCCGTCCAGTGAAAACTCGATCGCAGCGCCATCGCCACAGCCACCAGATAATGACCATGAAGAGGCGAGGCCATTCTTGATCCCCATAGCCAATGCCATTACCAGTGATATTAGCCCCAATCCAGTCCTTGAAACTCATTTGGCGCCAACGTGTTCGTTCGCGTCGCGGGACGAAGGCCACCCATATGTCATTCGCGTTCTTACAGTTTCTCAAGATGTGGTCAGCCGACTCCATTTCGCCGATGCAAATGCCGCAGCTATCATCATTGGTGAGTCTGCGCCTTTTCCTCTCAGCATTACCCATTACCCGGTCATGTAGTGCAGTCCAAAGGAACGTCTTCATCTTATTTGGGACCTTCATCTTCCATAGAGTGCTCCACACCCTTCCCTGCATATTAATCGAGTAGCCATGAAGTAATGAATAAACAGAACTAACAGAGATCTTACCAGTTGGTTCTCCCGTCCAGAAGCTCTCATCCTCGCCATTATTGTCATTGACAGTGATAAGCTGCATTCGTTGTTTGGTGCTCTCCGGGAGAGGCGGCATAGCATCCCATTCCCAGCCTCGCTCATCACTCCAGTAGTCAATGACTCGGTGCTCTCCATCCACAATAGTAGTATGGCTTTGAATGACTTCAGCAAGCGGCTTATCGTGTACCCACGAATCTGTCCAAAACTTGGTAGTTCTTCCATTATTAACCTGAAATCTGGAACCCTGTCGCAAAACTGGAAGTGCTGCAAGAATGCCTCTCCAAGCATTCGAACATGCTCGCTTAGGACTGATTGCTTCAAACCCCATTTTACCATGCGCATACTTCTCTTTCAAAACCTGAACCCACAAGCTGTCGCTATTCGTTGCAATTTGCCAGCCGAGTTTTGCCATGAAAGCAATGTTCATTTCCTTGGCAGACCTGAGACCCAGTCCTCCCTCATTCTTAGCTTTAATAACATCTGCCCAACAAACTAGATGGCACTTACGAGCCTCAGGGGTACCTCCCCAGAGAAATCTCCGAATGCGCTTATCTATCTCCTCCCAAATCCTAGCAGGCATATAGATAGTTTGCATATTATAGTACGGAATCGCTTGCAAAACTGATTGCGCAAGAATTTGTCTCCCGGCCAGAGATAAAAAATTAGTTTTCCACCCGTTTAAACGTTCATCGATCTTTTCAAGCATGGGGGCTAACAGGTTGTTAGTGAGTCGACCATGGAGAGTAGGCACTCCTAAATACCTGCCAAGGTCCTTAGTCTCCGGGATTCCTGCTATCGATACAATTCTCTGCCCTTCTTCTCTATCCACATTGTTTGAGAAAAAAATTTGGGACTTAGATAGGCTTACTTTTTGACCCGAGGCCTGACTGAATCTATCCAAGCAATAGGAAATGACATGAATCTGTTCCTGCGGGGCCTCAGCAAACAAAACAAGGTCGTCAGCAAAAAATAAGTGGGTGAGAAGAGGGCCATACCTGGATAAACGTACTCCTTTCCAGTTCCCCCGATTGGCCTCATCTTTGATGATATGGCTAAGCTTCTCCATGCACATAACGAACAAATAGGGAGAAATAGCATCACCCTGGCGAATGCCCCGAGTTGGTATGATTTGATCCAACTGTTTACCGTTCCATAAAACTTTCAAACGAGGGGATTCAACACAGGCCATTATGTTTCTAATCCATTCCGTGCTCATGCCAACGTCCGAAAGGGTGTCTCTAATAAAATCCCAATTAAGCCTATCATAGGCCTTCTCGAGATCGATTTTCAGGATCATAAGTCCCTTCTTTCCTTGTCTATTTAGCATTGAGTGGACAGCTTCTTGATAAATCAAGATATTATCCGTTATTTGCCTGCCCGGCACAAAGCTGCTTTGCTCATGTCCAATTAACCTTCTCAGGATGGGCTTAATACGGTTGGTCATAACTTTTGTAATGATTTTGTAGATGACGTTGCATAGACTGATCGGTCTATACTGACTGGCACTGGTGGGGGAATTAGTCTTCGGAATGAGGGCAATAAAAGTATCGTTAATGCCTTCTTCAATATTTCCGGACATCATGAACTGCTCTACTTGCTTGAAAACCGATCCTCCAACAACTTGCCAAGCCTTCTGATAGAACTTGGCGTGAAAACCATCAGGCCCAGGTGCTTTCAAAGGACTCATGTCAAAAAGCGCCACTCTGGTTTCCTCTAGTGAGACCGCAGCATTAAAACAAGTCCAAACCTCCTCCCTCAGGACCGGGAAACAACCATGTGGAGTACAAGATAAATCAACTTCATCCTCTCTTGTGAAAATTTTGGTAAAATAATCCTGAATTACATTTTCGATGAGAACCTCATCGGTCAGAGGGTTACCATTAGCGTCAGTAAGGGTATGCCTCCTTGTGCTTGCCTTCTTGATCTTTGTGGCTGCATGGTAGAACTTGGTGTTACGGTCTCCCGAAGCAATCCACTCTTCTCTAGCTTGCTGGAACCATAAAATTTCTTCCTAGTGTAGAGTGTCTTCCAAATCCTTGCGTAATTTTCGTTCCAGTTTGATAAGCCCAGAGTGTCCCCCGAGGTCTAAATGTTTTTGGACCCCATCAAGACGCCGCAAGAGCTTGTTTTTCCTATGATGGATGTTTCCAAATACATTCTGATTCCATTCCTTAAGTTTGATGGCCATGCTATTTTTATTGCTCCACACGGTTTCCTCCGCATTCCAATGCTTGTTGACATAGTCTAGAAAAAGCGGATGTGTAGTCCAAGCCCCTTGGAACATAAAAACATCTCCACCTGTTTTTGTTTTTAGGTCGATATCAATCAAAATCGGACAATGGTCAGACTCTACTGCCGTGAGATGAGTAACGGTGGTATTCCTATTCCGATCTATCCATTCCATAGAGCACAAAGCGCGGTCGAGTCGAGCACCCCTAAAGGTTCCCTCTTCCCTTCCCCGCTTCCAAGTAAAATTCTGACCGGAATATCCAAGATCTACTAAGGCTTCGTCAAAAATCCAGTGAGTGAAGTCACCATTTCTAACCATCCCCACATTACTGGAGCTCGTGCCCTCAGCGTTACTTGTTATGGCGTTGAAGTCTCCTGCGATAAGCCAGGGTGATTCACTGCCACCTTTCCCCTACTCAGAGCCCTCCAAAGACGGCATCGGAGATGAGGTACTGGACTTCCATAGACTGCGGTGAAATTCCAAGTTCTACCTGTAGTCTCCTTGATTAGCGTATGAATGATAAGTGCAAAAGATGCCATCTTTATAAGGTCATTATCGGATCGTCTAGTGCACAATTCGTTGCTTTTGTGTTTGATTTGAGCCCTTTATTGCGTTAGAATGCTTCATATTGCCATTGGACCCCGTTCCACACTTGGTTAATCATTTTGTAGGTAAAAAGATGGGCAAAAAGGCAGAAAATGGCTAGATTTCGAAGAAGGATTCACGAGTCGAAGTTGGAGTGCGAAATACATCATGAACGCCCTGTGGACGCCCCAGTGGACGCGCGTCCAACGCGCGTCCACCAGGCGTCCACCCCTGCGTCCAATTTTTCACTCTCTGAAGTTTGAAGTCTGTGCAGCAGTCTGCTGTGGACGCGCAGTGGACGCGCGCGTCCACCCGGGCGTCCATCAGAACGCTTGCAGAAGTTGAAGTCTGGACGTATTTATCGCAGTGGACGCGCGTCCACACGTGCGTCCATCGCGGAAAATTGGCGGTTGGGCGAGATTTAAAAGGGGAATTGAGCTATTTTGCAGGGGAGCCATCACACTTCAGTTTTAGACCACTTTAGAATATTTCTCTCTCTAGGATTAGCCTAGAGAGATGTCTCCCAATTCACTCCACATTGCAATTCTTAGGTTTAGATTAGAATTAGAGAAGAATTCCATTGTTGCAAGATTGAGATCTACATTCAATTTCAAGTTCAAGGCTTAATTTCAAGCTAAGTCTTCCTTTTAATTTCTTGTTATTACTTTTGTCTTTTGCTTTTTCAATTCCAAGTATGATTAGATAGATCTTTGTGGATTTGGATTAAGCAATGTTGTATGGATATTCTTGAGCTTTGAATTGATCAATTAGGTTTTGCAATTGCTTTGATTATGAGTTTGATTGTGTGAGTGGTGATCCACTTTGACTCTTGTGTAGGGGTGATCAACCTATATGAGAGGTGTTTGGAGAAGGAGTCTCATCTACGAGAGTAGAGTTACTCCTTAGCCTAGCCTAACACATTTCCCTCTCACCTTTGAGAAAAGGGAGAAGTGGAAGATAAGAGGCACATAACGTGTTTGACAAAATGTCTCTCCTAGCCTAGTGATCACAAGGATGACATTACGGTCTAAGGAGTGAGTCCATTGACCACGAGAGTGGCGGTGGTGTTGGTGACCTTGTCTCATTTTCATTATCTAAGTGTTGCTAGCCTAATATCTTAGGAAATCAAGGATACCTATATGAGTTGCAAGATCCAAATCCTCCTTTCCAATTGATTGTTTCCATTGTTTGTCCCTTATTTTCATTATGTTTCATGCACCTTTCTTACTATGTTTGGGTTAGCTTTCAAACACTAAACACTCTTGTGCTTAATCCCCTTACCGCTTGAATTCCCTCCTTGCCATCCTTTGAGAACGATACTCGGGAACTTCTTCCCGTTTTAACATCTATTACTTTTCATCCACCGCGAAAACTACACCCATCAATGAACAAATTGAGTATGAGAACTGAGAATTTCAACGTGACATGAATTCGACCAGAGAAGCCATATTCCCCCACTAAAGCCTAGCGCTTCAACTCTTGCCCAATTATCAAACCCAAGATTGACGCAGGTAGCGTCGGCAGTTGAACCAGAGGTCTTGGTTTCGAAAAGACAGAAAATATCCGGGTGGTGCTTGTTCAATAACCATTTTGCAGCTCTAAGGAATTTCTTAGACGCTGCTCCTTGACAATTCCAAGTGATTACCTTCATGGAAAACAAACAGAGAAAAAAGCAGCAAACAAAACACAAACACAAAAACAACAGAACAACAAAAAGAAACAACAACAAACCGTGAGAAGCCAGGAGTGCACTACGACTCCAGCTCCATCTCCACATCATCCGAATCCCCCAAGGCCACCGGGTTGTCACCAGTCTCCGTAGACCCCAGCCCATCATGTAGTCGAGTGTCTGGTGGATCATCGAGTTGATCTGGGATCATCTCCGTACCAGCCAAGCAGTCTTCAAAAGTTTCCGGGTCCGTGTCAACAAACTGAACAGACTTAGCTCCAGTTCTATCCCCCATAACAAGGGTGTGTTCGCTAGCAGCCCCCGCTTTGTTCACCTGAGTTCCCAATGGTTTCGTGGTCACGTTCCTCTGTTTGCTAGTCTCTCCAACCTCCCTTTGTGATTTATGTTGGCCATGCACATTATTCCCGTTAATCTGCTTCTCAGAAACTTGGACTGATGGTCTCTTCCCCTTTGGCACACTCGGATTGCTATTCCCCTTGCTTCGCTCCGTGGTTCTTTCCCTCTTATATGGTGTATTCTCATGCCCTTCACCGACAGTAATCTCGTCGTCCAAACTCGCAAAACGTGAACCAGTTGGCACAGTATTTTGGTTTCCTTTTCCATTACCTTGAATATTTGAATTCCTTGTTTCCTTTCCTCCTTGACCCCTAGAATCCTGATTTTTAGCATAATTCCTTTTTGGTTTAGGCGCTATCATCCACGCACCATAATCCTCCACAACTTCCGGTCGAATCAAGGGACTTTCCCTGTGCACTGCTTCGTTTCCTTTTCCAGAATTAGCACCATTAACGGTACTATGTGCGCTCCCTGCCCGGTGATCCCCGACCTCCGCCGCATCGTTGGAGACGTTGCCGTCGTGGTTCAGGTGACAACCCCCGGTATTATAGCCATACATCCCACATTTGAAACAAATAAGATGTAACCCCTCATACACAATTGGCCGCACTCTGTTTTTCAACGTGAACTTAGCAAGAAGCGGTTTGGTGATGTCAACCTCTACACAAACTCTCGCAAAACTGGCTCTCGAAACCAAACTCATCGCAGTATCTATGTTGATCAGTCGTCCCACTTTTTCCCCAACACGCATAAGAAAGGCATGGTCGAAGTATTCTGCTGGCAAGCAAGGGAAACGGATCCACACTATCATGCTCTCTGTTTTGTCCGTAAATGGATCGAAGTTCGGGATCCACTCTTTAACAATGAGGTAGTGGTCCATCACCATCCAAGGCCCTCCATACTTCGCAAACTCGTAGTCATCCAACGATGCGAACTTTACCAGAAAGTAGCCGTTATCCACTGTTACCAATTCCATCCTTGCCTTTGGATGCCATAGCGCTGTTAGTCGCCTGAGGAGGTATCCATAACCCACACTCCTTCCCATCACCTTGACGATTAAAGTTTGTTTCCACTTACTCCGCAGCCGCACTTTTTCTTCCCTAGAGAGTCGGATAATGGGGCAATTTGTGTCAACATCATCATCTGCCTCCTCCTCATCGTCCGACACAAGATCGATCTCGGCAATCGTCGGTTTAGTGGTCGCAAGTGATTCATTTGCCACAACCTGTTTGAAAGAGAGAGTACCTTTTTGGATCGCAGGATTGGTTGTCTCCTTCACAACCTCCTGACTCTCCGGTGGTGGCTCAGCCATGGGTGACTCTGTTGACGTCTTCGCCCGCTTCTTCGTACTCCTCTCAAGTTGATCCTGTTCTTCGCTATTCTTCCCGTTAGGGAGCGTTTCTCCTGCCATATTCGCTCGTTTGACTACTTTATTTTATAGATGATTATCTTTAACTCTATTTGATATGCCTAACTTTAATTTGTTGCATAAATGCTAGTTGTGGTAAGACGATCACGCATCAAGCTAAGATAGCACTACTTCAAGGTAGTTTAAGTTTTCATGTTTCCTTTAAATTTGGATTGTAACAAATAGAGAGAACTTAATTAGTGAGCTCTGATGCTCACTAATGCACGACAAACGGAACAAAGTAACAAGAACAAAATTCAATAGCAATATTTATAAAATCAAAACACAAGACTCCCTCAATCCCTCCATAGGATGCTTTGCCTTAAATAGGAGTCTAAATAGAATTGAGAAAACGAGCCATTAAATGCAGAATTACTGGAAAGGGGAAGCAAAACCAATAGAAATAGGATATATTAAGACAAACATTTAAATTCGATAAGATAGGAAACTCCAAGCCGCCAAAGCCACCTACATATATGCTAGACTATTGGAATTTCTTCATGTGGGTAACATTATGTTCCTATATATTCTTGCGTCCTTCATGTGTGGCATCATATATGATTCCATGAAATAAGCACTATGGGCTAATTGGAACTGCATAAAGATCTGATGGTTCATCCTCTTCAGATACAAAACAAGAACGCTCCTCCCAAGAATGCTTAGTGTACATTCTTATACTTTCAAGTTCACTGGCTACTTCTTTCATTTTAGGCCTATCTTCTCCTTTAAGTTGAAGGCATCTTTTCACAAGCTCTGCAATTCTTTGAAGTTGGTCCAATGTCCCCTCAATTACTAGCCTAGGCGCAAGAATCTGAAATAGTCTATTCTCATTCACGGATCGAACAAAAAATGCGGATAAGTTTCTATCCTCCTCTGCACTCATATTTGGAGACACAGGTTTCCTTTCCGTCAGAAGTTCGGCTAAGACTACTCCAAAACTGTATACATCACTCTTTTCTGTCAACCGGCTTGTTTGGAAGTATTCTGGATCCAAATAGCCAAGTGTTCCTTGGACTAGTGTTGCCAAATGCGTCTGATCCAAAGGAACTAACCTGGAAGCCCCGAAATCAGAGATCTTTGCAGTGTAGTTTTCGTCTATCAATATGTTGGCTGATTTGACGTCCCTGTGGATTATAGGCATAGATGCAGCTGAGTGAAGATAAGCAAGTGCACCGGCGGCTTCAATTGCAATTCTCAAACGATTTTCCCATGACAACCAATCCGATGCACCTGCTTGGCGGTGGATGTGGTGATGCAGAGTTCCATTAGAGATGTATTCATATACTAGCAAAGGAACTTCAGCTTCCAAGCAACACCCCAAGAATTTAACAACATAACGATGATTGATCCGAGAAAGAATAACCACCTCATTGATGAACTGTTCAACTTGAGTGTCATCAACTGTTTTTGATCTTTTAATTGCAACTTCAAGCATGTTCGGTAAGATTCCTTTAAATACAACGCCATTTCCACCTCGACCTAAAATCATGTCTTGAGCATAGTTATTGGTAGCTTCCCTAAGCTCTTTGGCAGAGTAAATTTTTGTGACGTCTGCACTGTCGTCGTCTCCTTCACTTGAAGTGATCCTTTGTTTTAGTAAAAAACCACCATTTTGTTCAAAGAACTTGAGCCTCATTTTAGCACGATTCTTTTTCTTGATGATATAGCATAATGAAGTAGCTATAGCAACCATGGCTAAAACTCCCAATCCTATCCCTGTATTATATATATTGATGGTAGCTAGGTTATCAATAAACTACTTATACCATTCCTTTTAACATAAAATTGTAAATGCAAAGCAATTGTGATGATCGATTTGAATTGGTTGCCTGAAATTTTATATCGTTCATTACCTAGAAAGAATTTTAACCATGAATCTGACTTTTTGTTCACGAGAAGACATCTCCGATCATCTTTTTTATCATCGCTGTAGTACCCTTCAAGACAATTACATTTGAAACTCCCTGGAATGTTAATGCATTCCAGTTCGCAAGTATTCTTCTTTGGATCTTTGCATTCATCCACATCTGGAACACATGATAAAGAACCAACATTATTAATTATATCCTTATTGTTATACTACTATAACTACATTCTTCCCCAATTTAGTTATCATGATCTTCTATCTTTTCTATTTGTTATTGTCATATATTTATAGTAACATGGTCATAACAGAAGTTATAATGGTAGAAATATTTTTATTCACAAAATTATATATAGTACAACTTTTATAACATAATGAATAAAAAATACAGATATAAATCATAGATATAACATGAGATGTATTATATTTTAATTATTTTTATTAGATTATATATAAGAGTAAAGAAGGAGTATTAAATAGTAGATATTGATTTGATTACGCACCAGTGCAACCTGGACTTATATATGGGTTGCCTTCATAACCATCATCACAGCGACACATGTAACCTCCCTTTCCTGTGTCTGAATCTACGCAATGGCTATTCGCTTTACATGCATATCCACTACTGTTTTGGGCTTCCTTGCAACTCAAGTTTCCAATTCCCTCTAATACAAATCAAACATTATTATTCAACATGTTAATTAAACCTTTTATTTACCTATTTTTACATGTAAACAAGAAGGTAGGGTTGATTTAAATGCCATGTCATGCTACATTATATTATTATTATTTAATTAAAAACCATAGTTTTTTTTTTAATAATAATAAAAAGCGTGGCAGCTCTATCTTTCTAGACAAAAAGTGAGGACCGTTATGAACTATCTATCTAGGTAGATCAACCATTGAGCTAAGGATTGCTGAAAATTAATGGAAAATGTTTATAAATATTGCAAACTTGAATAATAATTATAAAATTGACCTCCCTTTTTACATGAGTATCATATTCTCATTTGAACCTACCCTTTTTCTCTATATATAATTTGGTTAACCGACACTTCCAAACCGATTTAACTATTAATCAGAATTTTAAAAAATCATTAACTATTAATTAACTAAATTGAAATATTGTGATTAAAAGTAATTAATCAAAATTTATTGATTCCACCGATTAACCAACTTTTCCTCGAATTATGCACCCCTTGCAAATATAAGGTTAGAGATTGTATTAATTCCTCACTCTAACCTAGTATCATCACTATTTTTGTGAGTGATGAAATTCTATTATTTGAGTGCTATAAATACTTTAATACAATACAAAAATAAATACTAAATAATATTCTCTCGGACTCATTTTATCTGTGAAACTAATTATTTCTTCTTTTACTTAAATATTTTTTAAAATTATTTTTAAATTTAATTTTTTATATTTAATAATATTTTTAATGTAATTTCTAAATATATAAATTTTATATATTAATAATAACTTCAGCCAACCTTTTTTCATTAACCAAACCAGACATATAAGAAATACATATGTATGAACTAACGCACCTATGCAACCCAGATATGGATTGCCTTGATAGCCCTGATCGCAGCTGCAACGATAGCCCCCGAATCCGGTGTCTGAATCTACGCAATGGCTATTCCCTTTGCATGCATATTCAGTAATGCGTTGCGCTTCTTTGCAATTCAAGTCTCCAATTGCCCAGTCTAGTGCGACCGTAACACTATCACGAACCCTCTGATCAATATCACCCTTACTTAAATCCGCTGCACCAAGGAATCTGAACCCACTCGTTTCTCCAAGAAAAGCGTGGCCGCAGGACCCAGCGTTTGTGTGGTTCAAGGCCGCACTGATCATGGTTATGTTGTAGACCTTGTTCACGCCTTTTGGCAAGGCTAATTGGCAGCAACCAATGCCGGAACAAGTCCCATTATTAGGCATAATCTGAGAGGCATTACCGGTGCACCGCGAGGTGCAATTTGTAGTGGCAGTGGTATTGGTTTCGTCGGTTATCAGCAGAGTTTTATCGCAGCCTAGGATGGTTATCTGGTTTTCAGGGGAGCGGCTGTAATGGTTGTACTTTAATAAACTCAGGGACCAACTTAGGTTGGAGCCGTTGCAGCTGTGAAATACGCTGGGACTGGGAATTCTTATCTGCGTATCTGATATGTCGTAGATTGAGATAGGTGGACCGCCCCATCCGCTATTGAGGACGGGCCTGGGTGGATTAGAGTTATTGGTGTCGCACAATATCTCGAATCCGGGATCAAGGGCACATCCACTTCCTATTCCTATCCCGAATGGGTAAGGAACGGTCAAGTTTCCGCACCAGGTGGGACAACCTGAACGACCAACTTGACTGGAGTTGATTATCTGAGCAATAGCTGAGGCAGACAGGAAGACAATCGCCAATAATAAACAACATATGCATGGAAAATGGGCACGGTGTTCCATACTTGTACATAGGAGGTGTAAGACTACTACATTACTAATTTACTACGTTACCAAATCTGTATATGGATATATAGAAGTTGGGTTGGCCACGAAATTATACGCTATATCCAGGGCAGGTGATGACTGATGACTTAAGTCAAAGTCAATTCCCACACGCACTCACTTGGTCCTGCGCTTGAACTTTCTCGGCTGCTTCCTGGTTATTTCCACATGGTTGTCGTGGTAATTTAACATCACACCCCTTAAGTATGAGGTTGAGAGTTTGATCATACCATTTAACATCCCATCCCTTAAGCATGAAGTTGGGAGTTTGATCCTCACCCATGTAAATGGAGTAAATCTAAATGACTAGTCCCCTACCACTTAGTGTGTTATTGGAACGGAGAATTAGTCTTTTGGCTATCGATTGGAGGGATATCTTTGGGCAATAAAAATATAATTCAAAGTCTAAATTAAAGCAATTATTGACGCGGATATATAAAGGGTAATCGCACTAATAAGTCCGACACGCACTAACTATATTCTACACATGGACTTTTTCAGCTGGTTCCTGGTTGTGCCTTAAGAGTTAGGTCCATTAATTCAAAGTCTAAAGCAATTAATTTAACGCGGATGAAGGGTTAATTACCATGACTTTTTCCACTTCGGCTAAATTTGGCGACGCCAACGTAGAAAATTTTACTTTTTTATGTTAGGGTGTTTTTGAAAATCAAGAAAATGATTGTTGGAAAATATTTTTAAAAAAATAGTCAACCCAAAGTCAATTCCTGGCACTTCCCACACGCACTGCCCTAAAGCTTGTTGGTTTCTTATGTATGTCCTGTTTGGATCACTGGTATTTTTGTAGAATTTTTTCCTCAAATTTGAAATTTTTTTATTTATTTTATTTGATTGATGGAGAATTTATTTCAATAAAAAATAATTAAAAAGTACACTCTATAGTATTAAAAATTATACTTTGCACAATATGAAAATGCAATGCACTTAAAGTTTGGATTTTAAAGTTTATAACTTAGTTTTTTGGTTTTATGTTTGATTTAGGGTTCACTCTTTATTGTTTTGGGTATAGTATTGGTTTAAAATTTAATTGTTTTTTGTTGATAATTTTAAAAATTATCTAAAAAAACATTGTCAATTATTAAAAATGCACTATTAATCGTTAAAAGACTCATAAGGGAAAGGAGTTAAACAGTTCAATTTTACACATACGTGTTCCTTGATTTCCTTAATTATATGGCTATCTAGTGCTTATATTTGTAACTTATTCTCGAATTGCTCTACTTGAGAATTTAAGATCCACCACACTTGATAGAATATTGTCACATATGAATTGACATCGTGGGCATTCTTAACAAACACAATAAGCTAGAAATATCACATAACTGTCCGAAAAGAAGTAGGCAAGTAGCCCTTATCATATGGTTGCAATACATGCAAATTAAAGAAGCTCCCGTATAAGGAGCATCCACTACTGGTTAATTGGAGCTGCATAAAGATCCAACGATTCATCCTCTGCAGATAAAAGACAAGAGGACTCGGTAGTCCAAGAAACTTTAGTAGAGTTTCTTATGCGTTCAAGTTCGCTGGCTACTTCCTTCATTTGAGGCCTATCTTCTCCCTTTAGTTGAAGGCATCTTTTCACAAGCTCTGCAATTCTTTGAAGTTGGTCCAGTGTCCCCTCCCTTACCAGTCTAGGCACAATTATCTGAAACAGACGATTCTCATTCAAGGATCGAACGAAAAATGATGATAAGTTCCGGTCCTCCTCACTCATATATGGAGACACGGGTTTCCTTTCTGTTAGAAGCTCAGCCAAGACAACTCCAAAACTGTATACATCGCTCTTTTCTGTCAACAAACTCGTTTGGAAGTATTCCGGATCCAAATAACCGAGGGTACCTTGGACTAGTGTTGCCACATGCGTATGATCCAATGGGACTAACCTAGAAGCCCCAAAATCCGAGATTTTTGCGGTATAATTTTCGTCAATCAATATGTTGGCGGACTTGACGTCCCTGTGGATTATAGGTGTGGATGCAGATGAGTATAGATAAGCAAGTGCACCCGCAGCTTCAATTGCAATTCTCAGACGATTTTCCCATGACAACCAATCCGATCCACCAGCTTCCCCGTGGATATGGTAATACAGAGTTCCATTAGAGATATATTCATATACTAGCAAAGGAACTTCAGCTTCCAAGCAACATCCCAATAATTTGACAACATGGCGATGATTGATTCGAGAAAGAATAACCACCTCATTGATGAACTGCTCAATTTGAGTGTCATCCACTGTTTTTGATCTTTTAACAGCAACTTGGAGTTGATTAGGTAATAAGATTCCTTTAAATACAATGCCATTCCCACCTTGACCCAGAATCATGTCTTGAGCAAAGTTATTGGTAGCTTGCCTGAGCTCTTTTGCTGAAAAGATTTTGGTTACGTCTGTACCATCACTGCCTCCATCGGTGATCTTTTGCTCTAGTAAAAAGCCACCATTTTGTTCAAAGAACTTGAGCCTCATTTTAGCATCATTTGTTTTCTTGATGATATAGGATAGTGAAGTAGCTAGAGCAACAAAGACCAAAGTTCCCAATCCTATCCCTGTACCATTAAAAATTTAAAATTTATTAGTAACTAGTATTATAAGGATTATTAATTATTTATTAGTACTGTAATATTTTTCAGTGTATCTACTCTGTGAATTGTAAAGCATACATTACACACCTAGAGAGAGTTTAACCCATGAAGAAGCTGCTGGCTTTTTATTGATGAGAATGCAACCTTGACCACCTTTTCTACCGTCTCCGAAGTACCCTTCAAGACAACTACAGTTGAATCCACCCGGAAAGTTAATGCATCGTTGTTCACATGACTTCATCGTCTCTGGATTTTTGCACTCATCAATATCTGAAACATGCATGTTGAGATCAAGCATTATATATACCATTCCAGTATTTGATTCCAATTACCATTAATTAATGTGATTCCAATATTTGAGCCAAACGCCTCTCCCTTAGTCAAATGTTTGCTAGTGGTAATACACTAAAATGACATATGATTGACGATTTTTGTACCCTCCTATCATACAATAAGATTTTATATATACTCATTAATTATCATGTTTAATTTGTTTGTCTAGTTTTGTCTAGTAGTAATTATAAAACTCATTACAATTTTCTTCCACTAATTTTGAACAATGGAATCAAAAATAAGAAGAAAAAAAATTAGTGTCCATATGTTCAATATGAAACTGTAATATATATATATATATATATATATATATATATATATATATATATATATATATATATATATATATATATATATATATATATATATATATATATATATATA